>NC_090444.1:58188515-58491822 GCF_031143425.1 Pleurodeles waltl | reverse complement strand
GCCATCTGAAGGGCCTGTGGTCTGTCTGAACCCGGAGGTGAGTCCCAAACAGGTATGGTCTCAGCTTCTTCAGTGCCTAGACAACAGCAAATGCTTCTCTCTCAATAGCACTCCACCTCTGTTCCCGTGGCAATAGTCTTCTGCTAATAAAGACTACTGGTTGGTCTAGGCCCTCATCATTTAGCTGTGCTTGAACAGCCCCTATGCCATGCTCTGAAGCATCTGTCTGCACAACAAATTACTGGGAGTAGTCAGGGGCCTTGAGCACGGGGGCCGTGCACATGGCTTCCTTCAGGGAGTCAAAGGCTTTCTGAAGAGCCTCTGTCCAAGTCACCAACCTAGGCTGCTTTTTGGACGTAAGGTCTGTCAAGGGTGTCACAATGGATCCATAGCCCTTGACAAACATACGGTAGTATCCACTCTCACTCCGGTCTGTGTTCTAGGTGGTCTCTAGGCCTTGATAGTTTCAATCTTGACCTGGAATGGCTGCACCTTGCACCCCCTACTAGGTGCTCCAAGTACACCACGGAACCCTGCCTAATCTGGCACTTACGAGCCTCGATGGTCAGGCCTGCCTGTTGCAGAGCCTGAAGCACCTCCTCGCGATGGAGCAGGTGTTCCTCCCAGCTGGAACTATAGACGGCTATGTCATCTAGGTAGGCTGCGCAGAAAGCATCCTTGCCAGCTAGGACCCCGTTAACCCACCGTTGGAAGGTAGCGGGGGCATTTTTCAACCCAAAGGGCATCACCCGGAACTGATAATGGCCATCATGTGTGGAAAATGCAGATCTCTCTTTAGCCCCCTCATTCAAGGAGATCTGCCAGTACTCTGATGTGAGATCAAAAGTACTGAGGAATTTGTCAATGCCTAGCCTGCCTACGAGCTCATCAGCTCGGGGGAATGGGGTGAGCATCAGTCTGTATGTCTGAGTTGAGACCCTGGTAGTCCACACAGAACCAGAGTTCTGGCTTGGCACCGGGTGCAGAAGCCTGGGGTACCAGCACCACAGGGCTGGCCCAGGGACTGCTGGACTTCTCAATAACCCCTAGGGCCAACATCTTGGAGACCTGCTCCTTGATGCTGGCCTTCACCTTATCTGACAACCTGTAAATTGTGTTCTTTACAGGGTGACTGTCTCTCGTGTCAATAACATGGACACACAAGTGGGTGAGTCCAGGAGTAAGGGAAAACAGGGAAGAGAACTGCTCTATCAACTCATAGCAGTCTCCTCTCTGATTCAGAGTCAGGACGTCAGAGAGATTGACACCCTCCACTGACCCATCACCTCCTTTGGCAGAGAGGAGATCAGGGAGAGGTTCACTCTCCTCTTCCATGCCCTCATCTGTCACAAGGAGCATACTGACCTCAGACCTCTCAAAATGAGGCTTGAGTCGGTTATGGTGGAGAACCCTTCTGGGGTGTCTAGGGGTCTTGAGGTCCACTAGGTAAGTAACCTCCCCCTTCTGCTCCTTGATTTCAAATGGGCCAGACCAGTGGTCTTGGAGAGCTTGAGGCTGTACTGGCTCCCTTACCCAAACCTTGTCACCAAGTGAGATTTCAACCAGAGTGGCCTACCGGTCATATCACTCCTTCACCACCTCTTGACTGGCATCAAGGTTACTTTTGGCCTGCTTTCAGAAGTGCTGGGTTTGGTTGCAGAGGGCCAGCGTGTAGCTGACCACATCCTGGGAAGGTGACTTGGGAGCTTTCTCCCAACCCTCCTTTACTATGCTTATGGGTCCAATGACAGGGTGACCATAGAGAAGCTCAAAGGGGCTGAACCCCACCCCTTTCTGGGGCACCTCCCTAAAAGCAAAGAGCAGGCCTGGCAAAAGGACGTCCCACTTAAGCCTCAAGACTTCAAGTAGGCCAGTGATCATGCCTTTAAGGGTCTTGTTGAATCTCTCATTGGATTGAGGATGATAAGGGGTGGTAAACCAGTAGGTCTCCCCACACTCATCCCACATGACTTCATGTACGCAGACATGAAGTTTGTGTCTCTGTCAGACACAACTTCCTTAGGGAATCCCACCCAGGTAAATATTCCCATCAGGGCTCTGGTCACCACCGGTGCAGTCACTGCTTTCAGAGGCATTGCCTCTGGATAGCGGGTGGCATGGTCCGCCAAAACCAGGATAAACCTGTTGCCCAAGGGAGTTTTGGGGTCCAAGGAACCAATGATGTCGATGCCCACCCTTTCAAAGGGGGTGCCAACGATGGGGAGTGGGATCAGGGGGGCTTTAAGCCTTTTCCCTGTCTTCCCACTAGCCTGGCAGATGGGGCAGGCCATGCAGAAAGTATCCGAAGCTACCCGCAAGCCTGGCAAAGCTCTTGTCTTGGCCCAAATGTCCTGCCAGGGGGATGAGCAAGACCCAGTAGAAAGGCCCGGTAAGACTGGGGGACTACCAGCACAGGTGCTGCCCCGATGGCTGTAGCCTTAGGCTCACTGTAAAGGAGATCATTCTCTGAGTAGATGTGGTGATTGCCAGAGGCTTCACCAACTGCTTGGACTGCGGTCTGTTGCCTCAGACCCTCCAGGGTGGGGCATTCCTTTTGCAATTTGCAGAATTCTGCCCTGATTGGCCCACCCTCTACTTGCCCGCCAGCAAGTTCAGGCAGGTTGCCCAGGTCAGCAATGTCCTCACCGGTTGGCTCAGGGGCCTCCTCCTCCTCAGGGACCCTGTCAACCACAGTGGGAATATCTGAGGTGGGTTTCCCACACCTCTTGCCCATCCTCTTTGCAGCTGTCGGGCCATTGTTCCATGCTCCAGATCCCCCTTGACTCCCTTCCCGGGCAGCCACGGACCTTGTGGTCATGCAGACCCACTTAGGCGAACCTAACATCTTCAGATGGGATCTGAGCTCTACCTCTTTCCAGGCAGTATGCTCTAAATCATTGCCTAACAGACAATCTACAAGCATGGCAGGACTCACAGCTACTTTTAGAGTACCAGAGACCCCCCCGACTCAAAGGAAACCAGAGTCACCAGTAGGTGACTCTCACGATTGTCAGTGACTACGACCTGGAGGAATGTGTTAGGGACTATCTGCTCTGCTGACACAGCTGACTCTTGACAGTAGTCATACTGGCTCCTGTGTCACACAGAGCCTCCACCCTTTGACCATCAGTGGTGACCCACCGCCTATACTTTGAAGTATTGGCAGGCATGTGGGTTTTTGTCACCATCTCCTTATCTCCCAGGGACACTAGGGACACCTCTGTCTGCCCCCCAAAGCTAACTGGGACTGTCTCCCCCCGAGCGCTACACTAGCCAACCCAGGGGTCTGCCCTCCAGTGGTGGGCTGTGCTCTCTTGGAACACTGGGAGTCGCCATATGGAGTGTCCATGCTGGTAGTAATCTAAGCATTTGGGGATGAACTTCCCTACCTTCTTGTAGAAGTACCCTGGTTTCTTCCCAAACTTAGAAGAGGAATGGTTACTACCCCCCCAGGAATTGTTTTGGGGACCTTTTGAGAGTTCCTTATCTTTAAGTTTTTCTCCCCCTCTTTCTTCTTTTGGGAGCCCTGACCACCTTTGTGGGAGTCCCCCCCAGATGTATTTTTGGACACTGTGGTGCTAACCCAGAGGTCCGCCTCCTCAGCAAGCTTCCTGGGATCAGTCAGCTTACCATCTACTAAGTGCTGGCGCAACTCTGTAAAAGAAATACTGAGCATATGCTCTCTAAGAATCAAATCATAAAATCCTTTGTAATCATTTACTTTGCTGCCCTGCACCCATCCATTCAGAGCCTTATTGGAGAAATCAAAACAGTCTACCTAAGTCTGCGTGGAAGGTTTGGTGCTGTCCCTCAACCTCTGACAGTATTTTATTGGGGTCAGCCCAAACTTGGCCAATAAAGTGGCTTTCATGGGTGCATGGACATTCTGATCATGTGGATCTAGTGTAAGGCATGTGTCCCTCCCCACTGCTGGTACATAAAACCACAAAGCCACCCCATTGCTCCTCAGAGGTCCCATGAGCCCTTAGTGCAACTTCATAGGCAGCCAACCACTTGTCAATGTCATCTCCCACCACATAACTTGGCACCACATTTTTGGGTATATGAACCTTTCTCTCCCCAACAGGTCCTGCATGTATGCTGCCACCATCACTGCTGGACTCAGACTGTCTCACCTTGATCTCCAGCTCCTTGAGACTCAGTTCATGAGCCAACAAAAGTTTCTTTCCAGCCAAGCCTCTCTGAGCTGCAGCCTCAGATATCTCAGCTTCAATCTGCTTGGCTGCTCTCTCAGCTTCAGCCTGTTTGGCTTCTCTCTCTGCCCTCCTTTCCTCCTGTTGAGCTTAAATTTTCAGCCATTTGCAATTGATATTCCTGTTCCCGTCGGCTCTTTTCCTCTGCAGTCAGGCCCTGATCAGAGACACTGCTCCCTGGTTTGGCAGGGGGCACAATTGCAGTGGTAACTTCATCCACTGATGGCAAAAGATCATCTGAGGGGCCATCCTCTGGACCCCCCTCCTCAACATTCTCATCAATATGGGCTTCTGCCCAGGCCCTCAGCGCCATTTGGAATTCCTCCTTTCTGGAGGCTTTCTGGGTAGGTTCTCCCATATCCCTGAAGAACCCCTTCAGCTGTTTAACAGCGTAGGTCTCCAGCATGGCCAGATCAAAATCTTCATCTCCTGCTTGAGACATGGTTGAGACATGTTGAATGAGGAGTTTAATTAACAAATTGTCAGGAAAAATGAAATTGCAGAAAAAGATTAAAAAATCAAGTTGACCTTCAACTGTGGGTAGGTAGTGAACACTTAACTGTTGTATTTCACTGCACAAATACAAGTCCTATCCCATCACTGCTGCCAATGTTAGAAATGGGGTCCTTCGCTGGCAGTCAGGTTACCCCCTGTCCAAGCAAGGACCTCACTCTAGTCAGGGTAAGTCACACACAATCCAAATTATCATGTGCCCACCCTGTGGTAGCTTGGCACTGAGCAGTCAGGCTTAACTTAGAAGGCAATGTATAAAGTATTTGTGCAATAAATCATGCAATAACACAGTATAGCATCAAAAAATACACTACACAGTGTTTAGAAAAATACATAATATTTATCTGATAAGATGCAGGTCAAAATGATTAAAATGCAATAAGTATATGGTAAGCTATCACTGTAAAAATGACATGAAGTGTCTTTAAAAAGCAATAAATGTATCTTTCAAGCACAAAGTACCCGGTTTGCGTACAAAATCTCTGCAAAGAACCGCAGAGGAGATGCATGGAAACAAGGGGAGTGTGCATCGATTTCTCGGGCCGCACACAGCGATGCGTCGTTAAGTTTTCACACAGGGATGGCTATGCGTTGATTTCTGGCACCCGGCCATGGATCCTCTTCGGGTTGCGGGCTTTTCGGTTGTGGATTTTCTGCGCTGACAGGACGAAGTCACAGGGGCTACGTCGATCCGGTGAGCATTGCGTGGAAATTTCTGCCGCACAGAAGGCGCTGCGTGGATTCTTCTCTGGAAGTATGGGTGCGTCATTCCATCTCGGCTGTGCGTCGATCCAGTGGGCCGTGAGTTGAATTTCCGGTCGCTATGCTGGCGCTGCATCAATCTTCTCGTTGCAAAGTCAGGCTGCGTCGTTCTGGTTTGGCGTGCAGTGAATTTTTCACCACGGTGCAGGCTGTGCGTCGTTTCTGGCAGGCTGTGTGTCTATTTTCACTTCACAAGGAGTCCTTCTTGTAGAGCTGAAGTCTTTTTGGTCCCGAGACTTCAGGGAACAGGAGGCAAGCTCTATCCAAGCCCTTGGATAGCACTTCTCACCACAGCCAGAGAGCAGCAAGACAGCAGGGCAACAGCAAGGCAGCAGTTCTTCACAGAAAGCAGTCAGGTGAGTCCTTTGGGCAGCAAGGCAGCTCTTCTTGGCAGGATGCAAGTTCTGGTTCAGGTTCTCTTCTCCAGGAAGTGACTGAGTTGGTAGGGGCAGAGGCCCTTTTTAAATACCCAAATGTGCCTTTGAAGTGGGGGAGACTTCAAAGAGTGGCTTAGAAGTGCACAAGGTCCCCTTTCAGTTCAATCCTGTCTGCCAGGGTCCCAGTAAAGGGTGTGGCAGTCCTTTGTGTGAGGGCAGGCTACTGTCCTTTGACATGCAAGTGTCAGGCCCTCCACCCTACCAGCCCAGGAAGACCCATTCAAAATGCAGATGTATGCAAGAGAGACTGAGTATCCTGTGTTTGGGGTGTGTCTGAGTGAATGCACAAGGGAGCTGTCAACTAAACCCAGCCAGACGTGGATTGTAAGGCACAGAAGGGTTTAAGTGCAGAGAAATGCTCACTTTCTAAAAGTGGCATTTCTCAAATAGTAATATTAAATCCAACTTTACCAGTCAGCAGGATTGTGTATCACCATTCTGGCCATACTAAATATGACCGTCCTACTCCTTTCAGATCAGCAGCTACCACTCAAACAATGTATGAGGGCAGCACCAATGTTAGCCTGTGAAAGGAGCAGGCCTCACAGCAGTGTAAACACTAATTTAGGAGTTTTACACTACCAGGACATGTACACTACACAGGTACATGTCCTGGCATTTGCCTACACAGCACCCTGCCATATGGGTTCCCCAGGGCATGCCTTAAGGGTGACTTATATGTAGAAAAAGGGGAGTTTTAGTCTTGGCAAGTACTTTTAAATGCCAAGTCGAATTGGCAGTGAAACCGCACACACAGGCCTTGCAATGGCAGGCCTGAGACAAGGTTAAGGAGTTACTTAAGTGGTTGGCACAATCAGTGCTGCAGGCCCACTAGTAGCATTTAATCTACAGGTGCTGGGCACATATAGTGCACTTTACTAGGGACTTATAAGTAAATTAAATAGTCCAATTGGGTATGATCCAATGTTACCATGTTTAAAGGGAGAGAGCATATGCACTTTAGCACTTGTTAGCAGTGGTAAAGTGCACAGAGTCTTAAAATCAGCAAAAACAGCATCCAAAAAGTGGAGGAGGCAGGCAAAATATTAGGGGTGACAGCCCTACGGCTGTCAGGTCTAACATGAAGGCCCCTTTTCTAACAAAGTGGTAATACATCTTCTCCTACTTTCCAACCTGAAAACCCAGCAGAAAATAATGGCCATACCAAGCACTAAATTTGAGGCACAAACCACAAATACCTGTGAAGGGACATGTTTGCTATTTTACCAGGACACTGTCTCAAAAGAGTTTTTGATATCCTGAATCGGGGCGATATCCTAAACTCACTTGGGGTTGTCACAACTAAGGACATTGTCTAGATTGAGGTCCTTGACTCTGGCCCAGGACTCTGAAATGAAACCACTAAGGTCACCTGGGGTTCCGTCAACCTGGCTTTGAAGGTGCTTAATGAGGCAAACACCTTTGATAAATGGGGAATCTCAATTACGGTTAGAAGGAACACAGGCTCTCTGCATCCACTTGAACCCTCTAGGGCAGAAGGTGAACCATATGCCCAGTTACCAAGAGCACATTCTGTCCTGACAAATGCCTTAAGGTTAGGCAGCAAAATGTCTGGAGAAATTGCCTCGAAACCCAGCCCACAGGACAGTGCTGAAAATGATTAGAGTCGGTTATCGGGGTACCAGGAACTTGACCGAGAAGCCACAATGAACCAAATCAAAATGACTAAATAAAGAATCTCACATAGCTGAAACGTTTTGAATATGTTCCTGTAATATCAACGGTCTGGTCAGTAAACTGGGCAATCTAGAGACCCTAAAGCATATGCAAACTTTTCAAGTGGTGCTGCTACAGGAGACATGGGTGTCAGATTCAGTGCCATTGGAGGGTTTAATTAACTGCAAGGCCCTCAAACATGGGCATTGCAAAAACTCAGTGAATACTGTATTTAATGCGCAATTGCCCACTAATATCTCTGATTTGAATTTTTTTTTAGCCCTCCAACCCTCGATATTCTTGAAATCACCAAAAACTGTTTTGAATTTCTATCTCGGGTTTTAAGAACAAGGCTATATCATCCACATTGAGTTTGATACAAGTTATCCCACTTATTGGAGGTACCACATCCATGTTAGTGCAGATAGCGATTGCTAATGGTTCAATGAAAAGGGCAAAAAGTATAGATGACGGGGGCAGCCCTGCAGCGTACCCCTGCCCACCTTACATGTGCCAATGTTGTGGGAATTAATAATTATTTGTGCCATCATGCCTCTCTAAAGATACTGTCTGTATAAAGCTAGTGGGGAAGCCAAACTCCATAAGAATAGTAAAAAGGCTTTCCCAAAAAACTAACTCAAAGCACTGATTAAGAAATTAGGGGTGGGGGCAGTGCTATCACAGCTTAACACTGAGGGATCAACCTGTTGCTTTTATCAGCAGGAGGTTGACCCCTAGAGAAAAGCATTGGGCTGCCCTAGAGAGGGAGGCCTTTGCTGTGGTCTGGGCACTGAAAACGTTGAGACCATACCTGTTTGGTACTCACTTTATTGTTCAGTCAGACCACAAACCTCTATTATGGCCTAAACAAATGAAAGGTGAAAACCCTAAATTGTTGAGTTGGTCCACTATACAGTGGAACATAGACCTGGGAGTACCCACTCCAATGCAGATGGACTCTCCAGATATTTCCACTTAGACAATGAAGACTCAAGGTTAGCCTTATTGTCCCTCGTTTTTGGGGGGGGGGGGGGTTGTGTAGGAAAGTACCATCTTGCCTGGCATGTTACCCCCATTTTTACTTGTGTGTCAGTTTGTTTTTGCCTGTCTCACTGGGAACCTGCTAGCCAGGACCCCAGTGCTCATAGTTTGTGGCCTAAATGTGTTCCCTGTGTGGTGCCTAACTGTGTCACTGAGGCTCTGCTAACCAGAACCTCAGTGCTTATGCTCTCTCTGTCTTTAAAATTGTCACTGCAGGCTAGTGACCATGTTTACCAATTCTGATTGGCACACTGGAACACCCTTATAATACCCTAGTATATGGTACCTAGTTACCCAGGGTATTGGGGTTCCAGGAGACCCCCATGGGCTACAGCATTTCTTTTGCCACCCATAGGGAGCTCAGACAATTCTTACACAGAACTGCCACTGCAGCCTGAGTGAAATAACGTCCACGTTATTTCATAGACATTTTACACTGCACTTAAGTAACTTATAAGTCAACTATATGTCTAACCATCACTTAGTGAAGGTTAGGTGCAAAGTTACTAAGTGTGAGGGCACGCTGGCACTAGCCAAGGTGCCCCCACATTGTTCAGGGCAATTTTCCTGGCCTTTGTGAGTGCAGGTACACCATTACACGTGTGAACTACATATAGGTCAATACCTACATGTAGCCTCACAATGGTAACTCCGAATATTGCCAGGTAACATGTCGAAGATCATGGAATTGTCCCCCCATGCCATATCTGGTATTGGGGTGCCAATCCCATGCATCCCCGGGGCTCCAGCATGGACCCCGGGTACTGCAAAACCTGCTCTCTGGGGTTTTCTCTGCAGCTACCACTGCTGCCAACCCACAGACAGGCTTCTGCCCTCCTGGGGTCTGGGCAGCCCAGTCCCAGGAAGGCAGAACAAAGGATTTCCTCTGAGAGAAGGTTTTACACTCTTTCCCTTTGGAAATAGGTGTTAAGGGCCTGAGAGGAGTAGCCTTTCCTGGCCTCTGGGAATGCTTTGAAGGGCACACATGGTGCCCTCCTTGCATAAACCAGTCTACACCGGTCCAGGGATCCCCCAGCCCCTGCTCTGTTGCGAAACTAGACAAAGAAAAAGGAAGTGACCACTCCCCTGTCCATCAACACCCCAGGGGTGGTTCCCAAAGCTCCTCCAGTGTGTCCCAGTGCCAGCAGGTGACATCAGAGACCCTTCCTGATAGGTTCTTACCTGGTTAGGTGGCCAATCCTCCTCTGAGGGCTATTTAGGGTCTCTCCTATGGGTTTGTCCCCAGATAACGAATGCAAGAGCTCACCAGAGTTCCTCTGTATCTCCCTCTTCGACTTCTGCCAAGGATCGACCGCTGACTGCTCCAGGACACCTGCAAAACCACAACAAAGTAACAAAAAGACTTCCAGCAACAATGTAGCGCCTAGTCCTGCCGGCTTTCTCGACTGTTTCCTGGGGGGTGCATGCTCTGAGGGCTGTCTGCCTTCACCCTGCACTGGAAGCCAAGAAGAAATCTCCTGTGGGTCGACGGAATCTTCCCACTGCTATCACAGGCACCAAATTTCTGCGTCACTGGTCCTCTGGGTCCCCCCTCATCTCGACGAGCGTGGTCCCTGGAACACAGGAGCTGGATCCAAGTGATCCCGACAGTCCAGTGGTCCTTCTGTCCAAATTTGATGGAGGTAAGTCCTTGCCTCCCCACACCAGACAGTAATCCTGTGTACTGTGTGAACTGCAGCTGCTAGGGCTTCTGTGCACTTTTGCAAGGAATCCTTCATGCACAGCATAGCCCAGGTCCCCAGCACTCCGTTCTGCATTGCTTAACTCACGGAGTTGACCACCGGCTTCGTGGGACTCTCCTTTGTAGTGTTGAGATGACTGCCGTGCTCAGATTTCTTGAATGCCTGTTCAAGTACTTCTGCAGGTGCTCCCTGCTTCTGCGTGGGCTCTCTGCTGCTGAACACCCCCTCTGTCTCCTCGTCCAAGTGGAGACCTCTTGGTCCTTCCTGGGCCCGGGCAGCACCCATTTTCTTTAATTGTGACCCTTACAGCTAGCAAGGCTTGTTTGCGGTCTTTCTGCGTGGAAACAACTCTGCATCCTCCAGCACGCCGTGGGACATCTTCTTTGCAAAGGATAAGTTCCTGGCATCTTCCATTGTTGCAGAATCTTCAGCTTCTTCTACCCGGAGGCAGCCATTTTGCACCTTCCCCCGGGGTTTAGTGGGCTCCTGCCCCCCTGGACACTTTTGTGACTCTTGGACTTGGTCCCCTTCCTTTGTAGGTTATCAGGAACAGGAATCCGTCTTCAGTGCTTTGCAGTCAGTTGTTTTCTTTGCAGAATCTCCTATCACGACTTTAGTGTGTTTCTGGGGAAGTAGGGTCACTTTACACCTACTTTTCAGGGTCTCGGGTGGGGTATCTTGGACACCCTTAGTGTTTTCTTACACTCCAAGCGGCCCTCTACACACCACACTAAGCCAGGGGCCACTAAGTGGTTCGCATTCCCATTTTTTAGTATATGGTTTGTGTTGCCCCTAGGCCTATTGCATCCTATTGTATTCTACAGTGTTTGCACTACTTTTCTAACTGTTTACTTACCTGATTTTGGTCTGTGTATATATTTTGTGTATTTTACTTACCTCCTAATGGAGTATATCCTCTGAGATATTTTTGGCACAGTGTCACTAAAATAAAGTACCATTTATTTTTAGTAACTCTGAGTATTGTGATTCTTATGATATAGCGCTATACGATATAAGTGGTATAGTAGGAGCTTTGCATGTCTCTTAGTTCAGCCTAAGCTGCTCTGCTATAGCTACCTCTATCAGCCTAAACTGCTAGAACACTACTAATCTACTAATAAGGGATAACTGGACCTGGCACAAGGTGTAAGTACTATCAGGTACCCACTATAAGCCAGGCCAGCCTCCTAAACACAGGCATTTCAACAGCTAGCTAACTGTATTGAAAATAGCAGCTCAGGGACAACTTGAAAGACGTGAAACAGGCAGGCATTAGGCATAATAGCACTTTATTGCTGGGATTATTTTTCAATACAAGATTTTAGTCGCCAACTGCCGCTTCACATTCAATGTCACTGCCCGTTTAATTTGGAAGCCCTCCAGTTACATCCTAGGGCAGCTTACTATTGAACAATTTGCAAACAGTTTTCAACCAGCATTGGCAGTATTAGAAGGCTCAAAGACATCCCTCTACTATATAAATGCAGGGTATGTTCTTGTCACAGCTAAGCCCATAGAAGCACAAATACTTTGCTTATGCTGTTTGTATATCGATTTTTACTAAAAAAAAATGTATTTAAAAGTTCTTTATAGGGAAAATGATGGCTCTTCTCAGCTTTAATTTCTGTAATGCAATAGTTTCCCTTTTCTTCTTTTCTTCTTTTTGTTTTTTTATTCTCTCTGTCTTTATTACCTAATTTGTACAGTTATGTACAGTATTGCATGGTGAACATGCACAGTAATGTTTTTTATTAATCTAACAAATAAACAAATAAGCTTATAAACTCGTATTTATCCCACCCAAACCAGCTTCTGTCCATGAATCAGCACAGCGCTTAATATCTTATCACTGTGAATTCTTGCTACAAAAACAATATTATCAAAGTCTTAATTGCATACCTGTTTTATTGATTTTAGAGCCACATCCAATAAAGGGCTGCAGAAAATGTTTTGGAAACAATTGCCTTACTGTACCCCTGTTAAAGGACATTCACTCACTCTATACTAAGGTCTCTATTTATGGTTGGTTTGCGCTGTTGAGCGTCATTCTTTTTGACGCTCAAATGGGGCGAGCCTAACGCCATATTTATACTTTGACGCTAGACCTGTCTAATGTAAAAATATTGGGCTTAGCGCCATTTCTAGGGTGCGCCAACCCACCTTGCGTCAATGAGATGAAATGTAGGTGTTCCCGCCCTAGAAATGACTAACCCCCTATACTCTGTCGCAGAGACCACGCACAAGGAGTAGGCAGGCTCAAATAATGTTGCTAAGCCTGCTTAGCGCCATTATCTAACGCCTGGGTCAGACCAGGCTTTAGGGTAGCTATAGACCCATTTCCATGGTGAAACACAATGGTCTGGGCCCACAGATGCCCACCCCAAGCCCCAGGAACACCCCCACCCCCCACCCACACCAGAGTGACACCACAGGATGGGGGACGCCATCCCAGGTAAGTTAAGGTAAGTATTGTTTTACTTGCCTGGCACTGGGTCTAATTCCCCTGTGCTGGCCATTGGGGTGGTGGGCATAACTCCTGTCTACACTTAGACAGGAGTCATGTATGTGGCTGCTTGTGTGTCAGGAAATTATGCTAGGCTGGTTAGCAGCATACATTTTGCCATTAACCAGACTAACCTAATTTCTGTGCCAGTAGAGCCTTATTCCCTGACGACATCCCTGCCCGGCTAGCGTCTTTTTTCCAAACGCTAGCTATTCCTTAGCGCCGTCTTACATCATTGTATAAATATGGCGTTAAGATTGCCCTAAACAATGGCGTTAGCCTGCGTTAATATTTTTGACGCAAAAGTGCATCAGCGCAGTTTTGCTGCAAAAATCATAAATATGGGCCTAATTTCCTACAATGGACGGACTCAGTCACTGTTGAGTATTGGCCCCTATCCTGGCTCATCTTTTTATTGAGGACTTATATGAGGCCCTTAAAAAAGTGTCTGAAGATTGTTGCAGGAATGCAAAATTTACCTTAAAAAAACCAAAAGGCAAGAGGTGTCTGGCAAAGCAGGAACAGTTTGTTAATGTCATGGTCCCAGCTGTGAGCATCGCTAGTCATGCCTTATCCCCCACCTTATGAGTGATATCAGAGATGCTGTTATTTTCTTTTCAACACAGTACCAGTTTGAATCATGTTGTGCATTTGAAATCTTGTGTAACTTGGCAACTCAGTTATTAACATGTTTGAAGCAGATCTAGACCAATGCTTGCTGTCAAGATAACTTCTGAACACCTGGACCTCACCCAGGTTTTCTAGGAAGCACATGTCAACTGTCAATAACTGCCAGTTCTTTAATAGATCGTCCTATTGGAAAAAGGACAGTTGAAAAAAGATGTGCAATTACAAAATTACAATAATAACTAATGAGTTCCTCTGTTTTCACCGTGTGTTTCCTTGCACCTGGTTTCAGCTGGCTATAAAAGTTGGTGTTTCATACTAAACCCTACTTAGCCTTGTTTAACTTGGAAGCAATAGTTATCCGTCTCTAGTCTGGCAGACTTTCCTTTGCAGTGGCAGTCCTCTCTGCAGCAGCATCCATATCTTCACAGTGACAGGATTCGCCTCGCAGCAATGTGCTTTCTGGGTTCCGACCTAGTATTTCTGATATTCTCTGCAGTTATCACAGTACCTGTAATAGGCGGGAGGCTTGCAATTCATCATTCGCATTGTGATTTCTTGCACTGGCAAAAAGACACAAGTCATCCCAAATAAGATCACACTAGTTTTTCTGTTTCATTTGGGATCTTGATCTGCACTGATTAATCAAACTTATCTAAAGCAGCAATATCATTCAGATCAATCTCGTGACCGAAAAGACATTAGAGAAAAGTAATATTTCTTGTAGGGAGTAGCTGCACCATCCTGGATCTTGTGCTCATAGTTGGTTTTCAATCTGTGTTTTCTCAATCAAAAAACATGTTTGGGACAATTGAGAACTATAATCGGATTGCCATTGCATATTTGCATATGAACCTTTAACTCTTGAGACTCTTGAGCTACTGAAGAATTTGAAGCAGTTTTGTTGTGATTAACCCAGTTATTTTCTCTCAGCAAATTCCTAGTACATGATAATTCAACCTCATGATAATACGTGGATAATTCTTGAATCACACTGGGGAGTGTTTCTAGTGTGAATTATTGGTGTGTTGATTTGACGTTAGTTGATGCCAAAGGCCTGTTTAGTTTTTCCTGTTTTAAAGTATGTTTTCATTACAGGGAAATCTGAGTCCAGACCCTTGTATCTGAGTAATCCTGATTATCAGTATCCTGAATCCAGAGCCAGAAACTTGGAAAATCTTAGTACTGCAGTGTGTCCTGCAATGCTGCCCCGTCAGTTCCCACTGGGATTCAGGGATTATCGTTGCCCCATCGGAGCCACCTGGAGTCCAGGTGAGTGGCTCACAACAGTCTAATTAAACATTACGGCAGGGAGAGCAGTTACAGAACTGGGGTCTGAGGACTGCTGTCTCTCGAAGTACATAGATTTAAAGTTCCTTCTAATACAGTTTTCTGTACACCATAAAACAATTAGAAAATTATTTCCTTGTTTGGGAATGCAAGAGGTTGTTTTTGGAGTCACAAAACAAATCCATGATACAAGGCCAGGTGGATTTATACACAATGTGGGCCAGTGGCTACGTGTCCAGATGTCTGGCATGTGGTATGCGTGATCACTGCATGCTACTATGCATGCTGTGTTCTGATTGGCTAAGTTCTCCTAACTGTATGTGGCATCTGACTTTTACGGTGGTGGGTGTTGTTCTGTTGGCGTAACGGTGTGGGTTTTGGTTCCGCCAGTTTATCACTAACCTTTGGTGTGGTGGAGTTGTGTCTGTGGCTGAATAGTGACGTATTGGTGTGTGTGTCATAATATGATGAACGGACATCTGCCGATGCGGCAGTATGTTGGCGGCAGTCAGCATGGCGGTAAGTGCATTTACCGCCAATGTCATAATGAGGGCCTTAATGTTTTCTAGCACATTGAAACAAAAAGCGCCAATCTGGTCATCTGGTCGCACCTCAACCGAGGCAAAGTCAAAGCTCAGGCCAAATGAGATGGAGTCCTGCTCGGCTACAGCAAGTGGGAGGCCTTGGTCAAAAGTTTACCTTTGGACACAGTTGTTTTCGACGAAGTCACAAATCCGATGCAACCTCCCTGGAGCCCTCTTTGGATACGCGTTGCAGGAGACCTTGGTGAAGATTTATACGTTCAGACTTAGACGATTTTTTGTGATGAATAGCTTCCTCCAGGCTAAAGCTGAATATTAATCTGAAGTCCCTGGATCCCTCCTCGGATACGCTGCGTGGGAAGTCCCGGTCAAACTTTTACCTTTGGATTTAGTCACTTTTTCTGAAGCTTTTTCTCTCCAATGTCGGATAACCCTCTACAGCAAGCCGATTTTGAGTCGATGTAGTCGGATTGCCTTTCCAGCAGCTCCCAGTAAAATCCTGGAAGTCTGGGGCTTTGGAGCTTTTCAGCAGGACAAACCTGCAAGTCAGGTCGCAGTTGAGGTAAGCCGACTTGACCCTCGATGGCGGGTCGGTCCCTTTAAGGAACTTTTTTCCAAAAGTTCTCCTATCTTCTGGATCTTTTTCCAGAAGGTCTTTGAAGGTCCTTTAAGAGTCTAGAGCTCACCCAATGTTACTGAAGCTCTGAGTTGCTCCTTGAGGGTTAGGACTCCAGCTACCAGAATGCACCTGACTCAAAATCCAAAATGACCACTGGACAGTTGTAAGCTGGTCAGTTTCTTCAGTATTTGATGCAGGGTACTCCAGATCTCTGATCACCTACCATTGAAAGTTGGCAGGAGAATTGTTCAGGCCAAAGGGCATCACTTTGAACTGAAAGTGGCTCTCTGGAGTGGAAAATGCTGAGCTCTCCTTAGCTCCTGGACTTATGGCAATCTGTCAGTATCCTGGGGTCAGGTCAAATGCAATCAGGAACTTGGCAGCCCCTAACCTATCATTGAGCTCATCAGCTCTAGGTATGGGGTTAGCTTCTACTGTAATACTTTATTCGGTATGAAAATTTTCAACCATACAAATAAATCGGTAGCACAATACAATACACTCTCAAAAATCATTATCAAAAATATACATTCCTACATATCCTACCCAATAAATACTTAAAACAAAAATGTAGGAGGCTGGCCTGGCTTAGAGTGGGTACCTTGTGGTACTTACACCCTGTGCCATGTCCAGTTATCCCTTATTAGTAGAATAGAGGTGTTTCTTGCAGCTTAGGCTGATAGAAGGTAGCTATGGCAAAGCAGCTTAGGCTGAACTAGGAGACATGCAAAGCTCCTACTATACCACTTATATCATATAGCACAATATAATAAGAAAACACAATTCTCAGAGTTACTAAAAAAAAAGGTACTTTATTTTAGTGACAATATGCCAAAAGTATCTTAGAGAATACCCTCACTTAGGAGGTAAGTAATATACACAAGTTGTATGTACACAAACCCAAAACAGGTAAGTAACAGTAAGAAAAGTAGTGCAAACAAATGTAGAATCACAATAGGATGTAATAGGTAGACATAGGTCTAGGGGCAACACAAAGCATATACTCCAAAAGTGGAATGCGAATGACGAATGGACCCCAGACCTATGGGAAATTGTAGAGGGTCGCTGGGACTGTAAGAAAACAGGAAGGGTGTCCAAAATACCCCACCCCAAGACCCTGAAAAGTAGGAGTAAAGTTACCCTACTACCCCAGAAAGACAGAATAGTCGTGATAGGGGATTCTGAAAGAACCACAAGCACCAGCAAAACACTGAAGATGGATTCCTGGACCTGAGGACCTGTAAAGGAAGGGCGCCAATTCCAAGAGTCGCAATAGTATCCATGGGGAGCAGGAGCCCAGGAAACTCCGGATGAACGTGCAAAGGGGCTGCCTCCAGGTGGAAGAAGCCAAAGATTCTGCAACAACAAAAAGGGCTAGGAACTTCTCCTTTGGATGGAAGATATCCCACAGCATGCTGGATGTTGCAGAAGTGTTTCCAGGCAGAAATACCGCAAACAAGCCTTGCTAGCTGCAAGAGTCGCGGTTGAGGCTTTTGGGTGCTGCTGGGGACCAGGATGGACCAGGATGTCGCCCCTTGGAGGAAGAGACAGAGGGGGCGCTCAGCAACTCAGAGAGCCCCCGCAGAAGCAGGCAGCACCTGCAGAAGTACCGGAACAGGCACTTAGAAGATCTGTGAACTCAGAGTCACAAAAGGAGGGTCCCATGACATCGGAGTCCAACTCAGCGGGTTGAGCACTGCAGGACGGAGTGCTGGGGACCCAGGTTAGGCTGTGCACAAAGGAATCCTTGGAGAAGTGCACAGAAGCCGGAGCAGCTGCAAATCACGCAGTACACAGGTTTGCTGTCAGGCGTGGGGAGGTAAGGTCTTACCTCCACCAAATTTGAACAGAAGGGCACTTGGACTGTGGGAGACACTTGGACCCAGCTCCTGTGTTCCAGGGACCAAACTCGTCAGGATGAGAGGGGACCCAGAGGACTGGTGATGCAGAGGTTTGGGGCCATATTTATACTTTTTGACGCAAAACTGCGCTAACGCAGTTTTGCGCCAAAAAAATTAGCGCCGGCTAACGCCATTCTGAGGCGCCATGCGGGCGCTGTATTTATTGAATGGCGTTAGCCGGCGTTAGCCGACCGGCGCTGCCTGGTGTGCGTGAAAAAAAACGACGTACACCAGGCAGCGCCGGCGTAGGGAAAAATGGCATTTGGGTGTCCAAAAATGGGGCAAGTCAGGCTGAGGCAAAAAAAGCATTGTAACTTCTAGTCATGTCAGAGCTTCATGAGCTCTTGGCTGGCCTCATTGGAGGTTGCACACCGCCAATGTGACCTTCGCAGTCCAACTACCATGTACAGGCTTGTGGGAATGGAATGCATAAAGGGAGACACTCATCTGCAGGAATCTGCACATGTCCATAGACGTCATGGAGACTTTCATAAATGTCGTGCTGCTGCTTCTGCTTATTGAAAGCCAATGAAATCCACAACAACTGTAAGTACACACACCTACCTGTACCAGCAACCTTAAAAACAAAGTATTGCGTCTGCTTATACATCATAGGGAGGACATGCCATTGGCAGCAGGTACACGTCCCGACCCACACACACCCACAAACATACATCAACACGGATGCACACACAGTCACTATATGCCCCCTTTGGGCAGCACATTCATACTGCAACACTACACAAATACACACAGCTCAGGCACAGGGACAGTGAAGGCTGAATAACATACATCACAGTTCTACATGACGAATGACATACTATGATGCATGAAGGTATCTGTCAGAACATATACTATGGTGACCCAATTACAGATGTACTTGTGTAGGTAGGATATACAGGTTTGATCTCATGTATTGGTCCAGTGGCACATGTTTGGGAGCAGATGGGATGAAAATATGTTCTACTCAAGTGCAATCCATGCATTTACTCTTCATATTGTGTTGACAATGATCTTCTATGACCTGTGTATAACTGTAGATGCGATTTCTCATTGCAGGTCAGAGTGCTGGTGCCACAACACTGACATAGGTATGTGTCGTACACTAGATGCCATTGTAATAGAATGGACCCATGATCAGTGTCTTTTGTACTGCCCTCTATCTGTGCCATGGCTTATGTTATGTTGGCAGGCCTGATTTTGGCATGTGATAAGGCTCAAGCTGGTGACTGCAGAGGGGATGCTGTCTGATCCAAGAAGCCCCCGACTGGTGGCCAGTCCCATGGGATTGCTAGTTGTAGGTGTGGGGTGGAAGTTTGCCCAGGGCTGGGATCAGGGTACATAGCGATCACCTTAGTGTCCGTGGGTGGGGTGGACATTGCAACTATGGCCACCTTACAGCATGGAGAGGTATAGGCAGAGGCCTGAAGTCAATGGGACTGAGGTGGAGGTTCTGAGAGATACTGGAGCCAGTGTGACTGTGGTCACAGAAAAGCTTGTTTCTCCAGATCAGGTCTTCCCTGGTGTATTCCACCAAGCGAGTTATGCATACAGCAGAACAAATGTCTATCCTATGGCCCTGGTGAGCCTGGAATGGGGAGGTGTGACTGGCCCTAAAAAAGTAGCAGTGGCTCCTGCCCTCCTAGAACAATGTGTGCTGGGAAATGATCTGGAAGCATCTGAATGGTCAGAGGTGGAAAGAAGGGTCTATGTGCAAACGCTAGAACTCCCTGAATGGGTGTGTGCTCTGACCAGGTCACAGGCAACACAACAGGGAAGTGCTGAAAGTGCTGAAAAATGGGCCAAGCTTCTAAGAAAAAGAGAAAGTGCACTGGTTCTGGCTTGCCATTTCCACGAAGTACAGAGGATCAGAGGTAATTCAATCCTGAGGGGGAGGATCTGACTTCTGAGGTGTGTACATGACAGTGACACTGGTGATAGCTTACTTGTCAAGAATAAGTTGTACAGTCTGTCTGACCAGGTCAAGGCCAACATCAAATCTGAGGTGGCTAATATGTTGGATCTCAAGGTAACTGAGTCCTCCGATAGTCCTTGAGCCAATCCATTGTACTGGTACCCAAACCTAATCCCCAAGATGGGAAAAAAGAGTTAAGATTCTGTGTATACTATGGAGGTCTAAATGTAGGCCCCAAGAGTGATGCTCATCCCATACCAGAACTGATGAGCTCATTCATAGGTTGGGGGCTGCTAAGTTCCTCAGGATACTGGCAGATTGCCTTAAGTCTAGGAATTACTGAGAGGTCAGCATTTCAACTCCAGAGGGCCACTTTCAGTTCAAAGTGATGCCCTTTGGCCTGAAAAATGCCCCTGCCACCTTCCAATGATTGGCGAACAGAGTCTTGTATGGGTTGGAATCTTTCAGTGCAGGTTATCTGGATGATACAGCTGTATTCAGTTCCACCTGAAGGGTCACCTGGTCCACCTGAAGGAAGTTCTTCAGGCCCTGCTCCAAGCTAGCCTGACTATCAAGGCAACCAAGTGCCAGATAGGGCAAACTCTAGTAGTGAACCTGGGCCACCTTGTTGGTGGAGGCCATGTACAGTCTCTCCAGGCCAAGATTCAGACTATCCTGGATTGGGAAGTTCCTAATACCCAGACTCAGGTCAGGGACTTTCCTGACTGGATATTACAGGAGGCTTCTTCAGAATTATGAGACTAGAGTGGCCCCTCTGACAGAACTCACCTCAAAGAAACAGCCCAAGAAGGTAGTTTTTCAAAAAGCCTTAAGCACTCTGAAAAAGGCTATGGTGGTCGTTATGACATTGGCGGTCTATTCCGACAGCTGCCTACAGAGCGCAGCGGAGGTGGTAATCTGCCGGCCAGATTATGACAGACAAACATAAAACCGACAGAAACCAACCACAACCACAAGTCTGCCAGACTCAACGAAGGCAAAAAACTGTCAGACCCACCACCCTCACCACTACGCCATCAATACACTACACTCCAAATTCTGAGCCACGAATTACCACAGTGGACTTTCAATGGCTGTCACCCAGTGGTTGTGCACACTGCTGCGGAGGAATTGGGCACCCAACACCACTACAATCCAACATTGATCAGATCAAAAAACCCACACCTGACACATATACACACAACCTACACACTCACCAACAGCACTATAAAACACCCCCCACAATCCTTTGCAAACAGGAAAAGACTGCTACACCTTGCCAGGCCAAGCCCTTAGAGAACTTCTCACACACAGCACATCTACCTATACATCCATCACGCCAGGCCAAATCCTTAGAGAACTGCTCACACACAGCACATCTACCTATATATCTATCACGCATCACATACCACACACCCTACCACAACACTGAACACCCACTGCACAACATACACACCACAAAATAGGCATGTCCCCACAAAAGCACCCCGTTTCACAGATGAAGAGGTGCAGGTGATGGAGGAATTTGTCAGGGTAGAGCCACAGCTGTTCGGTGCACCGGTCCAGCTGTATCTACATTGCCAGGAATATGGAGCTATGGAGGAGGATCGAAAGACAGGGTGAATTTCGTGGGACAATATCCATGCACAAGGGACGACAGCCGAAAGAGGTGGAACGACCTATGGGGAAGGTGCATTCTATTGCATCAAGGCACCAGGTCGTCATCATGAGGACTGGAGGTGGACCCCCACCTCCTCCCCCACAGTTGACAGCATGGGAGGAGCAAGTCTTGGCAATCCTGCATCCTGAGGGCCTCACTGGAGTCACTGCGGGGCTGGGCACTGGTAAGTCAACATTACTAACCTACCTCCACCTATACCTGCATGGCATGTCACCCCTTAACCCCAAATCCCTATACCCCACTCCATCCCACACAGTGCACCACCCCAATGCCCACACATAAATGTGTACCCCCTGCATGCCCTACCCATTGCAGGCACACCCCTCCCAGCATGGCATGCACACCCACCAGCAATGCATGTACAGCTTGTAGAACTACCAATCCCACAATCCATCACTATACACTACCAATGGTGTGAGGACAACAGCAAACCCAGAGGGAAAGTGTGACAGACAATGACCCTAACAAATCACTTACATCCCCACAGGTGCTCCAGCCAATGACAGCGGCGAGCAGGTGCCACGGCAACCCAGTCCGCCACCAGAAGATACCCTCAGTGATGACAGCAACTCTGGATGTCCCAAGCTGGATGAACTCCCTGGTCCATCTGGGAACATGGGTCAGTCGGCTTCCACAACCCACAGTCAGTCCATCACAGGGCGCCCCCCTCCGACTCCAACACAACACAGCCACTCAGCGTCCCCAGACCCCTGTCCCAAGGACACATTGATCAATAGTGTACTCACCTGTACAGGGACCAGAGTCAACACCACACAGGCAAGACAGTGAAGGTCCTGGTGTAAGAGGGAGTGGGCACACTGTTCAGGGGACACAGGCCCAGGGGCCCAGGGACAGTGGAAGGTCAGCTGTGTGCCAGGGGGAGGCCAGGTCCAGGGAACTGACTGCCCATGAGGCACTCACAGATGTCTTCGGGGCATACCAAAATCACAGGACAGGACGGGCCAGGTGATCAGCAGCTGCAGGTGGTACACCACCAGGAGGTCATGCAAGAGTTGCAGGGCCTAAATGCCAACATGGCCTCCATTGTAGGGGTGCTGGGTGACATGGCCAACACCATGTGGGAGAACAGAGAACACCAGCTGCCCACTTCCACTAGCCAGTCCACTCACCAGCCATCAACATTTGCTGCAGCCAGTGGACAGGAGGACCTGCCACAGGACCCACAGTGTAGGAGTCTTGCATGGTTTGTAGTGGGTACCTAAGGAACTTCCACCTTATACCAGGTCCAGTTGTCCCTTATTAGTGAAATGAAGGCAGTGTCTAGCAGCTTAGGCTGTCTAGGGGTAGCTGTAGCAGAGCAGCCAAGGCTGAACTAGGAGACATGCAAAGCTCTTGCAATACCACTATAGTCACACAGTACTTATACACAATAAAAGACAAGACTCAGTGTTACCAAAAATAAAGATACTTTATTTAGAGACACAAGGCCAAAAATATCTTAAAGGCAATACTCCTTCTGGAGGCAAGTATTATACACAATATATACCCTAGTAACTAAAATCAGGTAAGTAAACAGTCACAGAATAGAGTGAACAGTAGAAAATACAATAGATTGCAAGAGGTCTAGGAGCAACACAAACCATATACTAAAATAGTGGAATGAGAATATTGAATTCTCCCCCATGCAAGTGTAGTGTGTAGAGAGGCGCTGGGAGTGTAAGAAAACACCAAAGGTAAGTAGAGTACCCCACCCCAGAGCCCAGGAAAGCTGGAGTAAAGTACAGCAAGTTTCCTCAGAACACGCTGTAAGTCGTGATGGCAAGAACCAAGCAAGACTGCAAGCAACCAACAATGGCTTCCTGGACCTAAAGACTCGTGGTGAGAGGAGGCCAAGTCCAGAAGTCGAAGAAGAATCCAGGAAGAACAGAGGCCCCTGCCCACCTGGAAGAAGGTGCAAAAGTGGATTCTCCGGTTGAAAGAAAAAGAGCAGAAATGCACCAAAGAAGATACTGCAGGTTCCTGCTTGGTGCAAGAGATGTCCCACATTGAGGTGTTGGATGCAGGGTGTTTGCATCACTAGATTCTGCCAACAAGTCTTGGTTCACGCAAGTATGTGGTTTGCCTCAGAGAGGAGCTGCCTGGACCCAGGAGGGACCTGGGGGTCTCAGCCTGGACTGAGGAGGCAAATGGGGCTCTCAGAACTTCAGAGAGCTATGCGTCGCAGAATGGAGTGCTGGGGACCTGGGCTACACTGTGCACTGGGCTACACTTTGGAAATGCACTGAAGCCCAAGGATCTGCAGAAGACGCGATGCACATGGGTACTGTTACTTATGAGTCACTTCTGTCCACCACCTCTGTTCCAGAGATCACGCTCGTCAACAGGAGAGGAGTCCCAGAGTACCGGTTGTCATCGCAGAGAGGTGCCTACTGAAGCAGGAAAGTGACTCAGTCACTCCACAGGAGATTCCTTCAGTTCTTCTGGTGCAGGGTGAAGACAGGCAATCGTCAGAACATGCACACCTTGGAAACTATTGCAATTGCTGACTGGAGCTAAAGTTGCAGGTCATAGGAGTCTTCCTGGATACTTTGTTGCAGCTACAGCGGTTCGTATCTGACGTCACCTGCTGGCACTGGCCACTCAGAGGTCTCCAGAGGGTCCCCACACCTTGGAATCCAAGATGGCTAACGCCAGGAAAACTCTGGAGGAGCACCTGGCACCACCCCTGGGTTTGTGATGGACAGGGGAGCGGTCACTCCCCTTTCCTTTATTCAGTTTTGTGCCAGAGCAGGGACTGGAGGTCCCTGAACCGGTATAGGCTGGATTATGCAAGGAGGGCACCCCTCCCATGCCTGTAACACCTATTTCCAATGGGAGAGGGTGTAACACCCCTCTCCTAAAGGAAATTGCATTGTTATGCCTTCCTGGGATTGAGGTGCTCAACAGTGGAAACCTCAGAGAGCTGGTTTGGCAATACTGAGGTTCCATGGTGGAGCCCCCAGGGTGCACGGCGGAGCTCCCACTGCAGGAAAAGGTGGGAGGACCTGAGACCCTGGGCCCGGAAGACCATGGAGGTCCAGCTGGGGATGGCCTCCCAACGAGGAAGGGGTACCTGTCGGAGACTGACCCCCCTAATGGCCCGCATAGTGGTGGTGGCCAATCCTGATTTGGACCGGCGCTTGATGGCAGCACACATGCCGCAAGGGGGTGAGTACAGACTGTGTGGTATTTTTTTTTGCCTGGCATGGGTTTTGGGTGCAAGGTTCTAGCCAGTGGGTGCCCCAATATGCTGGTTTAGCTTTTCCTGTGTGGTCCTGCTAAGCTATGTAGGGTGGTATGTATATTTGGTATTGGTGAGTAGCTAGCATACCATGGCAGACAGGGCTTAGTGAGTCCCAGTAGGTGTGCAGATGGTAGTGTTTGGGTTCTTTACTGCTGTTGCACCTAGGTAATGGTTTGTTATTGTTGTCCATACTGCAGAGTGTTAGTCTCAGTGAGTGAATGTGATGTGTATGCCATATGTGCTGTTGCTGCTGTAATTGACCCTGTGATCCCTTTCTTTCTCCTCCACCCTCTCTCCTTTTCTCACCCTGTCCTTGTGTGCATTAGCATCATCCAGCGAAGGAGCAGGGGCACCGCCGACTGGGGGAGCTGCAGCCCATGGGACCCAGGAGGCAGAGAGCACAGACGCCGAGGAGAACAGTGGGGTGGAGGGCAAGAGAAGCACGATTGGGAAGACAGGAGCAATGACTACAGACTCTGATTCCTCCTTCGATGGAAGCTCCCTGGTGGTGGCAGACCCCTCTGGGACCACCCCAGCTACAAGATCTTCCGCCACCACCGTACCATCACCACCCTCTCAGTAGCCCCCCACCCAGTTGCCTGTGCCCGCTCACCCAGGAGGGTGGGCTTCTTCTTTGCTCCAGGCACCTCAGGCCCTGTCCCCATTAGCCCTGTTGCCCTCAGTGAGGAGGCTATTGACCTCCTGAGATCCATCTCTGTAAGGCAGTCAACCATACTGAATGCCATCCAGGGGCTGGCATCCCAGTTTCAGCAATCCAATACCTACCTGGAAGGCATTCACAGTGGCTTGGCTGCTCTATAGAGATTGTTTCAGGTTTTGGCCTCCTCCCTGACGACAGCCAGTGTCTCTAGTTCTTCTGTCCCCCCTCCAACTTCCTGTTCCCAGTCCCAAAGCTGTCTCTCCCAACCCATCCCACACACACAATCTGACAAGTATGCACCCAAAACAACAGACAGGACTTGCACAGACAAACAGAGGAACCACACTTCACTCCACAAGCACACACATAACAAACACACAGATGCACATACTACAACAGCCACTGCCTCCATTGTCTCCCCCTCCTCCTCCCTCACAGTCACATCAACACTCACACCTGCAAGCAGTGCATCATCAGTCCCATATTCTGCCATCTGTACAGCCTTGCCCACAGTCACCACAACAGCAGACACGCAGACATGCACCCCGCACACCACATGAGCAGTCACCACCATCACAACCTCATGCAGCACAACCCACATCCTTGGTCCTAAGAAGATTTTCCTTTCCTGCCTTGACCTCTTCCCTCTCCTGTTCTGCCTGTAAGAGAAAGATCACTTCCCTCGCCAAGTACCTCCGGCTTCCAGTCGAATCCTGTTCCTCCCCCTAAAACTACACCTGCCACTAAGGGGCACAAGAGTGGCACTCTGCCCCCCCACCCCAAGCCCACTGCTCTGCCCCCTAAACAGAAGGGTAAAGAGTTGCCCCCTCCCAAACTCAAGCCCAAGCCCAAGCTCAAGGACCCCCTTAAAAAAATAAACCCAACCCTTCTTCCCCCTGAGGTGCCTGCCTAACATCATCATGATGCCCCTACCCAGTGGAGCGACTGGGCTGTCAGGAGTCAATTTGGGCCTTGGACGTTGCCCTGTGGCCATTTGTTGACTGTAGACTGTCCAATGGCCCTACTGCATTATTGTACATATGTTTACATTTAATTATTTATGATTGAGGTCATTGTTCCCACATGATTACAGTGATTGGACCAGAGGTATGTGTCATAGCTTTCTTTGCTCCTGGGTTATGTTGCGGTTGTTTTACTCTGCAGATTGTTCTAGGTGTGTGGTATGTGTGTTTGGTGTGTGTTGTGCATGTGGGTGTGTCACTCTCCCCTCCCTCCCTTGTGTGCTAGGCGGCTGTACTCACCGTCACCGTCTTCGTCTTCATTGGCATTGGTGCACCTGGACTTCCATTGTATGGTATAGCATTGGAAGAATTTCCAGTTCGGGTTCAGTGGTGGCCGTGGACTCCTCTGTGTTCCTGGAGGTGAGTGTCTCCTTTTATGTGTTGTGCTTCTGCCAGGCTTTTGGTGGTGGTGGTCCCTGCTGGAAATCCTGGTGATATGCTATGTCATAATATGGTGGGCGGGTTGTTGTCTTTCCCCTGCTTGAAGATGGCTACTGCCGTGGTCAGTGGCCGAACTGCACTGGCGGATCGGGTGGTACATTGGCTGTCTATGGGAGGGATCAGCCCCATGGTCATAATTTGGCACTCTGCACCACCAGCCTGGAGACGGTAATACCCCATCGCCGGCGCAGCGGCCAGCTGACAGCCAATATCATAATGAGGACCTATGTGTTCAGCATCAGTGTTACTGGCCCCAGAGAATTTATAGTGCAATCAAACACTTCAGAAGAAGGGATTGGGGTAGTGTTAGCACAAGTCAATGAAGAGGGCCAGGATTAGCCATTTGCCTTCATCAGCAGGGGACTGCTCCTCAGAGAGAAAAGATGGAATGCCATTGAGAGGGTGGCCTTTGCTGTGGTCTTGTTCCTGAAAAAGTTGAAGCAATACCTGTTTGGCACTCACTTCCATGTTCAAACTGACCACAAACCTCTCAGATGGCTGATGCAAAAGAGGGGGGAGAATCCAAAACTGTTAAGGTGATCCATTTCCCTACAGGGGATGGACTTCACAGTGGAACCTAGACTTGGGAATGCCCATGCCAACGAATATGGCCTTTCCATGTTTTTCCACTTGGCTGATGAGGATAACCAGGGTGTAGGTTAGTACCCATTACCTTTCTTCTGTGTGGGGGGGGGGGGGCAGTGCATGAAAATCTTCCTTTTTGCCCTGGTCACCCCCAAACCTTTTGGACAGATACTGGTGGTTAGTGACACTTGGCTGTACCCTGGGTATTGCTTACAAGTTCCAGGGCCAGTGCTCTGTGTAAAGTGGAAATGCAAATTAGGCTAATTATAATTAGCAATATCAACCTACCTATAGGAACCTAGTACATGGTAGGACATGTAGGTATAAGGACCCCAGCATAGGTAGTACACTCATGGGTGCACTGCTAATGTGCCCAGTGTCATTCCAAAGGCAGGCCTGCCTTGCCGGCTGCTTTTAGACTAAAATTATATGCAGATTCAACATTAGAATTAAAAGTACTTCAAAAGTCTTAAACAAGCCTATTTTTACATATAGGGCACCCCTAAGATGTGCCCTAAGAGCCCTTAGGGTTGGGTGCAATGTAACTATAATCAAGGACCTTATAAACATTGTTTTATACGCCCTGATGAGGTAAAATAGTCAAATGTATTTGCCCCCACTGTAGTGAAGGGGCTCCATAGGCTAAAATGAGGAGACTTTATTTGAAATAATGAAGTCCCCATAAGAACAAGATATTTCTAGTTTGGTATCAAATTAATTGATATAATAAATTGCATAATTTGCCATTGCTGGTTTTAGTTCAGGGAACAAATTTTAAATCACTACGTGAAAGTTGCCAACTTCAGCTCTGTAGTGACCTTCTCTGATTGGCCATCCTCTGACAACCCGGCCAGGCTGCCTTGATGAGGTGTGAAGTGGCCTGGGCTGAACACAAAGGAAGTGCCTGGGGGAGGAGATCTGCCTCAGCAGATGGTGAAACAAGATGGGGGAGAGCAGCCAAACTGGTCTTCAAAGGAGGGAAGGACAGTTGGAGCAGCTCGGGATCTCCCCCATTTGCTGCAACCCCAGACAATTAGGTGCCCTCTTGATTGGATTAAGAGAGGGCAGGAGACGGGTGCGTAAAGGAATTTTAGCCATGCCAGTGGGTGGGCTCAGCCAGACCTAATCTCCAAAATCCAGTTTCAGCCATGTGATATTTTTAAAGAATGTTGCTCCCTAGGATTGATTTTTGCCACACTTCACAGGAAGTGTTCATACATGGGGTTAGTGGCCTGCCTGTGATTGGTTAGTCGCCTCCCCTTGTTTTTCACCCCAGGACCAAGGATAAATATGGCAGAGCTGCACCCACACCTCAGATCCCTACAAGGAACAACATCAGAAGAAGGACTGCCCTGCTGGACCCCTGGCCTGCACCTGGACTCTGCACTCTGAAGGACTGCACCAGCTGCACACTTGGGCTTCACCACTAAAAGGACTTTGCCTGTCTTCAACTGGTTCAAGAAGGGACTCCCTGCTTGCTGCAGGTGGAAAATAGCTAACCAGAATCCCCTGCATCAAAACCTGCAGGAATTGACCAGCTGACAAGTGGCTAGTTGTCATTTTTGGATTTGAACCAGGTGAATTCTGAGAGTTGGAGTCCTAGCCCTTACGGAGCAACTCAGAGCTTCTGGAACCTTGGGATGAGCTGTGGACTCCCAAAGGACCTTCAAAGACCTTCTGGAAGAAGATCAAGAAGTGTGGAGAAAATTTGATAACTTTTTGTAAAAAGCTCCATAAAGGGCCCGTCCCGCAGTGGTGAGTCAATCCGGCTTACCTCAACTGTGACCAGGCCTGACTTGCAGGTTCATCCTGCTAAAAAGTTCCAGAGCCCCAGACTTCTAAGATTTCAGTGAGGTCTCCTGGAAAGGTGATCCAATGACGTTGCATCAAAATTGGCTTGCTGTAGAGGGTCGACCCCAGTCAAAGGAAAAAGCTCCAAAAAAGTGCCAAAGAAGGTAAAAAGTTGACCGAGACTTCCCGTGCAGTGTATGTGAAGAGGGCCTCAGGGATGCCGGATTAAGATTCAGCTTTGAAAATCATCAAAGTCCAAAGGTAGACTTCTTCACTGAGGTCTCCTGTGACGTGTATCTGAAGAGAGCTCCAGGTAGGTCAGATTGGATTGGTGACTTCGTCCCGCTGAAGAAAATCTTCAAGAGAAAGACTGAGGCCCTCATTACGAGTTTGGGGGTGTGAGGACTGCCATGGTGGCAATGGCGATTGCACCACCACCGGACCAAGAGTAGACCACCATATTATGACCATGGCGGTCTTCTGAACTGAGCGCAGCCAATTCACCACCACCAGTACCACCTGTGTTGACGGACCGTGCCAGATGGCAGTAGGCATCTCCGGGCCGGCGGGGACCATGTTCCAGCCGAGCATATTACGAGCTTGCACTCCTCCAGGATTTTCACAGCAGTCACACCGCCACCAGAACCCTGGTGGAAACTAATCATATAAAAGGATCACTCACATTCAGGAACACAAACACGTCCGGAGCCGCCATGGAACCAGAACGTGAAATCTTCCCAATGCTCCTGCTCGCCCTGCATCTTCAGAAGTAGCGACGACGAAGAGGACAACAACGTAAGTACACACACATAGCATACACTGGAGGGAAAGGTATTAGAACACATGCAAACACAACACACACATCTGGGATGGCTAGCGACTGACACACACACGCAACCACACACTCATACCAACATACACACCTACACACACATACTCACACACAAAACACACATATGCATACGGACAATACACACACCAAGCACAACAAACACATGCCACCTTGCACACACACATCACTATCACAGGCCAACACACAAATACACAACACCACTGAGTCACACGACATCAAAACTGCAGCTACACAAACGCCTGCCAACACATTGCACACCCACACATGACAACACATACCGACAACAACGTGAATGGACAACCCACAACCAATCAACAACAGCACACACACACCCACACAGTACCAAATGTCACACCACACATACACAACACACAAAACAAATGGCAGGTATCATCATACACACAGTTGCACGCACAGCAACCACACAATGGCACACAACACCACCACAACACATCACACCACATACAATGGTCAACTCAGCTACACACATGCAAGGAACAACACAATTATATCACACACACATCAGTAGCAGCTGTACCATTGGCAGGCTCACACACACATGCCTTCCAGGCACAACAGCCAGCACTACCAATACATACAACTCACACACCCACAAACCAGAGTCCCCATAAGTAAGTCATCATCAACACCAACAACAGGTTGGCCATGATGTATTCAATCAATCAATCAAAAAATGTATTAAGCGCACTACTCACCCGAAAGGGTCTCAAGGCGCTGTGGGGGGTGGGGGGGTAGGGCGGATGCAGTTTACTGCTCAAAAAGCCATGTCTTGAGGTGCTTTCTAAAAGTCAGGAGGTCCTGGGTCTTGCGTAGGTTGGTGGGGAGGGAGTTCCAGGTCTGGGAGGAGAGGTAGGAGAAGGATCTGCCACCGGAGGTGGTACGTTGGATGCAGGGGACTGTGGCGAGGGCGAGGTCAGCGGAGCGGAGCGGAGAAGTCGTGTAGGTGTGTGGAAGTTCACTCGTTCGTTGAGGTAGGCTGGTCCAGTTTTGTGGAGGGATTTGTGAGCGTGGATAAGGACTTTGAAGATGATGGGCAGCCAGTGAAGGGATCTGAGGTGAGCGGAGATGTGTTTGTGGCGTGGGATGTTGAGGATGAGACGTGCGGCTGTGTTCTGGATTTGCTGGAGTTTTTGCTGAAGCTTGGCTGTGGTACCAGCCTAGAGGGCATTTCCGTAGTCTAATCTGCTGCTGATGAGTGCATGGGTGACAGTTTTTCTGGTTTCTATGGTAATCCATTTGAAGGTCTTCTGTAGCATGCGAAGGGTGTTGAAACAGGAGGATGATGTGGTGTTGATTTGCTGGGCCAAGGAGAGAGATGAGTCAAAGATGATGCTGAGGTTGCGTGCATGGGTGGAGGGTGTTGGGGCGGTCCTAGGGCAGTGGGCCACCAGGAGTTGTCCCATACTGTCTCGTTGGGGCCGAAGATGATAATTTCTGTTTTGTTGGAGTTGAGTTTGAGGTGGCTTGCTGTCATCCATTTGGCGATGTCGAGGAGTCCGGCGTGGAGGTTTGTCTTGGTGGTGGAAGGGTTCCTAGTGAGGGAGATGATGAGCTGGTGTCGTCTGCGTACAAAATGATGGTGATTCCGTGGGGGCGGAGGATGTTGGCGAGAGGGGCCATGTAAATGTTGAAGAGGGTAGGACTGAGGGAGGATTCTTGGGGGACCTGGCAGATGATCTTGGTTGCTGGGAACTGGAAGGGAGGCGGACTTTCTGGGTTCTTTCGGCGAGGAAGGAGGTGAGCCAGTCCAGGGCCTTGTGTCGGATTCCTGCGTCGAAAAGGTGTACGCGTTGTATTTGGTGGCATACAGTGTCTAAAGCTGCAGAGAGGTCTAGGAGGATGAGGGCGACGGTCTCGCCCTTGTCCACTCTGGTTCTGATGTCGGCAGTAGAGGCTATGAGGGTGGTCTCAGTGCTGTGGTTCTTGCGAAATCCAGACTGGGAGGTGTTGAGTGCGTTGTTTTCCTCTAGGAAGTGAGACAGTCGCACGTTTACTATCTTCTCAGCGACCTTGGCAGGGAAGGGGAGAAGAGAGATGGGGCGGTAGTTCGTGAGGTCTTCCGTGTGTTCTTTGGGGTTTTAGAGGAGTGCGTTGACTTCGGCGTGCTTCTAGGTGTCTGGGAATGTTGCGGTGTCGAAGGAGCTGTTGATTACGGCCCAGAGCTGGGGAGCAATGATTGGGCTGGCCTTGTTGAAAATGTGGTGGGGGCATGGGTCTGTGGGGGAGCCTGAGTGGATGGAGTTCATGTTTTTTCCGGTTTCTTCGTCGTCGGTGAGGGTCTAGGTGTGTAGTTGGTTGGTGTGGGGGGGCATTGTGCTGTTGGTCATTTTGGTGGTGTCAGTGGTGGTGACGGTGGGTGCGAATGATGTGAAACTGTTGTGTATGTCTAAGATTTTGAGGTGAAAGTAGTTGGAGAGAGAGTTGCAAAGGTTTTGGGTGTGAGGGGGGTCGATGGTGCTGGATTTGGGCTTGGTGAGCTCTTTGACGATGGTAAAGAGTTCCTTGCTGTTTTGTGAGTTACTATCAATGCGTTCTTTGTAGTAAGACCTTTTGGGGGTCCGGATGAGTTGGTGGTATTTGCATATGGTCGTTTTGAGGGTGGACAAGTTGTTCATTGAGGGGTCTTGGCACCATGCTTTCTCAGTTTTGTGGCATTCACGCTTGGAGGCTTGGAGTTCAGTGGTGAACCAGGGGGCGGTCTTGACGGTGAGGGTGTTGTTGTTACTTTTCAGTGGGGTGAGGGAGTCTGCACAGGTTGTTAGCCATTATGTGAGGTTGTGGGCAGCAATGTTGGGGTTGTTGGTGATGGGGGTGGAGCTTGTGTGAGCTTGGCGTTCAGGTGTTCTATGGGGATCGTGTCCCACATTCGGTAGGGTGTGGTGTGTTGTCGGTGGTGGGTGGGGTGTTTCGGGAAGGAGAAGTTGACGCAGGTGGTGGTCGGTTCGGTGGTGTGGGTGAAAGTGACATGGTTGCTGGAGGTGAAAATTGCATCAAGCTTGTGTCCTGCTGAGTGAGTGGGTGAGGTGACCAGTTGTTTGAGTCCTAGGTTCGTGAGGTTGTCCATCAGGGTTGTGGAGTTGCGGTCATGGGTGCTTTCCAGGTGAAAGTTGAGGTAACCAAGGAGAATATAGTGTGTGGAGGTAAGGGCGTGGGAGGTGATGGTATCAGCGATGGCATCACAGAAAGGGCGGCGGGGTCCTGGTGGTCTGTAAATGAGAGTTCCTCTAAGGGTGGTGTTGGCATTTATGTGAATTAAGAAGTGTAGGTGTTCTGCACTGTCTAGGATGTCGTAGGTGTTCTGCACTGTCTAGGGTGTCGTGGGCGTTGGTGGAGATTTTGATGGTGCTTTTGTGTATGATGGTGATGCCTCCACCTGGTTTGTTTATGTGGTCTCTACGGGAGATTTTGTGGCCTTCTGGGATGGCTATGGCTATGTCGGGTTCTGATGAGGAGTTCATCCATGTTTCCGTGAGGAAGGCGATGTCGGGGGAGTGTGTTGTGATCAGGTCCCAGAGCTCAATGGCGTGCTTGTGGATGAAGCGGGTGTTTAGGAGTATGCAGTTAAGGTGGTTGCAGAGGCTGTTGTTGTGGTGCGTGTTAGTGTTGTGGTGCGTGTTGGTGTTGTTGTGGTGCGTGTTGGTGTTGTTGTGGTGCGTGTTAGTGTTGTTGTGGTGTGTGTTGGTGTTGTTGGTGTTTGTGGGAGTGCAGGAGAAGCGGCATGCATGACATGTGAAAGGTCCGTGTGTGTGCTTGGCATGTGCGCAGGTGGGGTGCTGTCCTTGGTTTCGGGCGTGGAGTTTGGTGGAGGAGTAATGCTGCCTCGGGGTAGGAGCAGCGAGGGCCAGGGGGACCGGCGCTGGGCACGGTCCAGGTGCGGATGGGCGCAGACGGGCTTGCCTCTGGTGCGCCTAGGGAGAGGTAGGAGGAAGGAGCAGCGGGGAGGCAGGAGGGAAGGGACCAATGGGTGCGCAAGGGGGAAGGACTGCAGGGGACGCAGCAGCAGGGATCAGAAGACTGGCGAGAGCCGGCTGAAAACGGGCGAGCCCACAATAGGACGGAAAAATGAAACGGACTACAAAAATGGCACAGGGGCAGAACACAATAGTAAACAAAACGAAAAAACGATATGTAATAACGAAATAACACGAATTGCAAAAAACAGTGAACAACCAGATATGTCTACCACTAGGCACCAGGGATGAGGCGCAGGCAGGTGCCTGCGTGTGGTGGAGGGCCTCAAACTCTTATTCCTGGCAGCAGGCGGCAGGATCAGGGGCACGGAAGTGGCTGGAGGAGCCAAGTGGACTCTTGGCAAGAACCAGGTCAGGGGGTCACACGGGGCTCTGTGCAGCGGGCACCATTAAGAGAGGGAGGTGGGAGCAGCTGGGAGGTGGGAGGGAAGGGACCAATGGGTGCGCGAGGGGGGTGGGGCTGCAGGGGACGCAACGGCAGGGATCAGAAGACCGGCGAGAGCCGGCTAAAAACGGGCGAGCACACAATAGAGCGTAAAAACGAAACGGACTACAAAAATGGCACATGGGCAGAATACAGCAGTAAACAAAACAAAAAAACGATATGTAACAACAAAATAACACGAAATGCAAAAAATAGTGAACAACCAGATATGCCTACCACTAGGCACCAGGGATGAGGTGCAGGCAGGTGCCTGCGGGTGGTGGAGGGCCTCGAACTCTTATTCCTGGTGGCAGACGGTGGGATCAGGGGCACGGAGGTGGGTGGTGGAGCCAAGTGGACTCTTGGCCACAACCAGGTGAGGGGGTCACAAGGGGCTCCTCGCAGTGGACGCCATTAAGAGGCTTAAATAGAAATAAATAACAATATACAGGCAAAAGGCCATTGGCCAGTCCATGTGGCAATGTGCCATGACACAAATGGCACGCCTCAGTGCCCCAAGTTGAGGCCTGACTGCTAAATCACCTCCACATGGTTGGGGCATCAAGGGGGCAGGCAGTCACCTCAGGGGTGATGGGGTGGTGGTTGAGGGGGGGTGTTTGGGCTTGGAGGGGGGTCCTTTGGTTTGCCCTAAGGTTGGGGAGCCTGGGTTTGGGTTATGGTGGAGGGTCTTTAGGTTTGGGCTTGTGTAGGAGGCTGGCCTGGCTTATAGTGGGTACCAGATGGTACTTACACCTTGTGCCAGGTCCAGTTATCCCTTATTAGTGGATTAGTAGTGTTCTAGCAGCTTAGGCTGATAGAGGTAGCTATAGCAGAGCAGCTTAGGCTGAACTAAGCTCCTACTATACCACTTATATCTTATAACACTATGGGGGTCATTACAACCCTGGCGGACGGTGTAAAAGGTGCGGTAATACCGCAAACAGGCCGACGGACAAAAAAAGGGAATCATGACCCTGGCGGAAAACGCCAACAAAGACAGCCACTTTAACACTCCGACCGCCACGGCGGTACAGACAAGCATCGCGGCGGTTACCGCCAACAGACAGGCAGAAGACAATGTACCGCCCACACCATTACAACCCGCCAATCCGCCACCTTTTCCGGGGCGAATTCACTGTGGATATAAACACGGCGGAAACAGCTTTTGCTATGGGAAAACGCTCACCTCAACATACTCCACCATGGACCCGGAACTCCAAATACTACCTGCCCTTGTCTTTCTGCTCCTTTACGACCAACAGCGACGTAGGCGCAGAAGATACCGGTGAGTACTGCATCTACGACACAGGGGAGGGGGGAGGCAAAAGTTAGGAGGACAGACACCAAACACCCCCACCCTCGCATATCACAACATACACACCAATGCAGTCAAAAATATCACATTAACAACCCACAATCCCCCCGGAAGAATGCAAAGACAAAGCGAATTTCAGTCAAACATTGTAATGTGCCAATATACATGTCATACAAAAATATACTGATATATATCTCAAAATCACTCATAATTATATATACAATACAAGAAGTAGTGCAGATATGTACACAACAATGTCCGTGCACCAACAGTCCGAAAATGCATGGGCGAGGCCCACAATAGATACCTGACCAAAATCGGAGAGAACACTGCCGGGGCATCAGATAGAAACACTACAGGCACCTCAGGGGAAAGGGAAGGGAAGGCACCTCAGCCAGATGAATGTGAAGCCAGATCCACGACGGGGCTCCATGTCCATTGATGTATCCTGGGGAGTGCAAAGCCACAGTCTCTCAAGTCTCACAAATGGGTGGGTTGCCCACTGTACCATCCTGGGGAGTGCAAGGCCACAGTCTCTCAAGTCTCTACAGTGGGTGGGTTGCCCACTGTGCCATCCTGGGGAGTGCAAAGCCACAGTCTCTCAAGTAGATGCAGGTCTCCACTGGTTCTGGAGGAGGACTGGTGCCCAGACTGGATGAGTCTCCCCGTGAAAGTTCCTGTCCTGTCACTGTCCCAGCTGCACATGGGATAAGGATGCCTGATGTGGCGGGCCATTCATTCCTACACGGTCTTTGCCCTGTTCAGCGGTGCTTTGACATGGCGGTTCTGGACTGTTCAGCGGTGCTTTGACATGGCGGTTCAGGACTGTTCAGCAGTGCTTTGCCATGGCGGTCTTTGCCCTGTTCAGCGGTGCTTTGACATGGCGGTTCAGGACTGTTCAGCGGTGGTTTGCCATGCCGGTCTTTGCCCTGTTCAGCGGTGCTTTGCCATGGCGGTCTTTGCCCTGTTCAGCGGTGCTTTGCCATGGCGGTCTTTGCCCTGTTCAGTGGTGCTTTGCCATGGCGGTCTTTGCCCTGTTCAGCGGTGCTTTGACATGGCGGTTCAGGACTGTTCAGCGGTGCTTTGCCATGGCGGTCTTTGCCCTGTTCAGCGGTGCTTTGACATGGTGGTTCAGGACTGTTCAGCGGTGCTTTGCCATGGCGTTCTTTGCCCTGTTCAGCGGTGCTTTGCCATGGCGGTCTTTGCCCTGTTCAGCGGTACTTTGCCATGGCGGTCTTTGCCCTGTTCAGCGGTGCTTTGACATGGCGGTTCAGGACTGTTCAGCGGTGCTTTGCCATGGCGGTCTTTGCCCTGTTCAGCGGTGCTTTGCCATGGCGGTCTTTGCCGTGTTCAGCTGTGCTTTGCCATGGCGGTCTTTGCCCTGTTCAGCGGTGCTTTGACATGGCGGTTCAGGACTGTTCTGTGGTGCTTTGCCATGGTGGTCTTTGCCCTGTTCAGTGGTGCTTTGCCATGGCGGTCTTTGCCCTGTTCAGCGGTGCTTTGCCATGGTGGTTCAGGACTGTTCAGCAGTGCTTTGCCATGGCGGTCTTTGCCCTGTTCAGCGGTGCTTTGCCATGGCGGTCTTTGCCCTGTTCAGTGGTGCTTTGCCATGGCGGTCTTTGCCCTGTTCAGTGGTGCTTTGCCATGGCGGTCTTTGCCCTGTTCAGCGGTGCTTTGACATGGCGGTTCAGGACTGTTCAGCGGTGCTTTGACATGGCGGTTCAGGACTGTTCAGCGGTGCTTTGACATGGAGGTTCTGATACTGACATTGGTGTGTGGCATGACGATCTTCACACTGGACATTGGTGTGTGGCATGACGGTCTCCATACTGGACATTGGTGTGTGGCATGACGATCTCCATAATGGACATTGATGTGTGGCATGACGATCTCCACACTGGACATTGGTGTGTGGCATGACATTCCATCATTGGCCAGCGGGGCTGTGGCATCCTGTCCCCTCCTGGGCTGTGACTCCGGAAGTGGTCTCTGGACCAGTGATGATACGTGGGCCCTCCTGGGCTGTGACTCTGGCGGTGGTCTCTGGACCAGTGACGATACTTGGGCCCTCCTGGGCTGTGACTCTGGCGGTGGTCTCTGGACCAGTGACGATAATTGGGCCCGCCTGGGCTGTGACTCTGGCGGTGGTCTCTGGACCAGTGACGATACTTGGGCCCTCCTGGGCTGTGACTCCGGCGGTGGTCTCTGGACCAGTAACGATACTTGGGCCCTCCTGGGCTGTGACTCCGGCGGTGGTCTCCGGACCAGTAACGATACTTGGGCCCTCCTGGGCTGTGACTTCGGCGGTGGTCTCCGGGCCAGTAACGATACTTGGGCCCTCCTGGGCTGTGACTCTGGCGGTGGTCTCCGGGCCAGTAACGATACTTGGGCCCTCCTGGGCTGTGACTCCTGCGGTGGTCTCTGGGCCAGTAACGATACTTGGGCCCTCCTGGGCTGTGACTCTGGCGGTGGTCTCTGGACCAGTGACGACGGTGCTGGCGGTTGTGTCTGGACCGCCGGAAATGATGGCGCACTTCTCCGCCGTGACACTCACAACAGGCTGGGCAGACTTCCTCTGGACCTTCCCCCCCTTTTTTGGAGTTACAGCTGACTCACCAATCGCCTTCGATCCGATTTCACTTGTTGTCCCACCAGGAGTCTTGACACGGTCCCGTCATCCACTCTCCAATTTCAGAGCCTTTACAGGGGGTGGGCTGCCAGTGCCTTGGCTCCAGGTCCTACTGCCTGCCCTGGTGGACGGTGCACTCCAAAAACCTGGAACACGCACCACTGGTACTGGAGGCTTTTTGGCTGAGGCGCTATGACGGGACTGATGAATTGGAGGAAGGGGTGGGGAGAAAAAGGTCAATTTGACATAGGGACAGTTTCTGACGGACACTGGGATGGGTAGCTGGAGGGGTTCTGGGAGTGGAGGAAGAGGAGGTGGTTGTAGGAGGTGTCACTTTAGGTGTTTTGGGTGCAGGTACTGGAGGCTGTCGTGATGTGGATGGATGTTGGGTGAGTGATTGCCGGCGTTTGGGTACTTTGGGAGGGGGCGTCACAGACACACTGGGAGAGGACACAGGGGACGTGTAAATGGCAGTGGAGGTGGTGAGTGCAGGTGAGCGGCTTGTGGTGCTGGGTGTCCTGGTGCGAGTCCTAGTGCCTGTAGATGTGGTGCATGCAGGTGTGTGTGTAGACGAGACTGGGAGGGAGGAGGGAGAAGAGGAGGAGGGGGACACAGTGGAGACAGTGGATGTTGCTGTATCTTTATGAGTGTGATGCTTGTGTGAGTGCCTGTGGTGTGTGTGGTGCCTATGTTTGCTTGAGCTACTTTTGGGTGTTGACTTGTGTGCATGCTGGTCTGTAGGTGTGCTTGGGATGGGCTGGGGTACAGGGGATTGGGTCTGGGTGGAGGAAGTTGGAGGGGGGAGGCTAGACACAGGGACAATGGCTGCCATCAGTGCTGAGGCCAGAGATTGCAGGGTTCGCTGAAGGGCAGCCTGACCAGAATGAATGACCTCCAGGAATGCATTACCGTGTTGCAACTCCCTTTCTACACCGTGGATGGCATTCACAATGGTAGACTGCCCAACAGTGAGTGACCTGAGGAGGTCAATGGCCTCCTCACTGAGGGCAGCAGGGGTGACTGGGGCAGGGCCTGAGGTGCTTGGGGCGAAGGTGATGCCCACCCTTCTGGGTGAGCGGGCATGGGGCGAACGCTGAGGGGCTGCTGGGAGGGCGGTGCTGGTAGGGGAGGTGGCGGCTGTACCTGTAGAAGTGGGGCGCACAGATGGTGCCGCCACCACAGGGGAGCTCCCATCGGCGGACGAGTCTGTGTCGCTGGTTGGTGATCCGATGGCCGATGTGAAGCTCCCCTCGCCCTCCGTCCCACTGGTGCATTCTGAGTCTGTGGTGTGGCCCTCCATGGCCATGTGGGATGCAGCTCCCTCGTGCTCCGGTGCCACTGTACCTCCGCCTGATGATGCTGATGGACAAAAGGACAGGGAGAGCAGGAAAAGGGGGGGGGGGAGACAGAAGAAAGAGAGTTTTAGTGCATGGCATACCACTACAGTTGGCGGACAAGACAGACGCAGCAGCCCCATACATAACGCCGTGCTCTTGGCCTCTGCACATGCAATTTCTGGGATATGGCCTACATGGCAATGGTGGACATCTGCGCACATGGATGCAACAGGGGCAACTATACCTGAACTTGCCACTCTTCTGAGGTGGGGTAGAGTCCCACATAGCCTACATTACGGAGGGGCCTTGCCTACCTAACTCGCCCTGGCCTAGGGACACCCACAGCCCACCTCCCCCACCCAGACCCCTCCACTGCACGCAAAGTCCGCAGAATGAGGTTGTACTCACCCCCTTGTGTCTGCTGTGATGTCCTTAAGCGCCCATCCAACTCCGGGTAGGCCACCGCCAGGATCCGGAACATCAGGGGGGTCATGGTGCGACGGGCACCCCTCTCACGTTGGGAGGCCCTCCCCAGCTGAGCCTCCGCCGTCTTCTTGCTGCAGCGGCAAATGTCCTCCCATCTCTTCCGGCAGTGGGTGCCCCGTCTCTGGTGGGCCCCCAGGGCCCGGACCTCCTTGGCGATGGCACGCCAAATGTCCCTCTTCTGGTGGGCGCTGACCTACATGACATGCACAAGGGAAGAGGAACAGTCATTACCAACTGCACCATCAATGTGAGTGGCCCCCTCCCTACTCTGACCATGTGGCCCATTTATTCCCATGCTTTACTGTAGTATGAACTCTGCCCCCTTCCGTCTTCCACCCAGCCCTGTCCACCCAGGCCTAGCCCATACAACGTGCTCCCTGTGTACTAACCTGTTGGTCTGGAGGACCGTAGAGTAGCATGTACTGGGGGAGGACCCCATCCACAAGTTTCTCCAACTCCTGTGCAGTGAAGGCAGGGGCCCTTTCCCCAGACGCAGCAGCCATCGTCGCCTCCAGACCGAGGTCACAGCAGCACTAGCATTGTAGGTCCTCTCCTGTCGAAGGTCAGGTATCTAGTGATTGAAGAGATAGAAAATGGCGGTGACGTCCGCAGTGGTGCGCATCATCACCGCCCCGGCGCACCTGTTCATTGGTTCCTGGGACCCATAGGGTCCAATGTTAATCAATGCAGCATTGCGCCGCGGTCTACGACCGCCTACCGCGATGGTGTACAACGCCAGCGCTGTTACCCCACAATCCCATTGTCCCAGTTTAGAGGTCAGGCAGCCGCCATTTCAGGGGCCCACATGGATTCATTTTTAACTGCGTCACACATACCGAGGCCTAAACTCAACACACATACAGGAAGGGTTTATTGTCTGGTGTAGTCTTGTGTGTGACTGTGGGTACATACCTGGAGGAATAGTGACTGTTTCTTCGCTGTTGTCCTTCTTAGGCACCGTCAGCTGGGACATATGAGAAGATGGAGGAATCCTCCAGTGTACCGACCGCTGGTGGACCTGTTGACAATGGAAGAGAGACATTTAATCGTCACCTACAGGTTTGACCGTGCCACTATCCAGGAACTATGTACCCAGTTGGAGCCAGACCTGATGTCACCAATCTGCCATCCGACTGGAATCCCCCCTGACGTGCAGGTGCTGTCAGTGCTCCATTTCCTTGCAAGTGGGTCTTTTCAGACAACTGTGGCCATGGCATCAGGGATGTCCCAGCCTATGTTTTCCAACGTGTTGTCCAGAGTGTTGTCTGCCCTGCTGAAACACGTAAGGAGATACATCATTTTCCCTGAGGTGGAGGATTTGCCTACAGTGAAAGGTGACTTCTATGCCCTTGGACATATCCCCAACGTCATAGGTGCCATTGATGGGACCCATGTAACTCTGTTCCCCCCCTGCAGGAGTGAACAGGTGTACAGGAACAGGAAGAGTTATCATTCGATGAATGTCCAGATGGTCTGTTTGGCAGACCAGTACATCTCGCAGGTAAATGCTATGTTCCCTGGCTCTGTGCATGATGCCTACATCCTGCGCAATAGCAGCATCCCTGATATGATGGGTCAACTCCAGAGGCACCGTGTATGGCTATTGGGGGACTCTGGTTACCCCAACCTTTCCTGGCTATTGACCCCAGTGAGGAATCCCAGGTCCAGGGCAGAGGAACTGTACAATGAGGCACATGGGCGGACTAGGAGGGTTATCGAACACCCCTTCGGCCTCCTTAAGGCCAGGTTCAGGTGCCTCCATATGACAGGTGGGTCCCTATTCTACTCACCGAAGAAGGTGTGCGACATCATCATCGCCTTCTCCATGCTCCATAATTTGGCATTGCGATGCCAGGTGCCTTTTCTGCAGGAAGATGATCCAGATGACGGTGTTGTAGCAGCTGTGGAGCCTGTGGAGCCTGTGAACAGTGATGAGGAGGAAGCTGAGGAAGAAGAAAACGACAACAGGGAGTCAGTCATACAGCAATATTTCCAGTGAAACTCAGGTGAGTAAATTTTCAGGTTTAACATTACATTAACTTTCACACGTCTACCTCTATCCTGTACCGACATTTCACTCACTATTTGTTAACTGAGTTGTCCCCTTCCATTTCAGTTTCACAAATGTGGTAACCTACGTGTCAACTGCTTGCATCCTTGAAGGGCTTGTGATGTGTGACATTGGTATGTTAGCCTTCCAATGGGTAACCCATTATGACACTGTAATTGATAATACAAAATTACAAATCATAGACTGACTCCAGATTTTTTTGGCTTTCAAGGGTGTTTATTTAAGTGCTAATAAAATCAAGGAAGGTAGTAAAATGGTGATGGGTGATGGTGGAGGAATGTCCATGGCAGAGTCCAGTCTATTAGTCTCACAGGTACATTGCACATCTGCCCATTGGATTTGGAGCTGGGGCAGTTCCGATTTGGACAGGGTAACAAAGTGGGACAGTGGGGGGACAATCAGGGTGGTCTTATTTCCTGGCGGGGGTCTTGCCATCTTGCTCTGTCCTGTTCCTGGATCTCAGGGCCCGCTTGCGTGGTGGTTGTCCGTCTGCAGGGGATGGGGTGCTGGTGTGGTGGTCCTGTGGCGGGGTGTCCTGTCCACTAGCGCCGGCGGAGGTGGTGAGCAGTTCATCGTCGTGGCTAGTGTCAGGGGCCCCTTGGAGTGCCACGGTGTCCCTCAAGGTCTTTTGAATGTCCGTCAGCACCCCTACGATGGTGCCCAGGGCGGAGCCGATAGTCCTGAGCTCCTCCCTAAACCCCAAATACTGCTCCTCCTGCAGACGCAGGGTCTCCTGCAACTTGTCCAGGACCGTGGCCATTGTCTCCTGGGAGTGGTGGTATGCTCCCATGATGGAGGAGAGGGCCTTGTGGAGAGTTTGTTCCCTTGGCCTGTCCTCCCTCTGTCGCACAGCAGCCCTCCCAGTTCCCCTGTGTTCCAGTGCCTCCGTCCCCTCGACCGTGTGCCCACTACCACTGCCCCCAGGTCCCTGTTGTTGTTGGGGTGGTGGGTTAGCCTGGGTGCCCTGTAGTGGTGGACACACCGCTGATTGACCTGTCCTCGGTAGGGAGGTTTGGGCCCGCTGGGTGGGTGCTGTACTGGTGTTACCAGAGGGTGGAAGTTCGGTGTTGGGCTGTGGCTGGGCAAGGGGAACCGACTGTCCTGAGGCCCACGATGGTCCGGGCTGGTCATCAAGATCCAGTAGGGCAGAGCTGCTGTCGTCACTGTGGGCCTCTTCTGTGGGTGGAGTGTTGTTGTCTGGATCCTCTGGTGTGGTGACATTCCTTCGGGTTCCTGCGGGGGTATAAGTACATGATTATTGCATGTGTGTGTTTCATGGTGTGCAATGGTTGGGTGTGCGTGAGCCCCAGTGCTGGCATTCCTGTGTGGGGGCTTGTGTGCTGATGGTTGCGGGGTGTTCTGGGTATGTGCAGTGGGCATGCTTTAGTGATGGGTGTCCATGCTTAGTTGTGTCATGTAGGGCTTGGTGTTGGGGTGGGTGGTTTGTGTTATGGGTACATTAGTGAGGATTTGGAGTGATAGGGGAGGGTGTGAGGGTGGGGGTGTGTGATAGCATGCAGGTAGGGTGGGGGATGTGATAGTTAAGATTTGACTTACCAGTGTCTGTTCCACCAACAACTCCTCCGAGGCCCTCAGGATGCAAGATGGTCAAGACTTGCTCCTCCCATGTTGTTAGTTGAGGGGGAGGAGGTGGGGGTCCGCCGCCAGTCCGCTGTACCGCGATGTGGTGCCTGGATACCGCTGAACGCACCTTCCCCCGTAGGTCGTTCCACCTCTTCCTGATGTCCTCCCTATTTCTTGGGTGCTGTCCCACTGCGTTCCCCCGTCCACTATTCTTTGCCATAGCTCCATCTTCCTGGCTATGGATGTGTGCTGTACCTGTGAGCCAAATAGCTGTGGCTCTACCCATAGGATTTCTTCCACCATGACCCTGAGCTCCTCCTCGGAGAAGCGGGGGTGTCTTTGGCGTGCCATGGGGTGTTGTGTGTGATGTGTGGGGTGGTGTATGTGGTGATGAGTGTGGTGAGTGTAGTGGTATGTGGTGTTTTGTGCGTGAATGTTGTGTGGGTGATGGTGTTGTGTGTCTCTGTGTGATGGGGTTGTCTATTCTGTGCTTTCTCTCTCGCCTTTTCTCAGAATTTTTGGTAGTAGGGGTTTGTGGGTGATGTGGGTGTGTGTTTTATATTGTATTGGATGTGTGGGTGTGGTGTGTGTATGTGTGTCAGGTGTGTGTATTTTGATTTGTCCAATGTGGCGGTGTTTTGTAGATATGTGTGTATTTTGAGCACGGCGGTGTGTACCGCTAATGGAATACCGCGGTTGAAAGACCGCCGCGTGGATTCGTGTGTCGTAATAGCATGGGCGTGTTTCTTTTGGCGTGGAGGTGGAGGATTTGTTTCAGCATGTTTATCGCTGACTGTTGGTGTGGCGGTATTTTGTGGGTGTCTGAATTTCGGCGGATTCCGTGATGTGTGTCATAATAGCTGTGGCGGTCTACCGCCGCCACGGCGGTGTATTGGCGGACTTCTGCACGGCGGTATGCGCCTTATACCGCCAATGTTGTAATGACCCCCTATATCATAAGAATCACAATACTCAGAGTTACTAAAAATAAAGGTACTTTATTTTAGTGACAATGTGCCAAAAATATCTCAGAGTATATACTCCCTTAGGAGGTAAGTAAAATACACAAAATATGCACACAAAACAAAATCAGGTAAGTAAACAGTTAGAAAAGTAGTGCAAACACTGCAGAATATAATAGGATGCAATAGGTCTAGGGGCAACACAAACCATATACTAAGAAAGTGGAATGCGAACCACTTACGGACCCCAGGCCTTGTGTAGTGTGTGGAGGGTCACTGGGAGTGTAAGAAAACACTAAGGGTGTTCAAAATACCCCACCCCAAGACCCTGAAGAGTAAATTGATCCTACTTCCCCAGAAACACACTAAAGTTGTGATAGTAGATTCTGCAAAGACAACAACTGACTGCAAAGCACTGAAGATGGATTCCTGGACCTGAGGACCTGTAAAGGAAGGGGACCAAGTCCAAGAGTCACGAAAGTGACCAGGGGGGGCAGGGGCCCACTAAACCCCGGACGAAGGTGTCAAATGGCTGCCTCTGGGTAGAAGAAGCTGAAGATTCTGCAACAACGGAAGATGTCAGGAACTTCTCCTTTGCACAGAAGATGTCCCACTGTGTGCCCGAGGATGCAGAGTTGTTTCCACGCAGAAAGTCCACAAGCTGCAAAGGTCGTGGTTGAAGAAAATGGGTGCTGCCTGGGCCCAGGAAGGACCAGGAGGTTGCCCCTTGGAGGAGGAGACAGAGGGGGCACTCAGCAACACAGAGAGCCCATGCAGAAGCCGGCAGCACCCGCAGAAGCATTTCAACATGGGTTCAAGAAATCTGAGCACAGCAGTCATCTCAACACTACAAAGGAGGGTCCCACGAAGCCGGTGGTCAACTCAGCGAGTTGAGCAACGCAGGGCAGAGTGCTGGGGACCTGGGATATGCTGTGCACAAAGGATTCTTTGTAAAAGTGCACAGAAGCTCTAGCAGCTGCAGATCATGCAGTACACAGGATTACTGTCTGGAGTGGGGAGGCAATGACTTACCTCCACCAATTTTGGACAGATGGACCACTGGACTGTCTGGGTCACTTGGATCCAGCTCCTGAGTTCCAGGGACCACGCTCGTCAAGATGAGAGGGGACCCAGAGAACAGATAAAGCAGAAGTTTGGTGCCTGCGGTAGCAGGGAGAAGATTCCGTCGACCCACGGGAGATTTCTTCTTGGCTTCCAGTGCAGGGTGAAGGCAGACAGCCCTCAGAGCATGAACCACCAGGAAACAGTCGAGAAAGCAGGCAGGATTAGGTGCTACTATGTTGCTAGTAGACTTCTTGCTACTTTGTTGCGGTTTTGCAGGCGTCCTGGAGCAGTCAGCGGTCGATCCTTGGCAGAAGTCGAAGAGGAAGATGCAGAGGAACTCTGGTGAATTCTTGCATTCGTTATCTGACAAGAAACCCACAGGAGAGACCCTAAATAGCTCTCAGAGGAGAATTGGCCACCTAATCAGGTAAGCACCTATCAGGAGGGGTCTGTGACGTCACATGCTGGCACTGGCCACTCAGAGGCCTCCATTGTGCCCTCACACCTCTGCATTCAAGATGGCAGAGGTCTGAGACACACTGGAGGAGCTCTGGGCACCACCCCTGGGGTGGTGATGGACAGGGCAGTGGTCACTCCCCTTTCCTTTGTCCAGTTCCACACCAGAGCAGGGGATGGGGGATCACTGAACCGGTGTAGACTGGCTTATGCAAGGAGAGCACCATCTGTGCCCTTCAAAGCATTTCCAGAGGCTGGGGGAGGCTACTCCTCCCAGGCCCTTAACACCTATTTCCAAAGGGAGAGGGTGTAACAGCCTCTCTCAGAGGAAATCCTTTGTTCTGCCTTCCTGAGACTGGGCTGCCCAGACCCCAGGAGGGCAGAAGCCTGTCTGTGGGTTGGCAGCAGCGGTAGCTGCAGTGAAAGCCCAGAGAGAGCTAGTTTGGCAGTACCCAGGGTCCATGCTGGAGCCCCCAGGATGCATGGGATTGGCACCCCAATACTGGATTTGGCCTGGGGGGACAATTCCATGATCTTAGACATGTTACATGGCCTTATTTGGAGTTACCATGGTGAAGCTACATATAGGTATTGACCTATATGTGGTGCACATGTGTAATGGTGTCCCCGCACTCACAAAGTCCGGGGAAATTGCCCTGAACTATGTGGGGGCACCTTGGCTAGTGCCAGGGTGCCCTCACACTTAGTAACTTTGCACCTAACCTTCACCAAGTGAGGGTTAGAGATTTAGGTGACTTATAAGTTACTTAAGTGCAGTGTAAAATGGCTGTGAAATAACGTGGACGTTGTTTCACTCAGGCTGCAGTGGCAGTTGTGTGTAAGAATGGTCTGAGCTCCCTATGGGTAGCAGAAGAAATGCTTCAGCCCTTATGGATCTCCTGGAACCCCAATGCCCTGGGTACCTAGGTACCATATACTAGGAACTTATAAGGGGGGGTCCAGTGTGGCAATTGAAATGGGTAAATGAAGTAACTGGCCTACAGTGACAAATTTAAAAGCAGAGAGACCATAAGCTCTGATTAGCGGAGCCGCGTGACACAGTTAGGCACTACACAGGCATACAGATTAGGCCACAAACTTTGAGCACTGGGGTCCTGGCTAGCAGGATCCCAGTGAGACAGGCAAAAACAAACTGACACACAAGTAAAAATGGGGGTAACATGCCAGGGAAGATGGTAATATCCTACACCTTGTGAGGGGGGACTTTGGGTTTGGGGGTAGACCTCTTGGCAGAAGGAGGAGCATGAGCATCACCAAGGGGGGCACAGGAGGAGGTGAAGGTAGAAGGGCTGGAACGGGGCAGGGACAGAGGGCACTTCAGGGACTGAAAGTTTGGGAGATTGTCAGGAAGATGGGTAAACTCATAAAGGAAATTTTCTTAGGGACACAAGGGTGATCATGAGAAAAGTGTTTGGGAGTGGAGGGAGTGTGAGTGGTTGTCAGATGTGTCTTTGTGTGTGTTATGGGTATAGGTGCATGAGTGGAATGCTTGTGTATGCCGGTGTCCATTGGGTGGGAGAGTGCAGGTGGTTACGTGTCTTGGGAGGAGAGAGGGAGGAAGTGCTGGGAACTGCCATGATTGATGGGTGACTGTGTGTTGGGGTGGTAGCTACAGGAATGGTGGATGTGCTGCATGTGGAGGTGTCTGTGGTTGTGGTGAGTGTTGATATGGTGACTGGGGTGGATGTTTGTAGGTCAGCTATTGTGGTGACTGTGGGTAATATGGGAGTGGTGGCTGGATCAGGGAGTGTTCATGTCTTGCCAGCAGGTGTGAGTGGTGAAGTGTCTATATTGAAGGGGATGGTGGGGATATATGTGCAAGCAGTGGATGTTGTTGTGTCTGCATGTGGGTGTTGTCTGTGTGCATGGCAGTGGTGGGTCCTGTGGTGTTTGTGTTTGTCATGTGGAACTATGTCTGTTGTAGGGGATGCATGCATGTGTGAAGGTGTGCCCTGGATGGATGCGGGGAGAGGGGATAGGGATTAGGAAGAGGTAGGTGTAGGGGGGACAGTAGATAAAGGAACACAGGCTGCTGTCAGGGAGGAGGGCATCTCTGAAGGGCAGCATTGGCACCGTGAATGCCTTCCAGGAATGCATTGCTCTGTTGCATTTGAGCTGCCAGTCCCTGGTTTGCAGTGGGTACCTTGGGTACTTACACCTTATATCAGGTCCAGTTATCCCTTGTTAATGAATGTAATAGTGTTCTAGCAGCTTAGGCTGATAGAGGTAGCTATAGCAGAGCAGCTTAGGCTGAATTAGGAGACATGCAAAGCTCCTGCAATACCACTTATAGTTACACAGTAAGTATGCACAAGTAAAGACAATACTCAGTGTTACCAAAAATAAAGGTATTTATTTGGGTGACACAATACCAAAAATATCTTAGAGACAATACTCCTTCTGGAGGTAAGTATTATATACAATATATACACTAGACGCCAAACTTAGACAAGTAAATATTTATAGAACAATGCAAACAATAGGAAATGCTTTAGAATGCAATGGGAGAAAATAGGTCTAGGGTCAACACAAACCATATACTAAGAAAGTGGAATGTGAATCACAAATTCCCCCCAGACAAGTGTAGAGTGTGCAGAATTGCTGGTGGAGTAAGAATACAGTAAAGGTAAGTAAATTACTCCACCCCAGAGCCCAGAAAAGCAGGAGTAACGTACTGCAAGTTTTCTTAGGACACAGTACACCTCATTTTTGGGATTTTGCAGCAGCCAACCAAAGTCTGCAAAGAACTACTGCTGGATTATTGGAACTGAAGACCTGCAAAGGAAGGGGACCAAGTCCAGAAGTCGAAAGAAGATCCAGGAAGGACAGGAGCCCCTGCCAACCCAGAAGAGGGTGCAAAAGAAGAGTCCCTGGTTAGTTGAAGACTGCAGGTATGCACCCTGGGAAGATGCCAGTGGGTTCCTGCATGATGCAAAAGATGTCCCACAGCGTGAAGATCGTTGCAGATGAGATTTCGTGTTGGAAGGCACCAACAAGTCTTGGCTATGACAAAAGTATGTTTTTCATCAAAATGGCGCTGGATGGCCCCAGGAGGGACCTGGGGCCTTCAACTCAGTGGGAGGAGGAAGAGGGGGCTCTCAGCACTTTAGAGAACCCTCAGGATGCCAGCCAGCAACCCCAGGAGTCACTGGATCTAGGGAGAAAGGAGGTGCAAAACATGGTTGATGCAGCACAACAAAGGAAGGTCCCACGCCGCTGGAGAACAACTCAGCGAGTTGAGCATCACAGGTTGGAGTGCTGGGGACCTGGGCCAGGCTTTGCATGAAGGAATTTTGCAAATAGTGCACAGAGGACTCAGGAGGAGAAGAAGATGCAGTACACAGGGGAACCATCGCTCTCTGTGAAGGCAAGGTCTTACCTCCTCCAAATTGCGTCAGCAGGACCTCAGGACAGTCTATGTTGATAATGTCCACACTCTGTATCCTTAGGAGCAGGCTCGTCGTCATAAGAGGAGTCCCAGGGTACCAGTCGTCATCTTGGAAGGTGCCTGCTTGGAGCAGGGGAGTGACTCCGTCACTCCACTGGAGATTTCTTCAGTCCTTCTGGTGCAGGATGAAGACAGGGAGTCCCCAGAGCGTGCACACTGTGGAAACTGTTGCAGTTGCTGACTTGGAGCTGAGGTTGCTGAAGAAAAGTGTCTCTTGTAGACACTTTGTTGCAGTTACAGCTTTCCTTGGAGCAGGCTGCGGTTGATCCGAGGTCAGAAGGGTCTGAAGTTGTTGCAGAGTATTCCTGAAGGAGACTTGCAAGCAGAATCTGAAGAGAACCCACAGGAGAGATCCTAAATAGCCCTGAGAGGGGGATTGGATATCTTATCAGGTATTAGGAGGGGGTCTCTGACGTCACCTGCTGGCACTGGCCACTCAGAGCCCTCCAGAGTGTCCCCACACCTTGCAAAGCAAGATGGCTGAAGTCTGGGACACACTGGAGGAGCTCTGGGCACCACCCCTGGGGTGGTGATGGACAGGGGAGTGGTCTTTCCCCTTTCCTTTGTCCAGTTTCCCGCCAAAGCAGACGATAAGGGGTCCCTGAGCAGGTGTAGACTGGTTTATGCAAGGAGGGCAGCATCTGTGCCCTTCAAAGCATTTCCAGAGGCTGGGGGAGGCTACCCCTCCCCAGCCTGTAACATCTATTTCCAAAGGGAGAGGGTGTTACACCCTGCTCTCAGAGGAAATGCCTTGTTCTGCCTTCCTGGGACTGGGCTGCCCAGACCCCAGGAGGGCAGAACCCTGTCTGTGAGGTGGCAGCAGCTGTAGCTGCAGTGCAAGCCTCAGAGAGCTGGTTTGGAAGTACTAGGGGACCCATGGTGAAGTCCCCAGGATGCATGGGATTGGCTCCCCAATGCCAGATTTGGAATGGGGGGACAATTGCATGATCTTAGACATGTTACATGGCCATATTCGGAGTTACCATTGTGAAGCTATATATAGGTATTGACCTACATGTAGTGCACACTGCCATATAGGTTTTTATCTATGATCACTGTGGTCCTGGCTGGCAGGATCCCAGTGACACAGTAAAAACACACTGATACACACTCACAAACAGGCCAAAAGTGGGGGTAACCATGCTGGAAAGAGGCTACTTTCCTACACTTACCCACAGAGATGGACCTCAGGAGGTCAATAGTCTCCTCACTGAGGAAAACAGGGCTGATTGGGGCAATGGCAGAGGTGCCTGCAGTGAAGGAGACGTCCACCCTCCTGGGTGAGCAAGCACAGGTAACTGGGTGGGGAGCTACACAGAGGGAAGTGCTAGTAAAGGGGTTGGTGGACATTGATGGTGCTGGGGTGGTCCCAGATGGGTCCGTCACCACCAGGGAATGTCCACGAGAGGAGGATTCAGAGGATGACATAGATGATCCGTTCTCCCCCATGGCCCTTCCCTCGCCCTCCGTCCCACTGGGTCCCTCCGCCTCACTGGAATCAGCCTCCTGGGTCCTGTGGGATTCTGCTTCCCCACCCGCCTGAGTCCCTGTTCCTTCACCAGATGATGCTGTTGCACACAAAGGGAGAGAAAGAGAGGGAGGGACATAGAAGAAAGTGTGGAAATGGGTCAACACCTAACTTCCATAAACACATATAAACATGTGCATACCTTACATAACATCTCATGGCTGGGCATGCCATTGCAATTGCAATCCAAGTCTGATAATGCCTATTGCCCATGGAAAGCTGCATTGGACAGTTAACATCAGATGTGCACACAAGTACAGATATGGACATGAAGAAGGCAGTGACTCACCATTGCAGCAGAGGAATTGGCATGGACATCTAAAAAATTATATGAATACACAATGTTGGTACTCCAGGGCTCTTACCACATCAAGGGCCAGATGTAGTATACTCCGATTTTGAGAATCGGAAATTGCGAGTCGGAGTGACTCGCAATTTACGATTCGCAAAATCGGATGCAGAACGCGAATCTCAATGGGGTCGCAAAAACCCACCTCATTAATATTAATGAGGTGGGTCGCATTTTGCGACCCCATTGAGATTCCCTGCACTCACAGGGATGGTGGCCTGCTGGAGACAGCAGACCTCCATGTCTGTGACTGCTTTTTAAATAAAACAGTTTTTTTTGTATTGCAGCCCGTTTTCCTTAAAGGAAAATGAGTTGCAATACAAAAAAATAACAAAACCATTTGGTTTCGGTTTTTCAGAGTAGACAGTGGTCCATTGGACCACTGCCTGCTCTGAAAAAACATTAATGGAAACATTCACAAAGGGGAAGGGATCCCATGGGGACCCCTTCCCTTTTGCGAATGGGTTACCACCAGTGTGACACTGGTGGTAACTGCGAATTGCTTTGCGACCGCGTTCAAGGTCACAAAGCAATTCTGCATCGCGGTGCGAGTCGCAAATAGGAAGGGGACACCCCTTCTTATTTGCAAGTCGCATTCCCATTTTGCGTGTCATTACCGACTCGCAAAATGGGAATGTGCATCGCGATGCGCGTTTTGCAAGGCGCCAACTGCGATTTTTGCAGTTTGCGCCATGCAAAACGCTTACTACATCTGGCCCCAAGTGTAGGAAAGTACCATCTTGCCTGGCATGTTACCCCATATTTCACTGTATATATGTTGTTTTAGTTGTATGTGTCACTGGGACCCTGCCAGCCAGGGCCCCAGTGCTCATAAGTGTGCACTGTATGTGTTACCTCTGTTATGACTAACTGTCTCACTGAGGCTCTGCTATCCAGAACCTCAGTGGTTATGCTCTCTCATTTCTTTCCAAATTGTCACTAACAGGCTAGTGACCAATTTCACCAATTCACATTGGCATACTGGAACACCCTTATAATTCCCTAGTATATGGTACTGAGGTACCCAGGGTATTGGGGTTGCAGGAGATCCCTATGGGCTGCAGCATTTCTTTTGCTACCCATAGGGAGCTCTGACAATTCTTACACAGGCCTGCCACTGCAGCCTGAGTGAAATAACGTCCACGTTATTTCACAGCCATTTACCACTGCACTTAAGTAACTTATAAGTCACCTATATGTCTAACCTTTACCTGGTAAAGGTTGGGTGCTAAGTAACTTAGGGGGTTATTACAACTTTGGAGGAGGTGTTATTCCGTCCCAAATGTGACGGATATACCACCAGCCGTATTACGAGTTCCATAGGATATAATGGACTTGTAATACGGCTGGTGGTATATCCGTCACTTTACCGTCACTTTTAGGACGGATTAACACCTCCTCCAAAGTTGTAATAACCCCCTTAGTGTGTGGGCACCCTGGCACTAGCCAAGGTGCCCCCACATTGTTCAGGGCAAATTCCCCGGACTTTGTGAGTGCGGGGACACCATTACACGCGTGCACTATACATAGGTCACTACCTATGTATAGCTTCACAATGGTAACTCCGAATATGGCCATGTAACATGTCTATGATCATGGAATTTCCCCCTTTATGCCATCCTGGCATTGTTGGCACAATCCCATGATCCCACGGGTCTCTAGCACAGACCCGGGTACTGCCAAACTGCCTTCCCGGGGTTTCACTGCAGCTGCTGCTGCTGCCAACCCCTCAGACAGGTTTCTGCCCTCCTGGGGTCCAGCCAGGCTTGGCCCAGGAAGGCAGAACAAAGGACTTCCTCAGAGAGAGGGTGTTACACCCTCTCCCTTTGGAAAAAGGTGTTAGGGCTTGGGAGGAGTAGCCTCCACCAGCCTCTGGAAATGCTTTCATGGGCACAGATGGTGCCCATTTCTGCATAAGCCAGTCTACACCGGTTCAGGGATCCCCCAGCCCTGCTCTGGCGCGAAACTGGACAAAGGAAAGGGGAGTGACCACTCTCCTGACCTGCACCTCCTCTGGGAGGTGCCCAGAGCTCCTCCAGTGTGCTCCAGACCTCTGCCATCTTGGAAACAGAGGTGCTGCTGGCACACTGGACTGCACTGAGTGCCCAGTGCCAGCATGTGACGTCAGAGACTCCTTCTGATAGGCTCCTTCAGGTGTTGCTAGCCTATCCTCTCTCCTAGGTAGCCAAACCCTCTTTTCTGGCTATTTAGGGTCTCTGTCTCTGGGAATTCCTTAGATAACGAATGCAAGAGCTCATCAGAGTTCCTCTGCATTTCTCTCTTCACCTTCTGCCAAGGAATCGACTGCTGACCGCGCTGGAAGCCTGCAAAACTGCAACAAAGTAGCAAAGATGACTACTGCGACCTTGTAACGCTGATCCTGCCGCCTTCTCGACTGTTTTCCTGGTGGTGCATGCTGTGGGGGTAGTCTGCCTCCTCTCTGCACTAGAAGCTCCGAAGAAATCTCCCGTGGGTCGACGGAATCTTCCCCCTGCAACCGCAGGCACCAAAGAACTGCATCACCGGTCCTCTGGGTCTCCTCTCAGCACGACGAGCGAGGTCCCTTGAACTCAGCAAGTCTGTCCAAGTGACTCCCACAGTCCAGTGACTATTCAGTCCAAGTTTGGTGGAGGTAAGTCCTTGCCTCCCCACGCCAGACTGCATTGCTGAGAACCGCGTCTTTTGCAGCTACTCCGGCTCCTGTGCACTTTTCCAGGATTTCCTTTGTGCACAGCCAAGCCTGGGTCCACAGCACTCTAACCTGCATTGCACGACCTCCTGAGTTGTCCTCCGGCGGCGTGGGACTCTCTTGTGCAACTTCGGGTGAGCACTGTTTCACTCCACTTTGTAGTGCCTGTTCTGGCTCTTCTCCGGGTGCTGCTTGCTTCTGAGAGGGCTCCTTGTCTTGCTGGACGCCCCCTCTGTCTCCTCACACAATTGGCGACATCCTGGTCCATCCTGGGCTACAGCAGCATCCAAAAATCCTAACCGTGAGCTTTGCAGCTAGCAAGGCTTGTTTGCGGTCTTTCTTCAGAAAAACACTTCTGCACGACTCTTCATGACATGGGACATCCATCCTCCAAAGGGGAAGTTTCTAGCCCTTGTCGTTCTTGCAGAATCCTCAGCTTCTACCGTCCGGTGGCAGCTTCTTTGCACCCACAGCTGGCAATTACTGGGCATCTGCCCATTCCCGACTTGATCGTGACTTTTGGACTTGGTCCCCTTGTTCCACAGGTACTCTCGTCTGGAAATCTATCGTTGTTGCATTGCTGGTGACAGTCTTTCCTGCAGAATTCCCCTATCAGGACTTCTGTGCTCTTTCGGGAACTTCAGTGCACTTTGCACTCACTTTTCAGGGTCTTGGGGTGGGCTATTTTTCTAACCGTTACTGTTTTCTTACAGTCCCAGCGACCCTCATCAAGGTCACATAGGTTTGGGGTCCATTCGTGGTTCGCATTCCACTTCTAGAGTATATGGTTTGTGTTGCCCCTATCCCTATGTGCCCCTATTGCATCCTATTGTGACTATACATTGTTTGCACTGTTTTCTATTGCTATTACTGCATATTTTTGTGTGGTGTACATATATCTTGTGTATATTTGCTATCCTCATACTGAGGGTACTCACTGAGATACTTTGGCATATTGTCATAAAAATAAAGTACCTTTATTTTTAGTATATCTGTTTATTGTGTTTTCTTATGATATTGTGCAAGTGACACTAGCGGTACTGTAGGAGCTTCACTCGTCTCCTAGTTCAGCCTAAGCTGCTCTGCTAAGCTACCTTTTCTATCAGCCTAAGCTGCTAGACACCCCTATACACTAATAATGGATACCTGGGCCTGGTGCAAGGTGTAAGTACCCCTTGGTACCCACTACAAACCAGTCCAGCCTCATACACCAAGTACCAACCCATAGTTGTAAGCCCATGTCCACACAATGATATCTACAACATCATCAATTGCTGTACAATCTGCCCTTCCTAATGTAATATCATTTAACAGTATCCAATTGGTGTGTCCCTACACATTCCTACACTCTGAAGGTGACATTTGTTTGCATAATCAACTATCAGAGCAATACTCTTATCCGACTGAGGCCCTTCTTGTGCTGGAACTGCGAAGCCAGAACCATAATCAGCAGCAACTGTACAAACCCAAGGCATTCTCAGTTCATATAGGAGACTAACACAGATGGGATTACACTTCCACCTCTGATACTCTGATGCCGATGGTTGGAGCTGGTCAGACACAATGTATAGGTTGACAAAACTGCCCCAACTTCAGAAAATGTGACATTTCAATCCAGTGACAGCATTGTCTTGTCACACCACATCAATCATATTTACCCTGGCTGGGTCTACTCATTGTCGTTGTGCATTTACCATTGTCCACAATCACAGTAATCCACTAACAGCCCCCCCCAATCCCACTCAAAGCCTGACAAGGGCCAGGTCACATTCAGTACTCACCCCCTTGTGGCTGCTGTGCTACCCTCAAGCGTCCATTGACCTCGGGGTAGGCCACTGCCAAAATGTGGGCCATTAGGAGAGTCAGGGCCCGTCATGCACCCCTCCCTCGTTGGGAAGATATCTCCAGCTGGGCCTCCGTGTTCTTCCGGACTCAGCATCTCAGGTCCACCTACCGCTTCCAACAATGGGTGTTCCGCCGGCTATTGACCCCCATGGTCCGCACTTGCTTGGCGATGGAACGCCAAATCCCTTTCTTTTGATGGGCACTGACCTGGATGGGTGACACAGACAGGAGAAGAAAGTGAATAGGATTGGCACATCAGACACACCACATCACCATCCACATCCATCGTAACGGGTCACACTCCTAATATCCATGCCCCCAGCATGCATGTACTGCATGGTCGGTATGCCTACGCCATTCATAATGACACAGACCACTACCACATGTGACAATGGCATGGGGCTCACCTGCTCCTCTGTGGCCCATACAGCTGTCCATACCGTGGTACGACCCTTTTGACCAGTTTCTCCAGTTCTTCTTGGGTGAAGGCCCGAGGCCCTATCACCTGCAGGCCGTGGCATGATGGTTCCCGGAGACAGTACACAACAGCTCACGTACTAAAGGTGTTACTTGCAGGAGTGTCAGGAGTCAAGTGAGCTAAATGGTAGAAAATGGTGGTCACAGCCGCGGAATACATGACCATCACCTCTGGTGGTGATCATCATTGGCCCCAGTCCAATGAGAAGTTGCATGGTGGTTGCTACCACCTACAACCATGACGGCATATGCCAGCAGACTTGCATCACTTCCATTTGACCTGTGCTGCAGGACAGCCACCTGCCATTTTATGTACAGTAAATGGCTTGTTGTTGAGAAGTAAGTGCATCATGGCACATATATGTCCAGAATGCTGTGCAGGCCCATGTTGTACCATCATGTATTGGCACATATATGTCACATTCTATGCACAGTGCTGTAATATGGGCAGAGGTCACATGAATTACATGTTCACCTACTAGCTGCCTTGTAGGTGGTGTTGCACCATAGATCACTGTAACATCTACATACATGTCCCATGCAAGACCCATATGTGCAGACAACATGGGACATCACACATGTGTTGTGTGGCACAAACAATGTACAGGGCCAACAATGGCCAGCACGGATGGTAGAAATGTCCCTCCTGCATAAACAATGTAGTGTCTGTCACATGTGCAGGAATTTATGCATAGTTTGGTGTGTGGCACAACATTTTATACATCTAACATGTGTGGAGTGCTAATCACAATCTGCATTTTCTCCTCTCCATCCTAGATACCATGTAATGAGGAGAATGAGAAATGCACTGGTGTACCGTCCACTGGTGGACCTCACTACCTTGGAAGAGTGACACATCATACAGACCTATCGTTTGAATCGTGTCACCATCATGGAACTCTGTACCCAGTTGGAGCCAGACCTACCGCCTGCCATCCACAATCCCTATGCCATCCCAACACAAGTCTTGGCTGTACTACACTTCCTAGCAACATGGTCCTTTCATGTCACAGTGGGCTTGGTTGCAGGAATGTCACAGCCAATGTACAGTTTTGTTTTGAAGGATGTACTCTCTGCTTTCCTAAAACACATGGACAGCTACATCAGGCTCCCCCATACTATGGATTTGGCAACTGAAAAGGCAGACTTCTATGACCCTGGACACATTCCTCACGTCATAGCCACAATTCATGGCATCCATATTGCTTTGGTTCCTCCCTCTGTAAACAAACACGTATATAGGAACCAGAAAAACTTTCGCTCTATTAACGTGCTGGTGGTGTGTTTGGTGGAACAGCACATCTCCCAAGGGACTGCCACATTTCCAGGATCTGTGCATGACGCCTACATAATGAGGAACAGCAATGTCCCACACATGATGGCACGTCTACAGAGAGAAAGGGCTTGGCTCATTGGTAGGTATCAATATGGATGTGTGCCTTTGTTGTAGCACCTGTTAACACATTGCTCACTTTGGCTGTCCGTGGTTTGTAACATGTCCTGCCTTTATTCGTACGGGTGACTCAGGCTATCCTAACTTGCCCTGGCTGTTACACCAGTGAGGGTTCCTGTCACGGATGCCGCAACGCATTACAATGAGGCCCACAGCAGGAAGAGGCTTGTGATTGAAATTACTTTTGGCCTACTTAAGGCACGATTTAAGTCTCTCCACTTCTCTTGAGGTGCCCTCTTCTACAGTCCCTAAAAGGTGTGCCAGATCATTGTTGCCTGCTGCATGCTCCACAATCTGGCCCTACAATGTCAAATTCCATTACTGGCAGATGAGTAGGTAGGCGCTGGATCAGTGGGTGATGTTAGTGACATGGAAAGTGATGAAGAGGCAGATGAGGATGGTGCAGCAAACTCTAGGATGGAGCTGATCAATCACTACTTCCAGTGACATATAGGTATGTTGTGTATGTTGTACTTGGATTAATTGAAAAGCCCCTCCTGGCCAGTTACATCAGTGCAGATGTACCATTTACCCATTCCTCCGTGTGGGTTGTGATAGACATGTGGTTGTATGTAAGGAGCAGTGTAATTGCTCTCAACTCTGCCATTATGTTAAGTTGCCTTTGCTAACAGTTGAAGTTGTTGGGTTGTTGGGTTGAGCCCATTACAGCTGTCAGCTATAAATATTTAGTCATGTACTTATTGTGTTTGTTGATGCAGGAGTATAATCATTTGTGCCAGTTGCCTTGCCGATTCAAAATGGGCAACACAATGATGGACTGCATAAGTGCTAAGAGTGCTACCATGCCTCACAGCCTGATTTGTGTTCCTGTGTAATGCATTTTTCAGCTTTGATTACTTGATCTACTCTGGTGTGTGGCTGGACTATTGTCTCTCGTTCAACTGACTATTGTGACATCTCTGTTGTACTGCGTCCCCTGCAGAGGATGCCTCCCTCTATAGTAATTTGCACTAGCTGTTGATTGAGGGGTATTACTATACATGACATTTTGCTGAACACACATTTGAATATCACAAAATAAAAACACAAATGCATTTGTTGTGACCTATAGTGTTTATTCTGCATATTTTGTCAATCGTTGATGAGTGGGGTCACGGTATATGAAATCATCGGAGTGGTTGTAGGTAGTACATGTCCAGTGTCTAAGGGCCATAGGTTAAATGGAGTAGTGACATAGAACAGTCAACAGGGTGTGTCAGTGGCACACAAGGGGGATGTTCACAAGAGGGTCACTTCCTGGCAGTGGGTTTCGTCTTTGCATCTGCTCCAGCTGGATGCATGGATGGATGACCATGTTTGCAGGGGGGTTACTCAGCCACAGAAGGAGGGGTGTCAGTGGCCTGTTGCTGCACTGGCAGGGCCTCCAGTCCACTGGCTGCCGCTGATGTAAATGGCTCAAATAAGGGGTTGCCAGTGGAAGGGGCCTACTTGTGGCTAGAGGTGGGATGCAGGATGTTGGGGAGGTCCCTGAGCAACCCTGCAATGGTGGCCATGGAGGCATTGAGTGCCTGCCACTGCTGCATGGCCTCCTGGTGGTATTCCCTCTGAAGCCTTTGGTTTTCCCCCAATATGGCAAGTATTTGGCCCACCTTGTCCTGGGATTGCTGGTGTGCTCCCAGGACTTGGGAGATAGAGTCATGGTCAGTTGGCTCCCTTGCCGGTCCTCTGGCTCACAGATGCCCTCCCACACCCCCTGCCACCTTGTGCCACTGGCAAAGTGTGCCCATTCCCAGTGTCACCTGGACCTTCATTGTCTTGGGTGTGAGGGGTTGACTCTGGTCCCTTTACTGTGGGGCACACTACTAATTGACCAGTCCTTGTGACACAGGTTTGGGGATGAGGGGTTGGCTGTGCTGTTATTGCCACAAGGTGGGTGGGGTTGGATGTGGGCATGGTGAGGCTGGGAGTGGTGGACTCACCAGATGTCCCCGATAGGCTATATAAGTCTTCAATATCCAGACATCCTGAGCTGTAGTCGTCACTGGGGCCTTCATGCTGGGAAAGGCTGACATTCTCTGCTACCATCTCCATGGTGGCAGTGGCAGGGGTAACTGTGGATGGCTTGGAAAAGTGTTACCTGATGGAGGTGTGATTGGTTGTCTCTTAGTCTGATGAATACAGTACCTTGACTTGATTCCCAGTTATGGCAATGACTGATGCAGCACTGCAGGCATTGTTTGACGTAGGTCCCTTGTTCCATTGGGGTTTGAGGAATGGGGATTGCATTACTGTCATTGCCATGTAATGTTCCTCAGTCGAAGCATCCAGATGGTTTGACAGATGTAATAGTTATACAGTACATGCAGGAGTTACACTGTGCATTGGACATAGCATGTTTATTTGTAGATGGGCTGGTGCATAGTGGGATTTATAGTGATTGTAGTTGACAGAGCTATCCATGCACCTGGAAGGTACTGTGTGGGCATTGTGGCTAGGTGGTGGTGTGGTATACAGGGGAGGTTTGTGAGGTGATTGGGTGTGAGGTTGGGGTGGTCGATAGAGTGACTTGGGTAGTGATAGGGTGATGAGGAGGCATGCTTAGGAGCAGTACTTGGTGCCAGTGGAGTGTTATTTACTTACCACACTTCAGTCCTCCGGGTATTCCAGTCAGGCCCTCAGGAGGCAGTATTGCCAAGATCTTCTCCTCCATGTTGCGAACTCTGGGGGAGGCGGTGGGGGCTCACTGCCAGTCTTCTGTACGGCTATTTTGTGTTGTGATGCCTTGGAGCGCACCTTCCCCCGTAGGTCGTTCCACCTCTTCCTGATGTCCTCCCTTGTGCGTAGATGGTTGCCCACTGATTGACCCTGTGGACGATTCTCTGCCATAACTCAATTTTTCTGGCTATGGATGTTTGCTATATCTGCCACACAGTGTTCCAAACAGTTGTGGCTCTACCCTGACAATCTCATCGACCATGACCCTGAGCTCTTCGTCTGTGAAGCATGTGTGCTTTTGATGTGACATTGTGGACATGTTGTGGGTGGTAGTGTGTGTTGTGTAAAAGGGTGCTACGTAGGGTGGTTGGTGGCGTGGGGGTGTTTGGTTGCCTGTGCTGTGGTATCTGGTGTTTGTATGCAGTGGCGATGTGTGCATTGTGTTGCTGGTGCAGTTGCGTGGTATGTGATGCATGGGAAGTGTGATATTGCCTATGGTATTGAGGTGCAGTATCCTCCGTTGGTGTGCTCTTTGCTGTCTCTGATGATAGTTGTGGTTGCAAAGGATTGTTGGTGTGTGTGAGGGTGTGTTATATAGTGCAGTGAGCAGGTGTGCATGGTGTGTGTATGTGTCTCAGGTGTGGGGTATTCATACAGTCCAATGTGGTGCTGTGTTCTGGTGGAGGTGAGTTTTTGACCACGGCAGTTCGCACTTCCAATGGTTTTCCGCTTTGTAATGACCTCTGTACTGATTTGTGGTTCGTAATCTGGAGGGCAAAATGTGTTTGGCGTGGCTCTGCTGGTGGTGGGCACGCCTCTATCCCGCTCTCAGTCATCCTGACGGTGTCAAATTTGTGGCTGTATTTTGACTGTCTTCATTGTGGCCTCTTAATACAGTGGATGGTCTTTTGGCACCTGCAACCACGGGGGTCTTGGCAGAAGACCGCCAAACTCATAATGAGGGCCTAAATCCTAAGGTAAACTTTTGACCGAGGCCTCATTTTTGGGATTTTGCAGCAGCCAACCAAAGTCTGCAAAGAACTACTGCTGGATTATTGGAACTGAAGACCTGCAAAGGAAGGGGACCAAGTCCAGAAGTCGAAAGAAGATCCAGGAAGGACAGGAGCCCCTGCCAACCCAGAAGAGGGTGCAAAAGAAGAGTCCCTGGTTAGTTGAAGACTGCAGGTATGCACCCTGGGAAGATGCCAGTGGGTTCCTGCATGATGCAAAAGATGTCCCACAGCGTGAAGATCGTTGCAGATGAGATTTCGTGTTGGAAGGCACCAACAAGTCTTGGCTATGACAAAAGTATGTTTTTCATCAAAATGGCGCTGGATGGCCCCAGGAGGGACCTGGGGCCTTCAACTCAGTGGGAGGAGGAAGAGGGGGCTCTCAGCACTTTAGAGAACCCTCAGGATGCCAGCCAGCAACCCCAGGAGTCACTGGATCTAGGGAGAAAGGAGGTGCAAAACATGGTTGATGCAGCACAACAAAGGAAGGTCCCACGCCGCTGGAGAACAACTCAGCGAGTTGAGCATCACAGGTTGGAGTGCTGGGGACCTGGGCCAGGCTTTGCATGAAGGAATTTTGCAAATAGTGCACAGAGGACTCAGGAGGAGAAGAAGATGCAGTACACAGGGGAACCATCGCTCTCTGTGAAGGCAAGGTCTTACCTCCTCCAAATTGCGTCAGCAGGACCTCAGGACAGTCTATGTCGATAATGTCCACACTCTGTATCCTTAGGAGCAGGCTCGTCGTCATAAGAGGAGTCCCAGGGTACCAGTCGTCATCTTGGAAGGTGCCTGCTTGGAGCAGGGGAGTGACTCCGTCACTCCACTGGAGATTTCTTCAGTCCTTCTGGTGCAGGATGAAGACAGGGAGTCCCCAGAGCGTGCACACTGTGGAAACTGTTGCAGTTGCTGACTTGGAGCTGAGGTTGCTGAAGAAAAGTGTCTCTTGTAGACACTTTGTTGCAGTTACAGCTTTCCTTGGAGCAGGCTGCGGTTGATCCGAGGTCAGAAGGGTCTGAAGTTGTTGCAGAGTATTCCTGAAGGAGACTTGCAAGCAGAATCTGAAGAGAACCCACAGGAGAGATCCTAAATAGCCCTGAGAGGGGGATTGGATATCTTATCAGGTATTAGGAGGGGGTCTCTGACGTCACCTGCTGGCACTGGCCACTCAGAGCCCTCCAGAGTGTCCCCACACCTTGCAAAGCAAGATGGCTGAAGTCTGGGACACACTGGAGGAGCTCTGGGCACCACCCCTGGGGTGGTGATGGACAGGGGAGTGGTCTTTCCCCTTTCCTTTGTCCAGTTTCCCGCCAAAGCAGACGATAAGGGGTCCCTGAGCAGGTGTAGACTGGTTTATGCAAGGAGGGCAGCATCTGTGCCCTTCAAAGCATTTCCAGAGGCTGGGGGAGGCTACCCCTCCCCAGCCTGTAACATCTATTTCCAAAGGGAGAGGGTGTTACACCCTGCTCTCAGAGGAAATGCCTTGTTCTGCCTTCCTGGGACTGGGCTGCCCAGACCCCAGGAGGGCAGAACCCTGTCTGTGAGGTGGCAGCAGCTGTAGCTGCAGTGCAAGCCTCAGAGAGCTGGTTTGGAAGTACTAGGGGACCCATGGTGAAGTCCCCAGGATGCATGGGATTGGCTCCCCAATGCCAGATTTGGAATGGGGGGACAATTGCATGATCTTAGACATGTTACATGGCCATATTCGGAGTTACCATTGTGAAGCTATATATAGGTATTGACCTACATGTAGTGCACACTGCCATATAGGTTTTTATCTATGATCACTGTGGTCCTGGCTGGCAGGATCCCAGTGACACAGTAAAAACACACTGATACACACTCACAAACAGGCCAAAAGTGGGGGTAACCATGCTGGAAAGAGGCTACTTTCCTACACTTACCCACAGAGATGGACCTCAGGAGGTCAATAGTCTCCTCACTGAGGAAAACAGGGCTGATTGGGGCAATGGCAGAGGTGCCTGCAGTGAAGGAGACGTCCACCCTCCTGGGTGAGCAAGCACAGGTAACTGGGTGGGGAGCTACACAGAGGGAAGTGCTAGTAAGGGGGTTGGTGGACATTGATGGTGCTGGGGTGGTCCCAGATGGGTCCGTCACCACCAGGGAATGTCCACGAGAGGAGGATTCAGAGGATGACATAGATGATCCGTTCTCCCCCATGGCCCTTCCCTCGCCCTCCGTCCCACTGGGTCCCTCCGCCTCACTGGAATCAGCCTCCTGGGTCCTGTGGGATTCTGCTTCCCCACCCGCCTGAGTCCCTGTTCCTTCACCAGATGATGCTGTTGCACACAAAGGGAGAGAAAGAGAGGGAGGGACATAGAAGAAAGTGTGGAAATGGGTCAACACCTAACTTCCATAAACACATATAAACATGTGCATACCTTACATAACATCTCATGGCCGGGCATGCCATTGCAATTGCAATCCAAGTCTGATAATGCCTATTGCCCATGGAAAGCTGCATTGGACAGTTAACATCAGATGTGCACACAAGTACAGATATGGACATGAAGAAGGCAGTGACTCACCATTGCAGCAGAGGAATTGGCATGGACATCTAAAAAATTATATGAATACACAATGTTGGTACTCCAGGGCTCTTACCACATCAAGGGCCAGATGTAGTATACTCCGATTTTGAGAATCGGAAATTGCGAGTCGGAGTGACTCGCAATTTACGATTCGCAAAATCGGATGCAGAACGCGAATCTCAATGGGGTCGCAAAAACCCACCTCATTAATATTAATGAGGTGGGTCGCATTTTGCGACCCCATTGAGATTCCCTGCACTCACAGGGATGGTGGCCTGCTGGAGACAGCAGACCTCCATGTCTGTGACTGCTTTTTAAATAAAACAGTTTTTTTTGTATTGCAGCCCGTTTTCCTTAAAGGAAAATGAGTTGCAATACAAAAAAATAACAAAACCATTTGGTTTCGGTTTTTCAGAGTAGACAGTGGTCCATTGGACCACTGCCTGCTCTGAAAAAACATTAATGGCAACATTCACAAAGGGGAAGGGATCCCATGGGGACCCCTTCCCTTTTGCGAATGGGTTACCACCAGTGTGACACTGGTGGTAACTGCGAATTGCTTTGCGACCGCGTTCGAGGTCACAAAGCAATTCTGCATCGCGGTGCGAGTCGCAAATAGGAAGGGGACACCCCTTCTTATTTGCAAGTCGCATTCCCATTTTGCGTGTCATTACCGACTCGCAAAATGGGAATGTGCATCGCGATGCGCGTTTTGCAAGGCGCCAACTGCGATTTTTGCAGTTTGCGCCATGCAAAACGCTTACTACATCTGGCCCCAAGTGTAGGAAAGTACCATCTTGCCTGGCATGTTACCCCATATTTCACTGTATATATGTTGTTTTAGTTGTATGTGTCACTGGGACCCTGCCAGCCAGGGCCCCAGTGCTCATAAGTGTGCACTGTATGTGTTACCTCTGTTATGACTAACTGTCTCACTGAGGCTCTGCTATCCAGAACCTCAGTGGTTATGCTCTCTCATTTCTTTCCAAATTGTCACTAACAGGCTAGTGACCAATTTCACCAATTCACATTGGCATACTGGAACACCCTTATAATTCCCTAGTATATGGTACTGAGGTACCCAGGGTATTGGGGTTGCAGGAGATCCCTATGGGCTGCAGCATTTCTTTTGCCACCCATAGGGAGCTCTGACAATTCTTACACAGGCCTGCCACTGCAGCCTGAGTGAAATAACGTCCACGTTATTTCACAGCCATTTACCACTGCACTTAAGTAACTTATAAGTCACCTATATGTCTAACCTTTACCTGGTAAAGGTTGGGTGCTAAGTAACTTAGGGGGTTATTACAACTTTGGAGGAGGTGTTATTCCGTCCCAAATGTGACGGATATACCACCAGCCGTATTACGAGTTCCATAGGATATAATGGACTTGTAATACGGCTGGTGGTATATCCGTCACTTTACCGTCACTTTTAGGACGGATTAACACCTCCTCCAAAGTTGTAATAACCCCCTTAGTGTGTGGGCACCCTGGCACTAGCCAAGGTGCCCCCACATTGTTCAGGGCAAATTCCCCGGACTTTGTGAGTGCGGGGACACCATTACACGCGTGCACTATACATAGGTCACTACCTATGTATAGCTTCACAATGGTAACTCCGAATATGGCCATGTAACATGTCTATGATCATGGAATTTCCCCCTTTATGCCATCCTGGCATTGTTGGCACAATCCCATGATCCCACGGGTCTCTAGCACAGACCCGGGTACTGCCAAACTGCCTTCCCGGGGTTTCACTGCAGCTGCTGCTGCTGCCAACCCCTCAGACAGGTTTCTGCCCTCCTGGGGTCCAGCCAGGCTTGGCCCAGGAAGGCAGAACAAAGGACTTCCTCAGAGAGAGGGTGTTACACCCTCTCCCTTTGGAAAAAGGTGTTAGGGCTTGGGAGGAGTAGCCTCCACCAGCCTCTGGAAATGCTTTCATGGGCACAGATGGTGCCCATTTCTGCATAAGCCAGTCTACACCGGTTCAGGGATCCCCCAGCCCTGCTCTGGCGCGAAACTGGACAAAGGAAAGGGGAGTGACCACTCTCCTGACCTGCACCTCCTCTGGGAGGTGCCCAGAGCTCCTCCAGTGTGCTCCAGACCTCTGCCATCTTGGAAACAGAGGTGCTGCTGGCACACTGGACTGCACTGAGTGCCCAGTGCCAGCATGTGACGTCAGAGACTCCTTCTGATAGGCTCCTTCAGGTGTTGCTAGCCTATCCTCTCTCCTAGGTAGCCAAACCCTCTTTTCTGGCTATTTAGGGTCTCTGTCTCTGGGAATTCCTTAGATAACGAATGCAAGAGCTCATCAGAGTTCCTCTGCATTTCTCTCTTCACCTTCTGCCAAGGAATCGACTGCTGACCGCGCTGGAAGCCTGCAAAACTGCAACAAAGTAGCAAAGATGACTACTGCGACCTTGTAACGCTGATCCTGCCGCCTTCTCGACTGTTTTCCTGGTGGTGCATGCTGTGGGGGTAGTCTGCCTCCTCTCTGCACTAGAAGCTCCGAAGAAATCTCCCGTGGGTCGACGGAATCTTCCCCCTGCAACCGCAGGCACCAAAGAACTGCATCACCGGTCCTCTGGGTCTCCTCTCAGCACGACGAGCGAGGTCCCTTGAACTCAGCAAGTCTGTCCAAGTGACTCCCACAGTCCAGTGACTATTCAGTCCAAGTTTGGTGGAGGTAAGTCCTTGCCTCCCCACGCCAGACTGCATTGCTGAGAACCGCGTCTTTTGCAGCTACTCCGGCTCCTGTGCACTTTTCCAGGATTTCCTTTGTGCACAGCCAAGCCTGGGTCCACAGCACTCTAACCTGCATTGCACGACCTCCTGAGTTGTCCTCCGGCGGCGTGGGACTCTCTTGTGCAACTTCGGGTGAGCACTGTTTCACTCCACTTTGTAGTGCCTGTTCTGGCTCTTCTCCGGGTGCTGCTTGCTTCTGAGAGTGCTCCTTGTCTTGCTGGACGCCCCCTCTGTCTCCTCACACAATTGGCGACATCCTGGTCCATCCTGGGCTACAGCAGCATCCAAAAATCCTAACCGTGAGCTTTGCAGCTAGCAAGGCTTGTTTGCGGTCTTTCTTCAGAAAAACACTTCTGCACGACTCTTCATGACATGGGACATCAATCCTCCAAAGGGGAAGTTTCTAGCCCTTGTCGTTCTTGCAGAATCCTCAGCTTCTACCGTCCGGTGGCAGCTTCTTTGCACCCACAGCTGGCAATTACTGGGCATCTGCCCATTCCCGACTTGATCGTGACTTTTGGACTTGGTCCCCTTGTTCCACAGGTACTCTCGTCTGGAAATCCATCGTTGTTGCATTGCTGGTGACAGTCTTTCCTGCAGAATTCCCCTATCAGGACTTCTGTGCTCTTTCGGGAACTTCAGTGCACTTTGCACTCACTTTTCAGGGTCTTGGGGTGGGCTATTTTTCTAACCGTCACTGTTTTCTTACAGTCCCAGCGACCCTCAACAAGGTCACATAGGTTTGGGGTCCATTCGTGGTTCGCATTCCACTTCTAGAGTATATGGTTTGTGTTGCCCCTATCCCTATGTGCCCCTATTGCATCCTATTGTGACTATACATTGTTTGCACTGTTTTCTATTGCTATTACTGCATATTTTTGTGTGGTGTACATATATCTTGTGTATATTTGCTATCCTCATACTGAGGGTACTCACTGAGATACTTTGGCATATTGTCATAAAAATAAAGTACCTTTATTTTTAGTATATCTGTTTATTGTGTTTTCTTATGATATTGTGCAAGTGACACTAGCGGTACTGTAGGAGCTTCACTCGTCTCCTAGTTCAGCCTAAGCTGCTCTGCTAAGCTACCTTTTCTATCAGCCTAAGCTGCTAGACACCCCTATACACTAATAATGGATACCTGGGCCTGGTGCAAGGTGTAAGTACCCCTTGGTACCCACTACAAACCAGTCCAGCCTCATACACCAAGTACCAACCCATAGTTGTAAGCCCATGTCCACACAATGATATCTACAACATCATCAATTGCTGTACAATCTGCCCTTCCTAATGTAATATCATTTAACAGTATCCAATTGGTGTGTCCCTACACATTCCTACACTCTGAAGGTGACATTTGTTTGCATAATCAACTATCAGAGCAATACTCTTATCCGACTGAGGCCCTTCTTGTGCTGGAACTGCGAAGCCAGAACCATAATCAGCAGCAACTGTACAAACCCAAGGCATTCTCAGTTCATGTAGGAGACTAACACAGATGGGATTACACTTCCACCTCTGATACTCTGATGCCGATGGTTGGAGCTGGTCAGACACAATGTATAGGTTGACAAAACTGCCCCAACTTCAGAAAATGTGACATTTCAATCCAGTGACAGCATTGTCTTGTCACACCACATCAATCATATTTACCCTGGCTGGGTCTACTCATTGTCGTTGTGCATTTACCATTGTCCACAATCACAGTAATCCACTAACAGCCCCCCCCAATCCCACTCAAAGCCTGACAAGGGCCAGGTCACATTCAGTACTCACCCCCTTGTGGCTGCTGTGCTACCCTCAAGCGTCCATTGACCTCGGGGTAGGCCACTGCCAAAATGTGGGCCATTAGGAGAGTCAGGGCCCGTCATGCACCCCTCCCTCGTTGGGAAGATATCTCCAGCTGGGCCTCCGTGTTCTTCCGGACTCAGCATCTCAGGTCCACCTACCGCTTCCAACAATGGGTGTTCCGCCGGCTATTGACCCCCATGGTCCGCACTTGCTTGGCGATGGAACGCCAAATCCCTTTCTTTTGATGGGCACTGACCTGGATGGGTGACACAGACAGGAGAAGAAAGTGAATAGGATTGGCACATCAGACACACCACATCACCATCCACATCCATCGTAACGGGTCACACTCCTAATATCCATGCCCCCAGCATGCATGTACTGCATGGTCGGTATGCCTACGCCATTCATAATGACACAGACCACTACCACATGTGACAATGGCATGGGGCTCACCTGCTCCTCTGTGGCCCATACAGCTGTCCATACCGTGGTACGACCCTTTTGACCAGTTTCTCCAGTTCTTCTTGGGTGAAGGCCCGAGGCCCTATCACCTGCAGGCCGTGGCATGATGGTTCCCGGAGACAGTACACAACAGCTCACGTACTAAAGGTGTTACTTGCAGGAGTGTCAGGAGTCAAGTGAGCTAAATGGTAGAAAATGGTGGTCACAGCCGCGGAATACATGACCATCACCTCTGGTGGTGATCATCATTGGCCCCAGTCCAATGAGAAGTTGCATGGTGGTTGCTACCACCTACAACCATGACGGCATATGCCAGCAGACTTGCATCACTTCCATTTGACCTGTGCTGCAGGACAGCCACCTGCCATTTTATGTACAGTAAATGGCTTGTTGTTGAGAAGTAAGTGCATCATGGCACATATATGTCCAGAATGCTGTGCAGGCCCATGTTGTACCATCATGTATTGGCACATATATGTCACATTCTATGCACAGTGCTGTAATATGGGCAGAGGTCACATGAATTACATGTTCACCTACTAGCTGCCTTGTAGGTGGTGTTGCACCATAGATCACTGTAACATCTACATACATGTCCCATGCAAGACCCATATGTGCAGACAACATGGGACATCACACATGTGTTGTGTGGCACAAACAATGTACAGGGCCAACAATGGCCAGCACGGATGGTAGAAATGTCCCTCCTGCATAAACAATGTAGTGTCTGTCACATGTGCAGGAATTTATGCATAGTTTGGTGTGTGGCACAACATTTTATACATCTAACATGTGTGGAGTGCTAATCACAATCTGCATTTTCTCCTCTCCATCCTAGATACCATGTAATGAGGAGAATGAGAAATGCACTGGTGTACCGTCCACTGGTGGACCTCACTACCTTGGAAGAGTGACACATCATACAGACCTATCGTTTGAATCGTGTCACCATCATGGAACTCTGTACCCAGTTGGAGCCAGACCTACCGCCTGCCATCCACAATCCCTATGCCATCCCAACACAAGTCTTGGCTGTACTACACTTCCTAGCAACATGGTCCTTTCATGTCACAGTGGGCTTGGTTGCAGGAATGTCACAGCCAATGTACAGTTTTGTTTTGAAGGATGTACTCTCTGCTTTCCTAAAACACATGGACAGCTACATCAGCCTCCCCCATACTATGGATTTGGCAACTGAAAAGGCAGACTTCTATGACCCTGGACACATTCCTCACGTCATAGCCACAATTCATGGCATCCATATTGCTTTGGTTCCTCCCTCTGTAAACAAACACGTATATAGGAACCAGAAAAACTTTCGCTCTATTAACGTGCTGGTGGTGTGTTTGGTGGAACAGCACATCTCCCAAGGGACTGCCACATTTCCAGGATCTGTGCATGACGCCTACATAATGAGGAACAGCAATGTCCCACACATGATGGCACGTCTACAGAGAGAAAGGGCTTGGCTCATTGGTAGGTATCAATATGGATGTGTGCCTTTGTTGTAGCACCTGTTAACACATTGCTCACTTTGGCTGTCCGTGGTTTGTAACATGTCCTGCCTTTATTCGTACGGGTGACTCAGGCTATCCTAACTTGCCCTGGCTGTTACACCAGTGAGGGTTCCTGTCACGGATGCCGCAACGCATTACAATGAGGCCCACAGCAGGAAGAGGCTTGTGATTGAAATTACTTTTGGCCTACTTAAGGCACGATTTAAGTCTCTCCACTTCTCTTGAGGTGCCCTCTTCTACAGTCCCTAAAAGGTGTGCCAGATCATTGTTGCCTGCTGCATGCTCCACAATCTGGCCCTACAATGTCAAATTCCATTACTGGCAGATGAGTAGGTAGGCGCTGGATCAGTGGGTGATGTTAGTGACATGGAAAGTGATGAAGAGGCAGATGAGGATGGTGCAGCAAACTCTAGGATGGAGCTGATCAATCACTACTTCCAGTGACATATAGGTATGTTGTGTATGTTGTACTTGGATTAATTGAAAAGCCCCTCCTGGCCAGTTACATCAGTGCAGATGTACCATTTACCCATTCCTCCGTGTGGGTTGTGATAGACATGTGGTTGTATGTAAGGAGCAGTGTAATTGCTCTCAACTCTGCCATTATGTTAAGTTGCCTTTGCTAACAGTTGAAGTTGTTGGGTTGTTGGGTTGAGCCCATTACAGCTGTCAGCTATAAATATTTAGTCATGTACTTATTGTGTTTGTTGATGCAGGAGTATAATCATTTGTGCCAGTTGCCTTGCCGATTCAAAATGGGCAACACAATGATGGACTGCATAAGTGCTAAGAGTGCTACCATGCCTCACAGCCTGATTTGTGTTCCTGTGTAATGCATTTTTCAGCTTTGATTACTTGATCTACTCTGGTGTGTGGCTGGACTATTGTCTCTCGTTCAACTGACTATTGTGACATCTCTGTTGTACTGCGTCCCCTGCAGAGGATGCCTCCCTCTATAGTAATTTGCACTAGCTGTTGATTGAGGGGTATTACTATACATGACATTTTGCTGAACACACATTTGAATATCACAAAATAAAAACACAAATGCATTTGTTGTGACCTATAGTGTTTATTCTGCATATTTTGTCAATCGTTGATGAGTGGGGTCACGGTATATGAAATCATCGGAGTGGTTGTAGGTAGTACATGTCCAGTGTCTAAGGGCCATAGGTTAAATGGAGTAGTGACATAGAACAGTCAACAGGGTGTGTCAGTGGCACACAAGGGGGATGTTCACAAGAGGGTCACTTCCTGGCAGTGGGTTTGGTCTTTGCATCTGCTCCAGCTGGATGCATGGATGGATGACCATGTTTGCAGGGGGGTTACTCAGCCACAGAAGGAGGGGTGTCAGTGGCCTGTTGCTGCACTGGCAGGGCCTCCAGTCCACTGGCTGCCGCTGATGTAAATGGCTCAAATAAGGGGTTGCCAGTGGAAGGGGCCTACTTGTGGCTAGAGGTGGGATGCAGGATGTTGGGGAGGTCCCTGAGCAACCCTGCAATGGTGGCCATGGAGGCATTGAGTGCCTGCCACTGCTGCATGGCCTCCTGGTGGTATTCCCTCTGAAGCCTTTGGTTTTCCCCCAATATGGCAAGTATTTGGCCCACCTTGTCCTGGGATTGCTGGTGTGCTCCCAGGACTTGGGAGATAGAGTCATGGTCAGTTGGCTCCCTTGCCGGTCCTCTGGCTCACAGATGCCCTCCCATACCCCCTGCCACCTTGTGCCTGTGCCACTGGCAAAGTGTGCCCATTCCCAGTGTCACCTGGACCTTCATTGTCTTGGGTGTGAGGGGTTGACTCTGGTCCCTTTACTGTGGGGCACACTACTAATTGACCAGTCCTTGTGACACAGGTTTGGGGATGAGGGGTTGGCTGTGCTGTTATTGCCACAAGGTGGGTGGGGTTGGATGTGGGCATGGTGAGGCTGGGAGTGGTGGACTCACCAGATGTCCCCGATAGGCTATATAAGTCTTCAATATCCAGACATCCTGAGCTGTAGTCGTCACTGGGGCCTTCATGCTGGGAAAGGCTGACATTCTCTGCTACCATCTCCATGGTGGCAGTGGCAGGGGTAACTGTGGATGGCTTGGAAAAGTGTTACCTGATGGAGGTGTGATTGGTTGTCTCTTAGTCTGATGAATACAGTACCTTGACTTGATTCCCAGTTATGGCAATGACTGATGCAGCACTGCAGGCATTGTTTGACGTAGGTCCCTTGTTCCATTGGGGTTTGAGGAATGGGGATTGCATTACTGTCATTGCCATGTAATGTTCCTCAGTCGAAGCATCCAGATGGTTTGACAGATGTAATAGTTATACAGTACATGCAGGAGTTACACTGTGCATTGGACATAGCATGTTTATTTGTAGATGGGCTGGTGCATAGTGGGATTTATAGTGATTGTAGTTGACAGAGCTATCCATGCACCTGGAAGGTACTGTGTGGGCATTGTGGCTAGGTGGTGGTGTGGTATACAGGGGAGGTTTGTGAGGTGATTGGGTGTGAGGTTGGGGTGGTCGATAGAGTGACTTGGGTAGTGATAGGGTGATGAGGAGGCATGCTTAGGAGCAGTACTTGGTGCCAGTGGAGTGTTATTTACTTACCACACTTCAGTCCTCCGGGTATTCCAGTCAGGCCCTCAGGAGGCAGTATTGCCAAGATCTTCTCCTCCATGTTGCGAACTCTGGGGGAGGCGGTGGGGGCTCACTGCCAGTCTTCTGTACGGCTATTTTGTGTTGTGATGCCTTGGAGCGCACCTTCCCCCGTAGGTCGTTCCACCTCTTCCTGATGTCCTCCCTTGTGCGTAGATGGTTGCCCACTGATTGACCCTGTGGACGATTCTCTGCCATAACTCAATTTTTCTGGCTATGGATGTTTGCTATATCTGCCACACAGTGTTCCAAACAGTTGTGGCTCTACCCTGACAATCTCATCGACCATGACCCTGAGCTCTTCGTCTGTGAAGCATGTGTGCTTTTGATGTGACATTGTGGACATGTTGTGGGTGGTAGTGTGTGTTGTGTAAAAGGGTGCTACGTAGGGTGGTTGGTGGCGTGGGGGTGTTTGGTTGCCTGTGCTGTGGTATCTGGTGTTTGTATGCAGTGGCGATGTGTGCATTGTGTTGCTGGTGCAGTTGCGTGGTATGTGATGCATGGGAAGTGTGATATTGCCTATGGTATTGAGGTGCAGTATCCTCCGTTGGTGTGCTCTTTGCTGTCTCTGATGATAGTTGTGGTTGCAAAGGATTGTTGGTGTGTGTGAGGGTGTGTTATATAGTGCAGTGAGCAGGTGTGCATGGTGTGTGTATGTGTCTCAGGTGTGGGGTATTCATACAGTCCAATGTGGTGCTGTGTTCTGGTGGAGGTGAGTTTTTGACCACGGCAGTTCGCACTTCCAATGGTTTTCCGCTTTGTAATGACCTCTGTACTGATTTGTGGTTCGTAATCTGGAGGGCAAAATGTGTTTGGCGTGGCTCTGCTGGTGGTGGGCACGCCTCTATCCCGCTCTCAGTCATCCTGACGGTGTCAAATTTGTGGCTGTATTTTGACTGTCTTCATTGTGGCCTCTTAATACAGTGGATGGTCTTTTGGCACCTGCAACCACGGGGGTCTTGGCAGAAGACCGCCAAACTCATAATGAGGGCCTAAATCCTAAGGTAAACTTTTGACCGAGGCCTTCCACTTGCTGTAGCCAAGCAGTGCTCTATCTCGGTCGGCCTTCAAATTTGACTTTGCCCCAGTCGAGTTGCGACCGGATAACCAGAGTGGTACTTTTAGTTTTTATGCGCTAAAAAACATGAATTAAAAAAAAAAAATCTTTCCAGTTCCCCTTACCCAATTTTATTCATTTTGGTGTCAAATTAAAGATACAAATATTTTCTAATTTTATAAATTGGTTTTGGATTTTCAAACTGTTTTAGTGTTTTATTTTATTACTGTTTTGTGATACTTGAATGCTTTACCCAATTTGTCTCCTAAGTTAAGCCTTGCTGCTCTTTGCCAAGCTACCAAGGGTTGAGCTGGGGTTAATTTATTGAGACCTAACTGAACCTAGCAGGGGTTAGTGTCTTATTGCTAAGTGTAGGTACTTACCTGCCCTTGCCAATAATGTACTTTACAACAGTGCCACTTTGTAACCCTTTGCATTATATTATGCCTGTGCCAGGTATAATGTGTGCGAAGGAGGTGTTTCCGTTAGTGCTGCTGAAAAAATGGCGCAAAGAAATCTAAAAATGGATTTCTTCAATTTTTTTCAGCATTTCTAAGGACTGCTCACAGCAGGTGTGAAAAAGAGGCTCAGATTGGTTACAATGGACATCTGGGTGCTTTGCAGGATTAGCGTCAACATTTTTTATGCTAATCCTGCAAAGTGCCAAACTAGCATAAAAAATTCTGACACTCGTTCCCTAATTACCACCATGTTGTGCCGTATATTAAATACAGCGCCCACATGGTGGCGTTAGGGGATGCTAAGTAATGTTCTTTTTTCACACCACTATAACACAAAACAATTATAAAAATAGTATTAAAAAACACAAAACACACACAAAACTCTCTAAAAAAAAACAACAGTTCTTTTTAGAACATCATCTTATATTATAAAACTAAAATTGTATCACCGATTTTAAGGGTGACTGACTGTGTGTATGAAAGCTTGTGTAGTTCGCTCATACTATGTATGAACTACTGAATGAATGAGTGACTTCCTGCATAAGTAGCTGTAAGTGTGTTGACTGTAAGCATATATTACTACATACCTGAGTAAATGAGTGGGTCAGTACCTGTATGAGAGTGAGTGGCTGTATGATTAAGTGTATGGGTAAATGGATGGGTATGTGCGTGAGTGCACAGGTGACTGCCTGACTGTGTGAGTGTACGTTTGGGCCAGCTGTGTATGTATCAGCAAATAGGTGTGTCTGTGGCTGTAAATGTGAGTGATGGTGTACATAACTGGCTCTATGGGGGACCACTAGTGTGTGACTTGCTACATGGATAAGTAAAGAGGTGTGTGAGTTGCTATATGGGTGAGAGATTTGTTGTCTGAATACCTGTGAGGGTGAGTGAATGGCTCCATCAGTGGTTGCATGGGTAAGTGAACAGGTGCATTAATGGTCGCATAGGTAAATGAATGGCTGTGTCAGTCCCTCTACAGGTAAGTGAATGAGTGCATGATGGGCTGTATGAGTCACTGCCTCAGTGCATGAGTGTCTCTAAGCATTACTTGGTTAGTGGATGGGTGGTTGTATAACTCAGTCAATGGGTGTTTAGTTGATTTGTGCATGAGTAACTAAGGGCCAGATGTAGCAAACTGTTTGCAACTCGCAAACAGTGAAAATCGCCGTTTGCGACTCGCAAATGCGTGTTTGCTATGCTGAAATGCATTTTGCGAGTCGGAACCGACTCGCAAAATGCATTTCCCAGTCGCAAATAGGAAGGGGTGTTCCCTTCCTATTGGCGAGTCGCAGTGGTATGCAATTCCATTTGCGACCGTGTACGCGGTCGCAAATGGAGTCGCAGTTACCATCCACTTGAAGTGGATGGTAACCCACTCGCAAACGGGAAGGGGTCCCCATGGGACCCCTTCCCCTTTGTGACTGGACCCAAAATTATTTTTTCAGGGCAGGCAGTGGTACAAGGGACCACTACCTGCCCTGAAAAAATCCAAAACTAAAGGTTTTGTTTTCTTTTTTCTAAGTGCAGCTTGTTTTCCTTTAAGGAAAACGGGCTACACTTGGAAAAAAAAAAACTGCTTTATTTAAAAGCAGTTACGGACATGGAGGTCTGCTGTTGCCAGCAGGGCTACATCCCAGTGAGTGCCCAGAGTCGCTATGGGGGCGCAAATTGTGACCCACCTCATTAATATTAATGAGGTGGGTCTTTGCGACCCCATAGCGACTCGCAGAAGGTGTCTGAGACACCTTTCTGCATAGCAAATTGCGACTTGCAATTTGCGAGTCGCATGGACTCGCAAATTGCAAGTCGCAATTTGCTAGTTTCCTACATCTGGCCCTAAATCCATTAGTGGTATGTCTGTGAGTAAATAGGAGTATGTGCAATTGTATGGGTGGCTGAATATCAGCACATACGTGACTATATATGTGACTGATAGTGTGTATAGATGTCTTTACACCTTGTTAACTGATTATATCAGTGTCTGTATGCATGACTGCATATGTGTGTGAGTGGTTGTGTAGTGATGTTATTGCAAATGGGAGTCACTCTACTGTTAAGTGATTGGATTTGTCATTCTCTATTTTATTAAATGCATGTGAGGAAGACTGCCTCTATAGCTAAGTGAATGGGTGCATAAGTGCATTTATGCATGACTGCTAAGTTGCGCGAGAGGCTGTTTTAGTGAGTGAGTGGGTGGAAGAGTCATTGGGTGTATCTGTGGTATATGTGTTACTGACTGGGTGTTTGAATAGCTCGTTAAGTGAATGACTGGCTACCTAAGTAGGATCATGCATAAAAGAGAGGATGTATGAGTATCTGTATATGTGACTGAGTAGATACATAAGGGGTGTTGGATCTAGCCCTTTTGTAGGGTCATTCCCAAACTTTTTGCCTCCTTCCTCCCTTTTTTTCTGACCAGTTTTTTGTTGACTTTAGGACTCTGGGCATTTTACCACTGCTAACCAGTGCTACCATGCATATGCTTTCTGCTACATTGTATTGGTGGTTTATTTATGATTGTCATATTTGATTTACTAGCAAGTCCCTAGTAAAGTACACTGGAGGTGCCCAGGGCCTGTAAATCAAATGCTACTAGTGGGCCTACAGTATTGATTGTGCCTCCTACATGAGTAGCCCTGTAAACATGTCTTAGGCCTGCCACTGCGGTTTCTGTGTGTGCAGTTTTGCATTGCCAATTCAACCTGGCAAGTGTATCCACTTGCCAGGCCCATACCTTTCCTTTTACTACATGTACGTCACCCCTAAGGTAGACCCTTGGTACCCTAATGGGCAGGGTGCAGTGTATTTAAAAGGTTGGACACGTATTGGTATGTTTTACATGTCCTGATAGTGAAATACTGCCAAATTCTTTTGTCACTATTGCAAGGCCTATCTCTCCCATAGGTTAATATGGAGACTGCCTTTAAATATCTTTTAAGTGCAGTCTCCCATCGGGATCAAATATAGATGTAGAGTTTGGGGTCTCTGAACTCACAATTGAAAAATAGATCTTTTGGTAAAGCTGTTTTTTAGATTGTCAGTTTGAAAACGCCACTTTTGAAAAGTGGACATTTTCTTGCTTCACCATTCTGTGCCTCTGTCTGCTTGTGTATTCCATGTCTGGGTCAGACTGACAGTTGGGTTGTTTGTGAATTCCCACTAGACAATGACACAAAGGGAGTGTGGGAGTGTCCTGCATATCCTAATAAGTCTCCTGGGATAGAGTAGGAAAGGAGGAAATGACACCTGCTCCTGAAAGGGCTGTTCCTGTCCTTACACAAAGTAGTCTCCAACCCCCTGGTATGTGTCTGGGGCCAGGCCTGGGCAAGGCAGGATCTTGTCAACACCAGAGACTTTTCTTTAAAGTTTATCTACTACAAAGGCAGAAATGGTATAAGTAGTGGACCCAGAACTCCAGACTTGTAGAACACTTCTGGACCAAGAGGAACCTCTCCCAAGGAGAAGAGCTGAAGAGCTGGAGGAGGAATGCTGCCCCTTTGCTGTATGTGCTTTGCTGGGTTGCCCTGCAGTTGCTGCTTCTGCCTTAGAGAGGACAAAGACCAGACTTTGCTGTGTATCCTGCTTGTGAAGTTTTTTTAAGGGCTTGGACCGAGCTTGCCTCCTGTTAGGAACTCTCAGGGATAGCAAAGACTTCATCTACCAGTCTCTGGGTTCACTTGCTGTGGACTCTAACTCGCCAGGTGGTGCCTATTCCAGTTTCTGGGCCCTTGGGAGTGAAATCTGGATAGAAAAACCAAGTGCACTGATGCTGGACGACACCCGGGCTGATGCTGCTGCCTGGCCCTGTGATGCCACCTGCAACCAAATCTGTGGTCTCCCCTGGAGTTGGATAACCCAGACTGAAATTGCAGTCCTGATGCCGCTGCAGCTCCACTGACGTCCCCTGACTTTTTGAGTCCCTAGTTCCGTGTCACCGACATCCGTGACACCTGCTTCTGCCGTGGCACCTGCAGCCCTGTGGCGTGAGCGCAGCCACTTGAGGCCGCCCCACCATATATTGACCTGCCAGACATTGACCACACTGGAGCGTAAGGAACCAACTCTTCACATTGAGGTGGCTCATCTTCACTTCTCCGTAGCAAGGAACCAACACATTGCACTGACGCTGCCTCATCTCCACTGCTCCGCAGCAAAGGAACCGACACCACATCGGATCCAGTGATGCCTCAGCTGCCCGAGTCTTTGACCGGCGCCATTGGGTTGGGATTGTTGGCAATTACTCCATCACAATGCTGTGATATCACCAAATTGAAGCGCTACATTGAAGTTTAATCTTTGAAAATTCATAACTTTTCTTGTGTATGGAGAATTTTTGTCATTTTGGTGTTGTACTCAGATAAATATCGGATATTTTTCTAAACTGGTGTTGAGTACTTTTGTGGTGTTTTCACTGTGTCACTGTATGTGATTGTACAAATATTGTATAAATTGCCTCTGAGATAAGCCTGACTACTTGTGCTGAGCTACCAAGGGGTATGCAGGGTTATCCTAGGTGTGTATTTCATTACCCTGACTAGAGTGAGGGTCCCTGGTTGGACAGAGTGCAAACTGACTGCCAACCAGGGACCCCATTTCTAACAAGGGAATTGATAGGTGTGGAAGTGGGAAGATCACTTGGTGTATGAAACACTTAATGGGAGGATGAGCAAAGCATTGTGTGAGGGAATGAGTGCATGAGTGTTTGTATACTTTAATGAGTGTAGGAGTGTGTACACTGGTGAGAGACTGGGTGCATCAGTGAATGCATGTGTGAGTAATAGTATGTGTTAGTGTTTGTATCCATAAATGACTGGCTACATAAATGGTTATTAGGGTATTGGAATGTTGGGAGCTTCGTTGGAAATAATGAAGTGCTCAGGGCTTTTACTGGCTGGTAAAAGCCAAGAGAGTAAACATTCCAATGTTCTTTGTTCACAGCAACAGCTGTGAATAAAAGCCTCACAGAGCCAGAGGGGATATCCCTTGGGTTCAGTGAGGACTTTGTTTTAGTTATTAGAAGATTCTACCCTCTAGCGGCAGAATGTTCTAAAAGACTTATAGCCCTCTCTAGCTGGGCTATACCAGCAATTAAAGTCCTACTCATTTATTAAATGCCCTTGCCTTTGGCGAGGGCCTTTAATGCTGCAGCAGGTCTTTAATGGCCGGTATAGCCCCTTACAGCAGGGTATAGTAAGGTTGGTGAATATCTGTAAGAGTAATGTTATAGATGAGAGAGAGTGTAGTTGGTACTGGATAGATAAGTAACTGCATGAGTACATTTATATCTCACACAATACTACATAACTAGTATTCAGCTAAAATTATATATTACTAATATATGGATGAGTTATTCAGCGTATGAATATTGTATGTGTAAGTGAGTGCTATCTTTGTATGAATGAGTAAATACATGAGTGAATGAATGCATAAGTGATGCATATGCAGTAACATGAGTACCTACATGATACGTTGAATAATTGTGTGTGTAACACACTATGTAACTCGGAAATCAGAAAACTCATTATATTAGAAATAAACATTACTCACTAAGATGAAACAATTGCCAATATGTGCCAAAAAATAGTTTGCAGCCGGTTTACTATCTTCTGCACTTAGCTGTTATTTCTCTCCAGACACTGTTGAAAAAAGAAGAATATAAATATGTTGCTTTGATACTTACAATGAATCTTAAACACATTAGTATACATTGATTATGCTATAGCAGTATTTTATGATATATTAAAACATGTCAGTTTCCCTTTTTTCTTTTTTCAGCTTCTTTATACTATACCTAGACACAGAGTACTGTATAATAATCATTGAACAGTGGGGAAAATACCATCACTTAGGTTGTAAAAAAAAACTTATCTCCATGGTACAGAATTATATGTAATACTGTAAATTGCACTCACTACAATTTTCAATATATTTGATAAATACACAATTTCTACAGTAATCAAAATATCTTAATTAATAAACTGTTTTGTAATGTTATATCTGGTACAAATGCACTAAGAAGTATAATCCAGTATTGGTTTTTGCACATCCTTTTGTAACTATCATGTCTAATTGACTGAATGATGTCTTAAACAATGGTAATCCACACAGTAAAAATATAAATAGCCTTTTTATTCCTGGAATTTTATGAAAATGTTTTAAACATACTTTATTTTTCCATATGACTTTTCTTACATCACTCCTGATAGGCTGAATGAAGTCTTAAAGAGTACTGATCCATGTAAATACATGATCATACAGTAATTTTAATTCAATAATTCTAAAAAGCTATTTTAACAACTTATTTTTTCAGTATCCTTTTTTTAACATCACCCGTTAAAGGCTGAAGGATGTCTTAAATGGTGGTGACCACGTAGACAGAAGCTCATATAGCCATTTTCTTCCTCACATTCTATCAAAACAATCCATCCACATTTCAGGGGTCATTATGACTTTGATGGATGGAAAATGCTGTCTGACAAAGTCCTGATGACCTGGTTGCCACCATTGCAGCCACCTTCCAGCGGGCCCCATTAACAGTTTTCCACTGGTGTTTCAGCCCGCTGGCCCAATGGGAAACGGCCTACAACATTGACGCCAGCTCATATTAGAGCCAGCGGCAATGCTGTAGTGTGTAGTTTGCACCAGCACGTCACAGTGTACACTGTATGCTAAGTAGACAGTGAAAATCGTGAAGAGGGTAGCCAGGGGGGCCCCTACACTGCCAATGCCTAGTGTATGGGCAGTGCAGGGGCCCCCTGGGGCACCCTGTACCCTGTTTCTGCCAGCAGTTACATGGCAGTGCTACTGCCATGTAACCACCTTCGGAGAAGGGACTTGTAATCCCAAGGGCAGCGCTGAATGCAGCGCTGCCCTGGCGGATTAGGTCCACCAGCACTGCCAGTCCATCCTGTGGTGGTAAACTGGCGGTGTTGGTGGTCCGACTGAGGTGCTACCGCCACAGTCATAATGTGGCTGTCGAACTACCACATTGGCATCGGACTGACTGCCACTGCAACCCTGGTGGTCTCAAGACCACCAGGGTCGTAATGACCCCCTTTATGTTTTGGATATCATTTGTTGACATCATCCCTGATAGGCTGAATTATGTCTTAAACATTGATAATCCTTGTAGAGAAAATACTGTACATTTCATTTATTACAGAAATCCTTCCACCTCATTAGTGCTAAATTAGTGTTTTGATATCTTTTTATGTCATGATCTGTGATAGGCTGAATAATATTTTAAGCAGTATACATATCCATGCAGAAGACTACATATCATATTTACTTAAATGAAGCATGTCCAAAACTTTGGCTGAAGAAATGTTAGGTAAGAATTTGGATGTTTGAAAGACAATTTGGGGGTCATTACGACCTCAGCGGTCTTTTCGCAAGACCGCCGAGGTACCGCCGGGCTGAAGACCGCCAGTGGTGGCGGTCTTCCTCCCCGCGTATTATGACCGCTGGCAGATTCAACCGCCACGTCAACAGAACACCGCCCACTGAATCACGTCCCATGATTCGGTGTGGCGGTGTTCTGGTGACGGTGTTCTGGTGGCGGAGCTGCCCCCATGGATCCCGCCCCCTCCTGGAGGATCAACGGACAAGGCAAGTTGATCGTCCATTAGGGAAGGGGGCAGGGGGGGTGTTGTGTGTTGTGTGCGTGCATGGGGGTGTGCGTGTGAGAGTGTAGAGGGGTGAGTGAGTGTATGCACGCATGGGGGTGCTGTGTGTATGGGAAATGTGTGCGGGTCGGACGGTGTGCATGTCTGTATGTGTGTGGGTATGTGTTGTCAGGGTGTATGTGTGTGTGTAGGGCTGTGTATATGTGCATGTTGGGGGTGTGTGTGTGTAGGGGTGTGTATATGTGCATGTTGGGGGTGTGTGCGTGTAGGGGTGTGTATATGTGCATGTTGGGGATGTGTGCGTGTAGGGGTGTGTATATGTGCATGTTGGGGGGGTGTGTGTGTAGGGGTGTGTATATGTGCATGTTCGGGGTGTATGCGTGTAGGGGTGTGTATATGTGCATGTTCGGGGTGTCGGGTGGGGAGGGGATTGTGCCACCTTTGGGGGGTGGCAGGGGGGTGGGGGGTGTTGGGGGAGGATTCATGGGGGGTAGCGGGGGTAGGGGAGACCCCTATCAGTGCCAGGGAAGGAATTCCCAGGCACTGATAGTGCCTACCGCCATGGATCTCATGGCGGTTCCCAACCACCCGAGATCCATGGCGGTATGCAGGGTCCTGATACCGTCGGTGGTCTAGTGACGACTGCCGGGCTGGAGACCGCAATCTCCAGCCCAGCGGTTCTCACCGCCATAGCGGTCGGAATGGTGAAGTGGCGGATGACCGCGGCCGCCAGCCTGTTTGCGGTCTTACCGCCGCTTTACCACCGACCGCCAAGGTCGTAATGAGGGCCTTTGTGTTTACCTTGCAGAGCACTGTTATTGCACTCTGTCCATCCTGATTGAATCTTTAAAAATATAATATAATGCCCTTTATGTAATATTTGAGCTTTTGTGGAAAATAATCACCAGGGTACAGAATGTTTTCCAGAAACTGATATATGTTCAGTTTAAAGTTTGCAATCTCAGTGTCCAATTTTGTTCCATCTGCTCTGCATCATTGAAACTTTGCTATAATGTACTTTCCACTCTTTTGTATGAACAATGTAGAGAATACATTTGAATTACAGGTTGGCATGTCATATTTTGACTACTGTTTTTATTAATTTATAAAAAGACACACTTTTACATTCATGCAGAGTCAAGTACAGAAATTGGTCACATTGGACTTCTGTTGTTGATGTGAAAGAGCAATCTTCACATTCATGGTTCCATGTATAACTTACTCCAAATATGTCATTAAGATTTACTCCTTTATCTTCTAAAACTCCAGGGGGCACCATAAGACATTATTGTGCCTCTTGTTAAGCATTTAAATTAAATACTACAGATCCACTATATGTGTCTACTAGTTGCTGAATGTATGAATCCAAATGGATTAGAGTTTTGACATGAGATAAGAGTTGAAGGCAATTAGATAGTGCTGTCCTTTGTTTGTCTTGAATTGCTTTTATAACATGTGGAAAATGGAAGAGAACACTGAGAACAATATGACCATGCTAGTTTAGACCTATAGGGGGTAATTCTAAGTCTGGCGGGCGGCGGAGGCCGCCCGCCAGACTTCCCCCTCCAAAATACCGCTCCGCTGTCGAAAGACCGCTGAGGGTATTTTGGGTTTTGCACTGGGCTGGCGGGCGACCGCCAAAAGGCCGCCCGCCAGCCCAGTGCAAAATACCCTTCCCACGAGGACGCCGGCTCAGAATTGAGCCGGCGGAGTGGGAAGGTGCGACGGGTGCAGTGGCACCCGTCGTGTATTTCAGTGTCTGCAAAGCAGACACTGAAATACAAAGTGGGGCCCTCTTACGGGGGCCCCTGCAGTGCCCATGCCATTGGCATGGGTACTGCAGGGGCCCCCTCTGCCGCCAGGAACAGGATGGCGGTATGGGGTGTCAGAATCCCCATGGCGGCGCAGCGAGCTGCGCCGCCATTGAGGATTCTTTAGGGCAGCGGGAAACCGGCGGGAGACCGCCGGTTTTCCACTTCTGACCGCGGCAAAACCGCCGCGGTCAGAATGCCCTGCGGGGCACCGCCAGCTTATTGGCAGTGCTCCCGCCAACCCTGGCCCCGGCGGTCCATGACCACCGGGGTCAGAATGACCCCCATAGTGTTGTCCAACTGGTAAACCACAATATCTCCATTCTTTTCGAGTTTTCGTTTCTTGACAGTTTGTTCTCTTGATTCCTTTCCTGTATTTCTATAACGTTCTTTGATTCTTTGGTTAGTTTCCACTTAGGACATATTACCCGCTTTTCATAAACAGGATATTGTCCTAAATGAGGAGCTTATTCACTCCTTAGTCTGTTATACTCTCTCACACAATTAGCATCTGTACTAAGCTTCTTTTCAAAATCAATCAGAAATAAACCAGATAATGTTCGAACTCATGACAAATCTATATATGACATCCCTTCTTTGGAAACTGCACTACCAATATTAATGAATGCAGAATCAACACTTAACCTTTGAGACTTGTGAATCATCACAGCATATGCAAGACACACTGGAAACTATTTTTGTCAGACATACAAATCTTTAACAAGCAAAATAAGTACAACACATCGTCCAATTTTCTTTACCCCATCAACCTGATCTAATTGTATAGCTAAAAATTCAACTTCATCACGGTTAGGAAAATGAAAAAAATCAAAAACTTTACACATTGCAACATTTACCAATCCTTCTGCTACATTTAAATTATGTCTTAGAATTACTCTAGCATTTTTGCAGACGTGCAAACACTTCTATAATACAGCAGTCCTGGAAACAGATTTTTCCAGAGTTCAGCTCATAATTTTTCATTTAGCAGCACAGTTACTCCTTGATGTTCCATTTTGTCAATAGCAGTAATCTGCAAAATGTCTTCATTGTCAAGTTTTAGTAATTCCTCATTAAATGCACCACACTCTTGAAGGGTAGGCAATTAAGAAACTACATGATTCACTTCTTTACAAAAGTTGTACATTAGCTCCTTTGCGATCTTCTTAGAGGAAAACAAATTCTTAATAAGCTGACTTCCCAACATCAGTCTTCCCTTCTGTCACAACACCTACTCTAATGCCCTTTAGAATGTCTCCATAGTCTGTGTCAGAGGCTTGATGCATATGTGTAACAGGTTCCTTGCATTGAACATATTGCCATATCTTAACATTTCCAATATTTCCTAATGAGTTTTGTGTCTCTTCTTATGAAAGTTTTTTAAAAGCAGGCTGACCTTTTGCTGGAGTTAGTTGTAGTAGGTCTCCAAAAGCAATCAAATGCTTTTGTTTAAACAAAATGTTGTACTCCATTTTCAGTATGCTGCATTCTGAGGTGAACAACTGCAAGCATGAGATTGGAGACCATGCTCACCTCATCAATATTTAAAAAGTTAATTTTCTTCTGTACTCTTTCCACCTCATGACAAGCTTCACCAGATAACTTCTAGTATTCCAGTTTATTTTCATGTTCAACTGGTAGCATCTGTAGTCTACGCAAAGCAATCCCTTTGATATTGTGTACAGCTCATCCTGTAAACTATACGTGATAAGTTTGAGTCTGTAGTTGTATGCAGGTAATTAGAAATAACTTTAGTTAAAAAGCTTTTCCTGTGACCAGCCTGACCACTAATATATAGAAGAATTGGCTTAAAGGATAAGCAATGGCATTGCTTGTGATCATGTCGCAATCCGGGTTCTGTTTTCTCTTTTACTTCAATATAAATTTCATTTTGTTCATTGTAGAGGTATCTAACTAACTGTTCTAGAACTACAGACTCCTGTCTAGCTTGTTTCATGGCATTTCTACCTCATTCATTGCTACTGCAGCTTCATTTTCAATAATCGGTTTTCCAAGAGGATCTCCAGTTGAAGGTGGAGAACTTTGGCTACTTTGAGAACTATCCTTAGCCATCTCAGCAGTAGTCATTTCCTTCTGCTGTATCTCATCATTTAACAGCTGTAAGTAGTGTTTGAACATGGGACACTCAATACTATCTTTAACAGCATTAAAACAATCTTCTTAGCAATTATAATCCCCAATTAATTCCATTTCAGGTTGCTAAGGTTTAAAAAGTTGAAGAAGTGCTAAATAGAAAGACTCTGTTTTCGCAGGTGTCAGGACGCTTAGTTTTTGGTGGTTATTTAGATTTTCTTTTCCTAAACAGCTATCACATCCACGTACTGCATATGTACCTTCTTCTATGTTTTCACTTACATTACTTCTGTGTCTATAGCTGTGTCTATAGAAGTTCATAAAGGCACATGTTTTCCATGTGTGGACTTCTTCTTGAACAGTATGTATCCAAGATATATGCCTTTACAATATCTTTACTTTGTGGTTCGAACTATGCTAGGTACTGAATTTCAGGAGAATACTTCAATACTCTGGGGCATATTTATACTCAGTTTGCGGCAAATTAACTTCATTTTCTTGTACGCTAATTCAGCACAAACATAACTCCATATTTAAACTTTGGTGCTAGACCCGTCTAGAGCAAAAGTTTTGGACTTAAAGCCATTTTTTGTCTGTGGAAAACTACCTTGCATTAATGAGATGCAAGGCAGGACTTCCTGGGCAAAAAATTATGATATGGCATTAGCACCATATTTATCCCTGTGCTAAAATCAAGCACAAGGGGATGGGTGCCTTAAATCTTAGCGCCATTATTTAACACCTGGGTCAGGGTAGGCGTTAGGGGAACTGTGGGCCTATTTCCATGGTCAAACACCATGGAAAGAGCCCACAGGTGCCCTTCCCTAGCCCCAGGGACACCCCCACCCACACCAGAGGGACAGCGGAGGATAGGGGATCCCATGCCAGGTAAGCCCGGTGATTGTAGGTGAGTTTTATTAACCTTTTTTTAAGAGTGCCATAGGGGGGCCTAACTTGGGTCCCCCTACATGGCACTGGGCCCAATGGCCATACCCCGGAGACATATGTCCCCTGGGAATGTCCATTGGGGTGGTGGGCATGACTCCTGTTTTAACTAAGACAGGAGTCATGTCCATGGGGTTTTAACGTCAGAAAATGACGCGAGTCTGGTTAGAAGCATTTTTTATGCCTCTTCCCGTACTATCATTCCACATTTTTAAAGTAACTGGATTGTAGTCATTAATATGTTTGCAATATTTGGTTCTCCTTAGGTTATATGTATTTTCTGGTGATTTCCTAGTCAGTTTATGTCTGACTGAAGACAGAAAGCTGCTCACTGTTCCTTTAGAAATCGCAGTCATGGAAATCCAAATCAACATTTTGTATAAAAAGTTCCTTTAGACCTGTATGTCCACAGGCCGTACTTTACACATATATGTGTTTGGAAATCCAAAACTTGTTGTCTAAGACCTTTTTCAGCAGTTTAGTTTGGTATGCTACACGAACATACTGTTCTATAAAAGAGAATACAGACTCATCACTTTCTGCTCCAAATTTGGGTGTGTCTTTTATCCATAGCAGCATGTATATATGAGGAGTACCTCTTGCCTGGTACTCTTTCCACCAAAAGAAATCCCTTACTTCTCTAAGAGGTGCATAGGTTAAAATATCTGCAGGATCTAAAGAGTATAGTTCTCCAGCTGTCTTTAAATGAATATATTTTTAGGTTACAGTTTGCTTCTCTTAAAATTTCATTCAAATCATCCCATGCATGTTCTGCGCAACTCAATGTCAAAAACCAAGTAGGTATTCCAAGGTTTCTCAGCATACACGTTAGCTCCCCATGATGTTGGTACGAATATTCATTTTTTTCTTCCTTCCACTTTGTTTACACAATCTCTGGCAGATATATTTTGAAGATTAACTCCTGTTTTTAAAATATGATTTACTGCATATGAAAGTCTCGACAAGTCACTCTCAAATAGAAGATAAACTATATATATGGGATACACTGTCTGAATCTTGGGTCCTCTGAATATAATCATGCTGATCAGTATTCAGCTGCTGGTATTTGTATGGGCCAGTCATCACACTGACCTATTCCAGTGGGAAACAAGTGGGGAAAACAGCGAGCCTCTAAACTTTTTTCCCGCACACTCATGGGGGCTCCTTTAGTCTTCTTCATTTGGAAAAGGTCAATATCATCACCTATGACTTCTTTGGAATGTAATGAATGTATGCTGTAGTGCTCATAAATTTGCTTTGATTGGATGGATCAACTTTTTCTATTTGTCCACTTTCTACCAAACTTTTATCATCTACATCTGCTTCCAGTTCAACATTGTTATAATAAACAATATTTTGTATCAGGTATAATGTTGCTGTTTAACTTTATTAACATCAAGCAATAATTGCCATTTTTTTATCCTTAGTTGGTACACCATTTACTAATATAATAAGTAGATCTTCATTGTCTTTCTCTATTCCAGCAGTTTTGACATTTTTTAAAGTCTAATGGCAAATACCCTACCCTTCTTTTAAGGCCTTTCAATGACTGCTGGATTTTTGTGTTGTGAACTGCCAACTTTCTAAAGTGATGAAATGTGCTTTGGCACACTTTCTTTGATAAAGATGCTAAAGAATTGCCATGTAAACTACTATACTTTCTTATTTTGAATTACTTTTGCATGAAACATTATAACTCCAATTTCCTTAAACTGCTGCTGTCTTCTGTTTAACCTCTCTAATCAACTTAATAATTTTGTACTAGACATGTCACATGTTTTTTGCACCTTCTTTGTTGATTTCATACATTCCTTTTTCTTGACATCATTTTTCACGGTTTGCCGATTCCCACATATATTTGTGATACATTTTCTACTTCTCTTACCAGAAGCTTTTTTATCTTTAAGGACAGTGTTCCCATGTTCCACTTTTACTTTCTGTGTTACAAGTACATGATAGGCTTTCCTCTGTTTCTTTTTGTTTTGATTTTCTTTGGAATGTTGATTATGATTTTTAAGTGAAAATATTTGAAACACAAACCAATATTTCATTATAATACACTTTTCATGAATTCAGTTACATAAGAACATTCTATCTACTATAGTTTTTTAATTAATTCTTTCATTCTCTGAGCATAGCTCTGAGTGTATGCTTCAAACTATTTTCAAAGAAGCAACATGTATTTGAGTCTCTTACTCTGTGCATAAGTGTCACAATCAACCTGACACTGCATGCATTAATACATACCTGACACTGTTATTATATATATCAATCCTGAAGAGCCACAGGAAAACCAAACACATCTTATCATTGGTTTCTGTGCAGCAAAGTATCCCCCCTGGAGATTACCAATCATTCCCACAACTCAGAGAGCCTTGCTGCACAATAAAACATTCTAGCATTAGCAATAGTTAGCAATATATGTAACAACATGGGGGGAAAAGCGGAACGGCTCCATATCTTAAATATACAGCACATTTGTTTCATCCCCCTCCGTGGACTCCTCATGTAACATTGTAATGGAGTCACAACTTCAGTCGGGGTTACAAATATATTTCATAATAGTTTTTTGTGCATTTCTTTCATATTGCAAAATCAGCCATAGCAGTGAATTGGAAAATGTTTCTTCCCACTGGCTACTGCACCCTAACTTATGTATGATTGAATAAGTTTGTCTCCTCTAAAACCTGCCCAACCCCACACTCTTTCTCCACTGCTGCCATAGCAACCTCTTCTGGAACACTGTACTATACCAGTTATGTGATTATATGTTATATGATTTTTCTATTAGCTGCAGACTAACTTTAACCTGTGCTGTAGGAGGTGTTGTTGATTACAACAGAATGTAAGCATACCTAAAATAAGATTACTTATTGAAGCAAAAATAGGAACAAATCAAAGAATGCCTGACCTAATATTTCTACTCACAACCTATTTGTATCTACTACTGTATTTACAACATACACTCAAATATATGCTATTTTTAAAATCAGTGGCTCCCTACATTTTAATCACCTCACATTTGTTGAACTCCTTCATTCAGCTGCAGCCTTCTCCTGTGTGCAAAAGCTCTTTTTCTTGAACATGTTCAGAGTGTGGATTGTAGGTCACTGCTATGTTTTCTAGGCTAGTGAGTATGCTAGAAAGAGTGGCATTGAAAGGGAGCTGGGTTTGTCTAATGTGGATATTACTTGGCTTGGCCAGAGAGGGTTAAAGTGTCAGGAATTGATTCTGTTGGCAGAAAGCATTAGAGATTGCCAACCACCTCACCTCATGATTGTGCAGTGTGGTGGTAATGATCTGGGCACAGTCACAGGTTTAGGACTGATTATCCTAATGAAGGATACCTTTGTTCAATTAATGCACCTTTTCCCTCACACTTCCATTGTGTTTTCTAACATATGCTTGTGTGTCTGTGTGTTAATATGTATACACTTTATTTTTTATTTTTATGCTGAGTTCACGACTCCGTGGCAGTGTTACATGGGGGGCTGCAGAGGGGCCACGACTCCCTGATCATAGAAAAAAAGACTTCTAAACTATTTAAAACTAATAAGTGGGGCCCGGGGCCTTGCACTGATCGATAAGATGGCAGCTGTAACTTTCTCCACAGGTTGCGACCAGCCAATCACAATACTGCCTTCTGTTTGCAGAGCTGCGGCGCTCAGCGTATGATCCCCAACAGATCCACGTCCTTGTATATTGTTGGAAGTGGATTATTGGTAAGGGTAGGTAAGTACCTACACTTAGCAGTAGGCCACTAACCTCCACTTCGGTCCAGTTAGGGTTCAATAATTTAAACACAGCTGAACTCTTGGTAACTTGGCAACAAGAGACAAGGCTTAATTTAGGAGACAGGACTTAAAAATCACAAAACACAACAAAAATCCAACCCCAATTTATGAAAATAAATTATATTTTTGTCTTTAAAATGACACCAAAACAAATAAAATTAGATAAGGGGAACGGGAGGTATTATTTCTTTAAGAATTTGTGTTTTTTAGCACATAGAAATGGATAGCGCCAATCTGGTCATCTGGTCGCAACTCGACCGGGACAAACTCAAAGTTTAAGGCTGACCGCCTCGGTCAAAATTTTACCTTCTGACTTTTTCTTGAAGATTTGCATCAGCGGGACGCAGTCGCCAGTCCAATCCGACATCCCTGGAGCCCTTCCTCGGATACGTGTCGCAGGAGATCTTGGTGAAATTTCTACATTTGGACCGCCACGGTGGCAGAAACAAACACTGCGGCGGTAACCGCCAACAGACAGGTGGAACACAAGGTTCCACCCACTGTATTACAACACGTCTATCTGCCACCTTTTACGGGGCGGTACCAACGCCATCAAAAAGCACAGCGGAAACAGGACTTGGAACAGAAACCACTCACCTTTCGACACTTTACGAACAACCAGGACGCCGTGGAGCCCGAACTACAGGTCCTGCCCATGCTGGTCTACCTCCTCTTGTATCAAGAGCAGCAAAGACGCTGGTGACGACCACGGTGAATACTGCACCTAGCACACAGGGGAGGGGAGAGAGAAAAAACAGTGTCACACACACGCAACACACAACACCCCCACCTCCCACCCTCACCCACAACACCATACACACAAATACATGCAGCAACATTACATATACACCCTGGAAGAACGCAAGGACAAAAGGAAATGATGTTAACAAGTGTAATCAATAAAAATCAGATAGGCCAAATTCAAAAATCAATATATACAAATATGTACACCAACTACACAAGTCCGGATATTAATGAAATCATTGTACATGGATCAGTGTCCCAAAATGCATGGGCAAAGCCCACACAAGATACCTGACTCAAAACGAAGAGAGCACTGCAGGGGCATCAGATGGAAAATAAAAAGGCACCTCGGGGGGGAGCACCTCAGCTGGATGAACGGACGACACCACTGCTCCACGAGGGGGCTCCATGCCCACTGATTGGTCCTGCGGAGTGCAAAGCCACAGTCTCTCAAGTCTCTCCAGTGGGTGGTTTGCCCACTGCTGTATCCTGGGGAGTGCAAAGCCACAGTCTCTCAAGTCTCTCCAGTGGGTGGTTTGCCCACTGCTTTATCCTGGGAGTGCAAAGCCACAGTCTCTCAAGTCTCTCCAGTGGGTGGTTTGCCCACTGCTGTATCCTGTGGAGTGCAAAGCCACAGTCTCTCAAGTCTCTCCAGTGGGTGGTTTGCCCACTGCTTTATTCTGGGGAGTGCAAAGCCACAGTCTCTCAAGTAGATAACAGTCTCCACTGGTTCTGGAGGGGGCTTTGTGCCCAGAGTGCTTCATCCTGCCAAGAAGTGAGGTAGTGGATGTGAATCTCACTGGTTCTGGAAGGGGCTTGGTGCCCAGAGTGCTTCATCCTGCCAAGGACTGAGGTAGTGGATGTGAATCTCCACTGGTTCTGGAGGGGGCCTGGTGCCCAGAGTGCTTCACATGCAGTGTGGCAGGTCCCATTCCCTCACCTGGGTGTGTGTGCCACAAGATTACCTGGGAACAGGTAGCATGATACTCCATGGAGGCAGAGACACACTCCACCCTGCTGCGACTTCGCCTGGCACCTGCTGGTACAAAAAGTGCTGGGAGTCATGCCTCATGTACGCTGGGCAGGGTCCAGGACGTCTCCTGCAGCCTCGGACGGCTGGCCACTGGGGATGATTGCCATGTCAGCTGTGGTGGCACGTTGCGGGCTGGTGGCGGTGGTTGTGGTGGTGTTTGTGGCGGAGGCGCTGGCGGTAGTGCATGTGTCTGCACCTGTTGAGGGACACAGCAGTACATCTCCTGCAGCCTCAGACGATTGCCCACTGGGGATGATGCTGGGAACTGTTGGTGAGGCAGCTGACATGCAGGTGGCGGTGCTGGTGGCGGTGCTGGTGACGATGCAGGTGGCGGTGCAGGTGGCGGTGTCCACCGCCGTACTGGTTGATGTTGTGGTTGACAGAAGGGGTATAACTCTGGTCCCTCAGCCGGAGCCTCAGTACCCTGTCCTGACCTGCTCTTCGGCTTGTGTCCCTTTCCCACCTTTGATGTCACTGCTGGTGCCTTGCCACTGTCCCCTTTTGGCTTGGAGGAGCCCTTGCTTGCTGGCATGTGGGCACCTTCTTCACCTTGGCAGGTGGCAGAATGGCCTGCTCCTTGGCCTCGCTAGGTGGCACACTGGGAGCCCTGATGGGTGGCGCCCGCTATGTGACCAGACATGCTGAGACCACTGAGCTGGAGGATTTGGTGGCTGAGGTGCTGGGCTGGGACCTGGACAGCCTGGCCCTAGGGGAAGGACGGGGGGGAGGTGTAGGGAAGAGGTCAAAGTTGGCGAGGAAGAGTTTCTTAGACACACTGGGACAGGAAGATGGAGGGGGTTTGAGAGTGGAGGAAGAGGTAGTGGCTAGGAGGTGTACGTTTGTTGAACTTGAGTGAAGGTGCATGGGCCAGAGGCTGTTGTGATGTGGATGCCTGCTGGCTGGCTGCCTGCGTTTGTGTAGTTTGGGAGGAGGGCTCACAGACACACTGGTAGAGTACACAGGGGATGTGTGAATGGTAGTGGGGGAGGTGAGTGCACATGAGTGGTTTGTGGTGATGGGCGTGCTGGTGATGGAGGTAGTGGATCAAGATGTAGTACATGCAGGTGTGAGTGGAGACGAGAAAGGGAGGGAGGAGGAGGACGTGGAGGAGGGGGACACAGTGGAGGCAGTGGATGTTGGTGTGTCTGCATGGGGATGGTGCTTGTTTGAGTACCGTGGGATGTGTGGTGCTTATGTTTGCCATGTCCACTCTTGTGTGTTGATCAGTGTGCATGCTGGTCTGATGGTGTTCTTGGTATAGGCTGAGGTACAGGGGACTGGGTCTGGGTGGAGGAACTTGGAGTGGGGAGGCTGGACACAGGGACAATGGCTGCCATCAGTGCTGAGGCCAGAGCCTGAAATGCTCTCTGTTGGGCTGCCTGGCCAGAATGAATGCCCTTCAGGTATGCATTTGTTTGCTGCAAATGCCTCTCAACACCCTGGATGGTATTCAAAATGGTAGATTGCCCAACAGTGAGGGACTTAAGGAGGTCAATAACCTCCTCACTGAGGGCAGCAGTGCTGACTGGGGCAGGGGCTGAGGTGCCTGGGGCAAAGGAGATGCCCACCCTCCTTTGTGAGCGGGCACGGGAAACTCGATGAGGGGCTGCTGGGAGGGCGGTGCTGGTAGGGGGGGTGGCGGCTGTACCTGTTGATGCGGTGGGCACTGAGGTGTCCGTCACCGCAAGGGAGATCCCATTGAGGAGGAGTCGCTGTCGCTGGTGTCTGCTCCTGTCCCCGTCGTGGAGCTCCCCTCGTCCTCCGTCCCACTGGTGTCTTCGGACTCCGTTACTTTACCCTCCAGGGCCATGTGGGATGCAACTCCCTCCTGCTCCGGTGCCACTGCTCCTCCACCAGATGATGCTAATGCACGCAAGGACAGGGTGACAAAACAAAAAGGGGGGGGAAGACAGAAGAGACATATGGTCAATGCATGCAACACCACCACTGTTGGCGGACACAACACACAGGGAGCAGCCCTATGCATTAAGCCATGCACTGACAGGGCAGGGGAAAAGTACATGCCCATAGGGGACTCTGTCGAGAATCATATTATGCACAGCTGGAAGCCATAGGAGCCTGACTAGGTGTAGAGGGCAAATACCACATTTGGGGTTGGACAGGGAATGAGGCTTCAAATCAATGGATCCACCTTTGCGCGTCTGCCCTGGCCTAGTGGAACCCACAGCCCACCTCCCCCATCCAGACACCTCGTAATGCGCGCTGAGTCAGATGAATGAGAGTGTACTCACCCCCTTGTGGCTGCTGTGATGCGCTCAAGTGCCCATCCAACTCTGGATATGCCACCGCCAGGATCTGGTACATCAGGGGGGTCATGGTACGACAGGCACCCCTTCCGCGTTGAGAGGCCATACCCAGCTGGGCCTCCGCCGTCTTCTTGGTCCAGCGGCGCAGGTCCTCCCATCTTTCCCGGCAGTGGGTGCTCCATCTATGGTAGTCCCCCAGGGTCCGCACTGCTTTGGCGATGGCACGCCAAATTCCCTTCTTCTGGTGGGCGCTGACCTAGAGGAAAAGTGAAGTTATAATGGATGTTACTCTCCCGTACAGTTCTTCTCACACATTGCCCACAAACCTCCCACCCTGGCCCAGACATACATACACACACCATCCTCACATGCTGGCCTGTTCCCCCCGTCTCTTCCATCCAGGACACTCCATACAATCATGTGCCATCCACCATGCACACAGTTCACTCACCTGTTTGTCTGGAGGACCGTACAGTTGCGTGTACTGGAGGAGGACCCCATCCACCAGTTTCTCCAACTCCTCCGCAGTGAAGGCAGGGGACCTTTCCCCAGACACTGTAGCCATTGTCGCTTCCAGACGCAGGTCACAGCAGCACTTGCAGTGTAGGTCCTCTCCTGTTGTAGGTCAGGTATCAAGAGAAGGAACTGATAGAAAATGGCGGTCACGTCCACGGCGCTGCGTACCGTCACCGCCGGCGTACATCGTCATTGGCTCCTGGAACCCATAGGGCCCAATGATAACCAATGCTGAATTGCGCTGTGGTCTTCGACCGCCTACCGCGACGGTGTACAACGCCAGCGCAGTTACCTCATTTCCCCTTGCCCCACCTTACAGGTCAGGGAGCTGCCATTTCAGGGGGCCACATGGCAGGACAAATAACTGCGTCACACCTATTTAGGCAATGAATACGGACAGACAAAGGCACACAAAGAATAGTTCACTAATGTGCTAACCAGCCTGAAACCGATGTGTTGTATGACCCTCTGCTAACCGTTCTCCTCCATAGGGCACGTCTGCTGGGGCAGGTGATGAGATGGCCACATCCTCCGGTGTACAGACCCCTGGTGGACCTGTCGACAATGGAAGACAGGCACATAATTATCACTTACAGACTTGATTGTGCAACAATCCAGGAACTGTGTGCCCAGTTGGAGTCTGACCTGATGTCAGCTATCAGCCATCCCACGGGAATACCCCCTCTGGTGCAGGTCCTGTCAGCACTCCATTTCCTGGCCTGTAGGTCTTTTCAAACAACAGTAGCCATGGCATCAGGGATGTCCCAGCCAATGTTCTCTAAGTTGTTGTCTAGAGTGTTATCTGCCCTGCTGAAACACACGCGCAGCGACATTGTTTTTCCCTCAGGTGGAGGATTTGGCCACAGTGAAAGGTGACTTTTATGCCCTGGGACATATCCCCAACATCATTGTTGCCATTGATGGTACACATGTGGCATTTGTCCCCCCCCCCGCAGGAATGAACAGGTGTACAGAAACCGGAAAAGCTACCATTCTATGAATGTGCAGATGGTGTGTTTGGCAGACCAGTACATCTCCCATGTGAATGCCAAGTATCCTGGCTCTGTGCATGACACCTACATTTTGAGGAATAGCAGCATCCCCTATGTGATGGGGCAACTCCAGAGGCACTGTGTGTAGCTAATAGGTGAGCCTAAAGTCCCCACACAGTTTAATTTGCTGTCTGGGTATGGGAGATTCCCTAATGTTTGGAGGATGTCTAACAGTTGTCCCTCGATATTTGCAGGTGACTCTGGTTACCCCAACCTGTCATGGCTACTGACCCCAGTGAAGAATCCCAGGACAAGGGCAGAGGAACGCTACAATGAGGCACATGGGTGAACTAGGAGGATAATAGTGCACACCTTCGGACTCATGAAGGCCAGATTCCGGTGCCTCCATCTGACAGGTGGATCCGTATGCTACTCACCGAAGAAGGTGTGCCAGATCATTGTGGCCTGCTGTATGTTGCACAACCTGCCTTTGAGACGCCAGGTGCTTTTTCTGCAGGAGGATGGGCTTGATGCTGGTCTTGTGGCAGCTGTGGAGCCTGTGGACAGTGAAGAAGAGGAGGCAGAAGAAGAAGATGTAGACAATCGAAACAACATCCTCATGCAATACTTCCAGTGAGACACAGGTAAGAGGATGGAACTGCTTCCCACATCTCATACTATTGTAGAACCTAGCATAAATCTGCCTTTTTACCTCTGTGTATCTACCCTGACTTGTCACTTTGGCTATCCATTTCACAGATCTGAGTCCCAATTTGTGCCCTCTGCTATGTTTACTGCTGGCCTACAGCTGTGTAACATTGGTATGCGAACAAGTACATTGACATTGCTATATTTCAGAGATGTTGCAATTACACATTTGTGAAAGCACAGACTGACTCCAGATTGTTTTATGATTCAAGGGTGTTTATTTCTGTGCTAATAAGTGGAGGGTGTGTGTAATGGGCTGGGGTGATGGTGGAGGAATGTCCATGGCAGAGTCCTGTCTCTTGGTCTCACAGGTGCAGTGCCCAATGGGACATAGGAAGGGGAGCAATGGCAGTTTAAGGTGGACAGGGTGACAAAGTGGGACAGAAGGGTGACATTCAGGAGGGTCTTATTTCCTGGCGGGGGTCTTGGCAATGTTCTCTGTGTTGTTCCTGGATCTCAGGGACCGTTTGCGGGGTGGTTCTCCTTCTGCAGGGGGTGGGGTGCTGGTGACCTGTTGGTCCTGTGGCGGTGCCTCCTGTCCACTAGCGCAGGCGGAGGTGGAGGGCTGTTCATCATCCAGGCTAGTGTCAGGGGCCCGTTTGTTTCCCACTTTGTCCCTCCTGGTGTTGACAAGGTCTGCCAACACCCCTGCAATGGTGACCAGGGCGGTGTTAATGGACTTCAAGTCCTCCCTGATCCCCAGGTAGTGTTCCTCCTGCAGCCACTGGGTCTCTTGAAACTTGGACAGTGCTCATGGTCTCCTGGGAATGGTGGTATTCTCCTATGATGTTGGAGAGTGCCTTGTGGAGTGTCAGTTCCCTGGGCCTGTCCTCCCCCTGTCGCACAGCAGTCCTCCCAGCTTCCCTGTTATCCTGTGCCTCTGTCCCCTGAACCGTGTGCCCACTGCCACTGACCCCAGGTCCCTGATTTTCTTGGGTTGGTGGGTTTGCCTGCGTTCCCTGTAGTGGTGGACACACTGCTGATTGACGTGCCCTAGGGACAGAGGGATGGGCCCACTGGGTGGGTGCTGTGCTGGTGTTTCCTCGGGGGGGAGGGTCTGTGGTGGCTTGTGACAGTGGCAGGGGAACCAACTGTCCAGTGGTCCCTGATGGGCCGGGCTGGTCATCTTGATCCAGGCGTGCAGAGCTGCTGTCATCACTGTGGGCCTCTTCTGTGGGGGGACTGGATATGTCGGGCACCTCCTGTCCGGTGACGTTTGGTAGGGGTCCTGTTGGGGTGTAAATGCATAGTTTTAGTATCTGTGTGTGCCCTTTTGTGCATTGCGTGAGGTACCCTCTACTCCTGTGGTTTTATCATTGTGTTTGCCCTTTTGTGATAGTTGGTTTGGGGTCTGTGTGGGTATCTGTACTGGACATGCTTTGGTGACGTGGTCCATGCATAGATGTTGCATGCAGAGCCTTGGTATTGAGATGTGTGGGTTGTGATAGTGGGACATGTGTGAGATGATATAGTGAGGGTAAGGGTGGGGGTATGTGATGGCATGCAGGTGGGGTGGGGGATATGGTAATAAAGATATGACTTTCCAGAGTCCAGTCCTCCTGCTACTCCTGCGAGGCCCTCAGGATGCAGGATTGCCACGACTTGTTCCTCCAATGTTGTTAGTTGTGGGGGAGGAGGTTGGGGTCCGCCACCAGTCCTCTGTACAGCAATCTGGTGTCTTGATACCACGGAACACACCTTCCCCCGTAGGTCATTCCACCTTTTCCTTAGATGCTGTCCCACTGCGTTGACCCTGTCCACGATTCTCTGCCATAGCTCCATCTTCCTTGCAATGGAGGTGTGCTGCACCTGTGATCCGAAAAGCTCTTGCTCTACCCGGATGATTTCCTCCACCATGGCCCTGAGCTCCTCCTCTGAAAACCTGGGGTGTCTTTGAGGTGCCATGATGTGGTGTGGGTGATGTGTGAGGTGCTGTCTGTTGTGATGTGTGGGGGGATGTGTTGGTGTGCGTTGTTTGAGGTGTGTGGATGTTGTATGGGTGATGGTGTTGTGTGTCTGTGGATGCTGGTGTTGTGTTTGCTAATCTCTCTCTCTGGGCATCTTCCAAATGTGTTCATTGTAAGGGTTTGTGGGTAATGTGGGTGTGTGTTTTATAGTGTTGTGGGTGTGTGGGTGTGGTGTGTGTCTGTGTATCAGGTGTGTGTATTTTGGGCATTCTAGTATATAAATTGTAATGACATACTGCAAGTCAAAAATTGCGAGATTTGCCGCATATTTCCTGGCTTACATGTAAGATATTCTTTCCGCATAATACTATTACGGCAAGCCTTACAATGTCCACCGGGAAAAAAAACCTGTAGATTATGTTCTCTGATTTTAGGGATAGTAGTGATATCATTAGATCTTAAGATATCACAAAGACTCCATCCTCTTCTATATGTGATCTTGGGTCTATTTTTAATTGAGTTCCCAATAATATGATCACTTCTCAAAATATTCCAATTCTTGGATACAATTTTATTAATATGAGGAGTATCTTCATTGTATGTTATAATCAATCTAATACTCTACATATCATCATCCTTTTTCTTAGATGTATTATCAAATAGTGTCTGCATTCTTTTCTCTCTTTTTATTTTTTCAATTGCCTTATTAATCACCTAATTGGGATATCCTTGTTTGTTTAAACCTCAAGATCATATCTTTTTTCTCCCTCTCAAAAACCTCCTCAGCACTTCAGATTCTATTAACCCTCAACAACTCTCCATATGGAATACTCTATTTCAAATTTTCCGGATGCCCACTAGAAGCATGTAACAGACTATTGACAGCCATACTTTTACGGAAGAGTTCTGTATTAATTCTCTTATGTTTAAACTCAATTGATGATTTACTCATATTGAATGCCAATATAATATTTAAATCATTCTTATTAAGTTTTTCAATGAACTTTTTAGCTGCTTCTTCAGTTCCTTTCCCAACAATGAATAAATCATCGATTTATCGTAGCCACAAAATAGCCTGTTTAATTTCCGGATAATTGGCCTCATCCTTGAAAATCTCCTCTTTCCACATCCTAAAAAAAGACAGGCAAAACTGGGAGCGAAGTAGGTATCCACCTCAGTCCCGAGGATTTGTTTATATAATATTCCAATGAACAAAAATATATTATTGGTGAGACAATATAAAATCATATCAACGATCATATCAGTATGTGCCAAATACTTTAGTGATCTCTCATGTAAAAAGTGTCTGCAAGCTTGTATACCTTTATCATGTTCAATGATTGTATACAAGGAATTCACATCCAAGGTTATTAATACAAAATCATCTTCCCAACCAATTCCTTCCAATTTACCCTAAAAATCTTTGGTATCACGAACATATGAGGGTAGGTTAACAGCAAATTCCCTCAGAAAAAATTCAACATACTTAGATACATTCTCCAATGCACTATCACAGGATGGGCCAGATGTATCATCACATCCCATTGCGATTCGGTAATAGCGATTTTTAAGAAATCGCTATTACCGACTCGCAAAGGGCCATGTATCACATTTGCGAATCGGTAATAGTGATTTCTTAAAAATCGCAAATGCTATTACCGAATCGCACATTGCGATACCGGCCCCATTCGCAGCTATGGGCATGTTGGCCCAAAGCTGCACATTTTTTGCATTTTCAAAATTGCGATTTCTGAACCAGAAATCGCAATTTTGGAAATGCAAAAGGCCAGAGTGCTGGGGGCCTAAGGCCCCCTCTCCTGCACCCCAATTTTTTTTTTCAACATGAAAGGTACACACATGCCAAAAGGGCATGTGTGCTTTATATGTTAAATTTAAAAATGCAGTTTTACTGCATTTTTACATTTTGCACCAGGTTACCACCTGGTTGCATTTCATGGTATTTTGCAAGTGCAAAATGCCATTTTTGGAAAAATCGCAATTTGCGATTTTTTCCAGCATAGCCTTGCGACCTGGAAATTGCGAATCGCAAATTGCGACTCACAATTTCCAGGTCGCAACGCAAGAAATCGCAAATTTTGCGATCTCTTATTTGTGGTCTGCGAATGCATTTCATGCATCGCAGACCACTGTTTTGCACTCGCAAACGGCCGAATTTACCGATTCGCACCGTTTGCAAGTGCAAAACGTTTTGATACATCTGGCCCTATAGGTCTACCTGGAGGGCAATTCCTGTTCTTATGGATCTTGGGAAGAATGTATAACACAGGTAATTTAGGGAAATCCTTCTTCAAAAAACAATATTCCTCCCATATTAGTAAGCCTTCATCCTTCCAATCTGTCAAAAGATGCCAAATTCCTATTATATTATTCACATATATCTCTTTGATGAAAGTCATATAAAATTGAGTGTTATTTAATTGACGCATAACCTCATCAATGTACATCTGTCTATGCATGAGCACTATATTACTACCTTTATCGGCCGCACATATAATAATATCTTTATTGTCAGCCAGTGCTTTAATAGTGTTTCTCTGATCTAACGTCAAATTCTGGTTTTGTCTAGGTTTAAACCATGTTCTATGTCGATACTGAACAAGATTTTGAACAACCATATCATGAAAAGTATCAATATTATCATGATTCATATTGGGAAAAAATGTAGATCTAGGTTTAAACCTTGAAGGTCTAGTAAGATCATATGTAACACCTAAATTATCCAAGCTTTGGTACAAATCTTTTGTTTCATCCTGTATTAACTCATTATTTTCTAACTCATGAAGAGTTAAAAGAGAATCAACATCACTAATACACAACACATCTTGACTCTCAGAACTATTAAGACATTCAAAGCTCTGCCCAGTATAGTTTTGATGTTTCAAATGAAACGATTTCTTCAATTTCAATGTTCTAAAGATATAACTACTATCCCTCAAATCAGAGAACATAATCTACAGGGATTTTTTCCCTGTGGACCTTGAAAGGCTTGACGCAATAGTATTATGCAGAAAGAATATTTTACATGTAAACCACAAAATATGCGCCAGATCTCTCAATTTTTGACTTACACTACTCCATTCACAATTTATATACTAGAATGCCCTTGTCAAAGGTGGTATGTGAGCAGTACAAAACATAGTGTAAAGAAGCGTGTCCTGGAACATATGCAAGCCATTACATCCAAAGATACACATTACCCTGTAGCTAGACATTTTGAACAACAACGTAAGTCTGACTGCTCTTTACTGTCATATTTTGCTATTGAACATGTGCCATCATATTATAGAGGTGGTAACAGAGAACAAATATTACGTAAAAAGGAATTGAGATGTATTTTGGATTTGGAAACTAAGATACCTAAAGGTTTGAACTCTGATGAGGAATTGATTACTCACCTTTATGAGGATTAGAAGATTGGTTGTTATTATGACATGTATAGGTGCAGTTTGTTACATATGTATATTTTTTAATTTTGGTGTTTTATAACTAATATTGGTCTGTTTTTTCTTTCTTTTTCTTTATTACTGAGGTTGCAGATATGTATGGTTTTTTAGGGTGTATAATTAGTTTATTTTATATTTTTTTTACAGTAAGTTGGGGGTCAGATGAATGATAATTGGATCCCATTCACTTACCTTCTATTTCACCTATATTTGAACTTCACGTAGTGTTTTGGGTGATGGACGTAGATAAGGAATTTTTTGAAAATGTATTTGTGTATATCTTTATGTCTCTCTGTTCTGTTCAAAACTGGTCGAATAACTGGATAAAAACTCTATTCTGTTGTATTTCTTTTAGGTTAGTGTTATCTTGGAGGAAGTAGGAACAAATTTAACATTCATATGAATAATTGTTGAATGGGGAAGGGGGCTGGTACATTTGTTTGGATTTTTGTATTCAGTATTTTTTTACTTTTAGAAGATGGTAATTTATCTATATTTATATGAAGGTTATATATACTGAGTTTGATTTATTTTTATGTATTCTATCCCGCTTTTCCAGATTTTAGGGCAATTGAAGTAACAGCACTTGAAATGATTTTATAGATCTCTTTTAAATATTTGGATAAAGTAATTGAAATATATTTTGTGATATATTATATGGATGATTTTGTATTGATAAGTTATTGCAGATTATCTTTTTAATGTGAGCTGTGCAATGTTAGATTACTTAGAGATTTTATCATAAGTAATTAATTTTGTCCTGTGTTTTGAGCTTCACTCCTGTTATTCAGTCCTATTTTTATGCAACGGAATACGTTACATTTAATTGCTGTTCAATTGGTGCTGGAATTCACGTGTTCAAGGCTATGTTGACAGCCGAAACTCGTTGTGATTAAAAGCTTGTGCTTTTCTTTTTTGAAGTCCTGAGTGCGCGTTATTTATTGTTTTCGCTTTGAATTAATGACTATTACTGGTCTGCTCTTGCTGGTTTTGCGCCACCTCTTATGGGCCGTTTGAGCCTATTAGGAGCATAGGAGTATGGATATATATATATATATATATATATATATATATATATATATAATACCATCCAAGGTCCACCTTGTGGCGCGCACATTTTACGGGTGCAAACGTGAGGAAGGGACCATTCCTCTGACATATCCAAAACCAACAATTGTAAGACAATTGATTCATTTCACTCCAGGAGAGTTTTATTGGTTCTATCCAAATAAGTATAAAAAAGAGAAGACACCACCAACGCGTTTCGACCGCTCGGTCTTGATCACAGTTTACTCTCCTGGAGTGCAACGAATCAATTGTCTTACAATTGTTGGTTTTGGATGTATATATATATATATATATATATACATATATATATATATATATATATATATCATATATATATATATATATATATATATCATATATATATATATATATCATATATGTATATAGGAAAAAATGAGAAGTACAAATAATTTTGTGGGGAGAGAATGCTCACACAGTTGATTAAGGAATTGGAAAAGGCAAGGAAAACTGAGGTCAAACAATAGTGGGACATGACTTCACTTACTAAGTTCTTGAAGCAGAAGAGAATACCTAGAGGTTTAAGGATAATGTTGCTCCTCACCTATGTGGATGTGGATGAAGATTTAATGACTGAATGGTGTGAGTGTACTGAGGAATGCTCAGTTAACCCCTTCACTGCCAGGCCTTTTCCCCCTCCTGTGCCGAGCCTTTTTGGCTATTTGGGGCAGTTGGTGCTTAACATAACATTTTGTCCACATAAGCTACCTAAACTTGTAGGTTCATCAAGAACCCTAGTTATCCAGAGCCAATAAAGGAGCTGCTCCTTGCAATGGGTTTTCATTGTATACCAGGTATACAGCAATTCATTTGGTGAAATATAAAGAGTGAAAAATAGATATCTAGGAAACCTTTGTATTTCCAAAATGGCCACAAGATAAAGTGCTGAGGAGCAGTGGTTATTTGCACATCTCTGAATTTAGGGGGCCCATACTAGCAGGGGAATTACAGGGCATTTCTCAAATAGATGTCTTTTTTACACACTGTCTTACATTTGGAAGGGAAAAATGTAGAGAAAGACAAGGGGTGTTGGAGTGTGTCTTTTAAAATTTATATTGACATGAAAAGCTTGCAATATATTGTGTAATGAAGCTGCATAGAAAATCTGTTAATGTAGAAAATAATACACACGTTTGAAATGTGCCCACGGGGAATGGTCACCAATGTATACGAGGACTAATTAAACTTATTAAAGATGAATTAATAATGTACTAATGTATGAATTTGTATTAGCATATTATAATTAGAGTCATGTATTAGGGGTTTGCTAAAATAAATTACTAGGCCTTAGCTTAGCGAGGGTCTGGGCCTAGCTGCCTGGTCTCATATTAACTGTGTTTTTCTAACGTGCAATGTGCTGTTTTCCTGAAGGACACGAAGCTGTACTTTTCCAGAAGCTAGAGATATGTGTGTGTGTAGCCGTAGTAAATTCTTTCTCATGGGACCCGACTTGCTCAAGGAGACATTCTTGCCGAATGCAACAGTGTAATTCGTAACAGGTACAAGGTTGTTTAGTTGAGGAGAAGACAATGGGACTACTGCCTGGAGTGTAAAGTGTAACTTTCTTACCTGACATTCCACCCAATGAAGACACCAATTACAGGAGCTAATCGACTGCATGAGAACTGTGTTTTGTGGAAAATTCTAGTAAGGTGTATGGAGGATTATTGGACAGAGATAATTATGCACCAAAATTGATCCAATAGGGAATTTAGGGCTAGTTCGACTGTTTTGATATAACCGCAGGGCCCGAGAAGAAATCACCTATTATGAGCCATTGCTGGACATTCCACCGAACTATTCTTTTGCCATTATTCTTTGAGACTTTGCTGTTTTGATATCTTAACCATCCTCTACTGAATCCTTACTTGATACTTACTTCTCCTCTTTATGAGGGAAGAGTCTTATTCTTAGCTATGCCGTATTGAGACTTTAACCTGTCTTGTTCTTGCTGATGGTGAATCGACTGATGTCCTGAGGACGAAGACTGACGCTGATTGCTGATTCATTGGAGGGGTAACTATCCGATGCAAATTGTAATTGTCTGTTTGCCTTTCTTTCTAGGTACCAACTGCTCTTTTGATAGAGGCCATAGTTAGATGTTTTCCAAATTTGTGTTTGCTAAATTGTTTTGCATGAAGCCCAACATGCTGATGCTAATTCGAGGTTAGCTAAGGTGTTCACTAAAATTCTGACGCAAATAGACAAATGACTGAATTCCTGCTTTGTTGAAGCTTGTATTCCGAGACTTTGTTGAACTGCTTCTTATTAGTGATGTTTTATTGCTTAATGAATATTCTCTATGCATTGAAATTGTGTTCTAATTACAAAGTTTGAAGACTTACTAATGAGATTGATTGCTAATGAGATTAACGGAAATAACTTTAGATTGTAACAAATAGGGAAATAAATATCCTAACACTTAACCCAATTGGTGTGCTTATTCATTGACCAAAAGGTCATGGTGAATTTGTTATTGATTCTTGTTACATGTTATTGATTTTCTTGTTGATTAGTTACTAGGAGATTGATTGGGTTATTGATTTATTGGTTGGTGATGCCAAAGGATATCTCGTTCTGGGAAGTCTCCGAACGTGGTCAAAAGGTTCATCAGCCTGGGCGTCTCTCCTTGTAAGTTTACTTATCAAGGTTCTGACCGGCTATCAGTGGCAATAACACTTGTTCTTCTATTCTCACAATAACAATGGTACCTCACCTGTGTGGGTAGGCCTAGTGCCCGAGACAGGAAACACCCCAAAACGCAACCTGGACACATCAACTTTTTACATTGACAACTGACATATTTTTGGGAAAGTGCCCAGCTGTGGATTTTGGCCTCTAGCTCAGCCAGTACCTAGGAAAAATTATGAAATCTGTGCTTTTTTAAAAACTACACACCTATGGGAATCCAGGATGGGGTGACTTGTGGGGCTCTCATCAGGTTATGTTACACAGAATCCTTTGCAAACCTCAAAATTTGGCAAAAAAACGTTTTCCTCACATTTTCCTGCTGCAAAGTTCTGGAATCTGAGGGGAGCCACAGACTTCCTTACACCCAGCATTCCCCCACATCTCCCGAAAAAAATGATACCTCATTTGCATGGCGAGATGTAGTGCCCATGACAGTAAATGCCACAGCACCCACTCAGCGTACCCATACAACTGTCCCCAGGAAATGTCAGTACGCAGTGTGTTCACCACTACAGAACCCTAGGGCATTCGCGGTCACAAAGCAACTCTGAATTGCGATGCAAGTCGCAAATAGGAAGGGAACACCCCTTCCTATTTGTGAGTCGCATTCCCAAATTGCGAGTCGGTACCGGCTCGCAATTTGGGAATGTGCATTGCGTGAGGCCGTTTGCATGGCGCAAACTGCTTTTTTTGCAGTTTGCGCCATGCTAACGGCGTGCTACATCTGGCCCTAAGACTCTTAGGCCCTCATTATGAGATTAGCGGTAAATCCCACTTACCGACATGCTGACTGCCGTCCAACATACCGCCGCTGTGGAGGATATCCGTTCACTATATTATGACACACACACCAATCCGTAACTATACAGCAACATACACAAGTCTGCCACACCAAAGGTCAGTGATAAACTGGCGGTATCCAAACCCACATCGTTACGCCAACAGAACAACACCCATCACATTATGACCCACGAATCACCACAGTGGACATTCAATGGCGGTAAACCATTGGCGGTACATACAACTGCGCTCAAAATACACACACACATAGAAAAACACACTACATTGGTAAATTTAAAGAACACACACTTGACACCCATACACACACCACACCCACCCACACACACCACTATAAAACACCCACTCACATTACCAACAGCCCCTTGTGAATACAAAACATTGGGACGAGATAGACACCATGACGACAGACAAAACCAGAGCTACACACCACCTACACCTATACACCACCCACACAACCCATATCACACACCCCAACACGTCACCCTACACACCCTCATCTACACAACTCACACAACACCCATGGCACCACAAAGACACCCCAGATTCTCAGAGGAGGAGCTAAGGGTCATGGTGGATGAGATCATCAGGGTAGCGCCTCAGCTATATTTAGCACAGGTGCAGCAGATATCCATTTCTAGGAAGATGGCGCTATGGTGGAGGATTGTGGACAGGGTCAACGCCGGCGGACAGCACCCTAGAATAAGGGACGAAATCAGCAAGAGGTGGAACGACCTACAGGGGAAGGTATGTTCCATTGCAGCAAGATACCAACTCGCTGTACAGAGACTGGCGGTGGACCCCCAACTCCTCCCCACAACTAACAACATCGGAGGAGCAAGTCTTGGCAATCATGCATCCTGAGAGCTTGGCAGGAGTAGCAGGAGGACTGGACTCTGGTAAGTCAACTCTTTACTACTGTCACCCCCCACCCTGCATGCCATCACACACTCCCACCCTCACTTCCATCACTCCACCACATCCCACACCCCCCACTATCAAATCTTACTCATCCCAATGCCAAGCCCTGCATGCCGTACCAATACATGGACACCACTCACAGCCCTGCATAGACACCTATCACTAAAGCATGCACACTAGAGAGAACTATTCATCCCACCATACACCAACGTACACAAGTGAAAGCTGCCAGGGCAAATACAACCAAAGAGGGCAACCCACAGATGCACAATGTGTCACACACAGAAACAATAGCACTGCATTTACATCCCCACAGGTACCCCAGCCAATGTTAGCTGTGAAGAGGTGCCAGCACTATCCAGTCCCCCAAATGAAGAGGCCCACAGTGATGACAGCGACTCTGGTCACCGGGATCTGGATGACCAACCTGGCCCATCAGGGACCTCTGGACAGCTGGTTACCCCGGCCCAGTCACACACCACCACAAGGTCTCCCCAATCTGGAAACACTGCCACAGCACCCACTCAGCGTACCCATACAACTGTCACCAGGAAATGTCAGTCTGCAGTGTGTTCACAACTACAGAACCCCAGGGCACACCTTATACCCAAGACAATCAGAGACCGGGGGACAGTTTCAGTGGGCACACAGTTCAGGGGACAGAGGCACAGGACAACAGGGAAACTGGGAGGACTGTTGTGCGCCAGGGAGAGGACAGGCCCAGGGAACCGACTCTCTAGGAGGCACTTGCAGAGGTCCTGAGAGCCTACCAACATTCCCAGGATATGCTGGGCCAGATCCTGGACAACGTGCAGGAGACCAGGTGGCTGCAGGAGGGACAGTACCAGGGATCAGGGAGGACTTGCAGGCCATCAACACCACCCTGGTCTCCATAGCAGGGGTGCTGGCAGACATGGCCAACATTATGAGGGAGGCAGTCTCACAACAGCGGGCCCCTGCCACTAGCCAGACTTCTGAACTGCCTTCCACCTCTGCTGCTGCTAGTGGACAGGATGCCCCGCCACAGGACCAACAGGCCACCAGCACCCCTCCCCCTGCAAAAGGAGAACCACCCTGCAAACGTTCCCTGAGATCCAGGCAGAAGCCAGAGACTATTGCCAAGAGCCCCGCCAGGAAATGAGATACTCCTGATTGTCACCCTTGTGGCCCACTCGGTCACCCAGTCCACCTTGATCTGCAATTGCTCCACTTCCTATGTACCCTTGGACAATGCACCTGTGCACCAAACAGACTAGAACAATATCCTGGACTTTCCTCCAATATCACCCCATCCCAATGCACATGCCCCTCTTCTTCTTAGCACTTCAATAAACAACCTTTGAAAAAATACGAGTTTGGAGTATGCCATATGATTTAAGTATGTATTTGTGTAACCAGGTTCAAACATTGCAATTCAACTGTACAGTAATGTTCACATAGGTAAAACCTGTAGTTGTCACATCAGGAGCGATAGTGGGGCACCAACATCTGCACAATGAGTTGCCAAAGGGTACAGTGAGTGGGCATAGAAGTGGGAAATAACAGCATGCCAGTGCCAAAGAATAATCCAAATAGTGACAATGAAATGTGAAGTAACAATGTCTTACCTGTGTGTCATTGGAAGTATTGGCAAATCACTGCAGTTCTGTTGCCCCAATCCTCATCCTCTGCCTCCTCATCCTCACTGTCCACAGGATCCACTGCTGCCACACAGCCATCTCCATCCTCCTGCAGAAAAGGCACATGGCATCTCAAGGCAAGGTTGTGCAACATGCAGCATGCCACGGTTATCTAGCAGACATTCTTGGGTGAATAGCACAGGTATTCACCTGTTAGATGGAGACACCTGAACCTGGCCTTCAGGAGGCCAAAGGTACGTTCGATAATCCTTCTTGTTCGCCCATGTGCCTCATTGTAATGTTCTTCTGCCCTTGCTTTGGGATTCCTCACAGGGGTCAGTAGCCATGATAGGTTTGGGTAACCAGAGGCACCTGCAAGTATCGAGGGACAACATTTAGGCACACACTATCCTTTATGACTTACATCATACCAATACACCAACACCAGGGCTCACCTATTAGCCACACCCGATGCCTCTGTAGTTGGGCCATCGCATTTGGGATGCTGCTATTCCTCAGGATAAAGGCATCATGCACCGACCCAGGATACTTAGCATTCACATGGGAAATGTACTGGTCTGCCAGGCACACCATCTGGACATTCATGGAATTAAAACTCTTTCGATTTCTGAACACCTGTTCATTTTGACGGGGAGGGACAAATGCAATATGTGTTCCATCAATTGTCCCAAAGATGTTGGGGATATGTCCCATTGCATAGAAGTCAGCCTTCTCTGTGGCCAAATCTTCCACCTGGGGCAAAAACAATGTAGCTGCACATGTGCTTAATCAGGGCAGACAACACTCTTGTCAGCACTATTGAGAACATTGGCTGTGACAATCCTGCTGCCAAGCCCACTGTTACTTGGAAAGAACCAGATGCCAAGAAATGGAGCACAGATAGGACTTGCACAAGAGGGGGGATTCCAGTGGGGTGACGGATAGTAGATATCAGGTCAGGCTCCAATTGGGAACACAGCTCTGTGATTGTGGCCCTGTCAAGTCTATAGGTGAGGATAATGTGCCTTGCCCTCTATTGTTGCCAAGTGCACCAGGAGTCTATACATGGGGGTACGTCTCCATCTCCTATTCATCCGCAGCGTTTACAGTCTGAGGGACAAAAGAGCAAGGAGCCAGTCACAAACTGAACATCAAAGCCACAACAGTACAATGCATGATGTTAATTTGTTATATATAAGTGGTATTTGTCCTGCATGTCCTCATTTGGACTGTGACGCAGTTATTATACAGGGCCTGCCTGTGTCCCCTTGAAATGGTGTCCGCCTGTCCTGTGTGGAGGGACAGGTGGAAGTGAGGTAATTCCACTGACGTTGTGCGCCATTTCGGGTGGCGGTCGGGAACCACCGTGCAACTCCTCATTGGTTATTATTGGGCCCTATGGGTTACAGTGGCCAATGGCGATGTACGCCGGCAGTGACGGTATGCACCGCCGTGGACGTGACCAACATTTTCTATCTCATCACTCACTTGCTACCTGACCTTCAACAGGAGAGCACCTACAGTGCATGTGCTGCTGTGATCTGTGCCTGGAACCTACCATGGCTCGTGTGACTGGGGAAAGGGCCCCTGCCTTCACCTCAGTGGAGTTGGAGTGACTGGTGGATGGGGTCCTACCCCAGTACGGACTGCTGTATGGGCCTCCAGACCAACAGGTGAGTACAATGTGAGCACAATGCATGTGGCATGAATGCCTGGAATGGTGTGTGTGTGAAGGCTTCGTGTCTTGTCCTCTGGGCAGCATGCAGTTTGTGTGTTGGGCCCTGTGTGTGCAAATGGTGAAGTGAAGGGGTATGGTGGGCCATAAGTGTAATAGGCAGTTCGGTCTGATACCATTTCCTGTGTGTACTTCTCTGCAGGTCAGCGCCCATCAAAAGAAAGGTATATGGCGTGTGATCACCAAGGACGTGCTGACTCTGAGAATCTGTGGCAGGCAGAGCACCCACTGTCCAAAATGGTGGGAGGACCTGAGACGCTGGGCACGGTAGACTGCGGAGGCCCAGCTGGGGATGGCCTCCCAATGAGGAAGGGGTGCCTGTCGAATCCTGAACCCCCTGATGGCCCACATACTGGCGGTGACCAACCCGGAGCTGGATGGGCGCTTGAGCGCATCACAGCAGCCACAAGGAAGTGAGTACAGTGCCATCATCATGACTTACGCATGGTAGGGGGATACCCAGGTGGGGGATGTCTGTCAGTGGGTGCCCCTAGGCCTTGCCTGACATTGCAGAGTAGGTCCATGTTGGGCAGGGTTCTGAAGTGATAATCCTGCTTACCTAGCTTGCAGGCATCCACAACTGGTCAGGGCTGTGTGGTCCCAGGTGTGCTGCATTTGGCGGTATGTGCCCCTCCCCATGCCCTGGTGGCTAGCATTATTACTGGTAGTGCATTGCATAGTGCGTAGGCCTGTTTCATGTGTGTGACAGTGGTGTGTACGCCAACGGTGGTGTTGGTGCAGCCATTGACCAAGTGTATCCTTTGACCAAGTGTGACCCAAGGGTAGGTCGCTCCCCCTGCCGCTGCAGCTCCTCCAGCTCCTCCAGGTTCCTGAGTTCCTGAGACCCACCTCACAGTAAGTATCCCCCACCTCCCAGCCCCTCGCCCTGCTCCACGCTACTCACCCTCTCTCCTGCTTCTTTTCCTCCTCTCTGTCTCTTCTTCCTCGCCCCTCCTCTGCAATCTTCTTCTGTACTCTTCTTTTCCCCGTCTTCTCTCTTCTTCTGTGTGCTCCTCAGCCTCTCCTATCGCCTCTCTTCTTCCTCATCTTCCTCTGTGTCCCTCTGTTCTTCTGTGTTCTTCTCTGCTGTTCTTCTGTCTTCTTCCGGTCTTCTGTGTTCTTCTCTGCTGTTCTTCTGTGTTCTTCTATTCCTCGGTGTTCTTCTCTTCTGTTCTTCTGTCTTCTTCCGGTCTTCTGTGTTCTTCTCTGCTGTTCTTCTGTCTTCTTCTGTTCCTCGGTGTTCTTCTCTTCTGTTCTTCTGTGTCCCTCTGTTCTTCTGTGTTCTTCTCTGCTGTTATTCTGTGTTCCTTCTGTTCCTCGGTGTTCTTCTCTTCTGTTCTTCTTTCTTCTTCCGGTCTTCTGTGTTCTTCTCTGCTGTTCTTCCGGTCTTCTGTGTTCTTCTCTGCTGTTCTTCCGGTCTTCTGTGCTCCTCTCTTCTGTTCTTCGGTCCTCTCCGACCCCTGTCTCCTCCTGCCCCTGTCTCTGCCCTCCTGCTCCTGCCTCACCCCCCTCTATCTCTCCACCTATCTCTCACTATCACCCACATCTACCCTTTCGCTACCTGCCTCCCTCGCTCCTCTACCTATCTCTCCATCTAACTCCCTCACTGACCCCCTCCTCCTATCTACCTATTTTTCTATCTCTCCAACTATCTCCATCTATCTATTTCCCTATCTCTCCCCCCGTCCCGACACACCCTCTGTTACCTATCTTCCTATCCTCTCACGCTACCTCTCACCCTCACCCACCTCTACCACCCCCCTCCCCTCTCTTTTCAACCCTACTCCTATCTATCTCCCTATTCTCCCTATTCTCCTAAAACTCTAACACTCACCCCCCTCCACCCTTAAACCCCCCTCCTCCAGCTCTTCTCACTCTACCTGTCCCCCCTCCCTCGCGCTTTCCCGCTGCGACCTCCTGCACGCCCCGCCCCCCAGCTCCCATTCGCCCCCAGCTGACCCCTCCTACCCCCTCCCTCTTATGGCGGCCGCTGCGCGACAGTGGTAGCGACCCTTGACCCAAGGGTAGGTCGCTCCCCCTGCCACTGCAGCTCCTCCAGCTCCTCCAGGTTCCTGAGTTCCTGAGACCCACCTCACAGTAAGTACCCCCCACCTCCCAGCCCCTCGCCCTGCCCCGCGCTACTCACCCTCTCTCCTGCTTCTTTTCCTCCTCTCTGTCTCTTCCTCCTCGCCCCTCCTCTGCAATCTTCTTCTGTACTCTTCTTTTCCCCGTCTTCTCTCTTCTTCTGTGTGCTCCTCAGCCTCTCCTATCGCCTCTCTTCTTCCTCATCTTCCTCTGTGTCCCTCTGTCCTTCTGTGTTCTTCTCTGCTGTTCTTCTGTTTTCTTCCGGTCTTCTGTGTTCTTCTCTGCTGTTCTTCTGTGTTCTTCTGTTCCTCGGTGTTCTTCTCTTCTGTTCTTCTGTCTTCTTCCGGTCTTCTCTGTTCTTCTCTGCTGTTCTTCTGTCTTCTTCTGTTCCTCTGTTTTCTTCTCCTCTGTTCTTCTATGTCCCTCAGTTCTTCTGTGTTCTTCTCTGCTGTTCTTCTGTGTTCCTTCTGTTCCTCGGTGTTCTTCTCTTCTGTTCTTCTGTCTTCTTCCGGTCTTCTGTGTTCTTCTCTGCTGTTCTTCCGGTCTTCTGTGTTCTTCTCTGCTGTTCTTCCAGTCTTCTGTGCGCCTCTCTTCTGTTCTTCGGTCCTCTCCGACCCCTGTCTCCTCCCGCCCCTGTCTCTGCCCTCCTGCTCCTGCCTCACCCCCCTCTATCTCTCCACCTATCTCTCACTATAACCCACATCTACCCTTTCGCTACCTGCCTCCCTCGCTCCTCTACCTATCTCTCCATCTAACTCCCTCACTGACCCCCTCCTCCTATCTACCTATTTTTTTATCTCTCCACCTATCTCCATCTATCTATTTCCCTATCTCTCCCCTGTCCCGACACCCCCTCTGTTACCTATCTTCCTATCCTCTCACGCTACCTCTCACCCTCACCCACCCCTACCACCCCCCCTCCCCTATCTTTTCAACCCTACTCCTATCTATCTCCCTATTCTCCCTTTTCTCCTAAAACTCTAACACTCACCCCCCTCCACCCTTAAACCCCCCTCCTCCAGCTCTTCTCACTCTACCTGTCCCCCCTCCCTCGCGCTTTCCCGCTGCGACCTCCTGCACGCCCCGCCCCCCAGCTCCCATTCGCCCCCAGCTGACCCCTCCCCCCCTCCTCCCTCGTATGGCGGCCGCTGCGCGACAGTGGCAGCGACCCTTGACCCAAGGGTAGGTCGCTCCCCCTGCCGCTGCAGCTCCTCCAGCTCCTCCAGGTTCCTGAGTTCCTGAGACCCACCTCACAGTAAGTACCCCCCACCTCCCAGCCCCTCGCCCTGCCCCGTGCTACTCACCCTCTCTCCTGCTCCTGCTTCTTTTCCTCCTCCCTCTCTTCTTCCTCGCCCCTCCTCTGCAATCTTCTTCTGTACTCTTCTTTTCCCCGTCTTCTCTCTTCTTCTGTGTGCTCCTCAGCCTCTCCTATCGCCTCTCTTCTTCCTCATCTTCCTCTGTGTCCCTCTGTTCTTCTGTGTTCTTCTCTGCTGTTCTTCTGTCTTCTTCCGGTCTTCTGTGTTCTTCTCTTCTGTTCTTCTGTGTTCTTCTGTTCCTCTGTGTTCTTCTCTTCTGTTCTTCTGTCTTCTTCTGGTCTTCTGTGTTCTTCTCTGCTGTTCTGTCTTCTTCTGTTCCTCGGTGTTCTTCTCTTCTGTTCTTCTGTGTCCCTCTGTTCTTCTGTGTTCTGCTCTGCTGTTCTTCTGTGTTCCTTCTGTTCCTCGGTGTTCTTCTCTTCTGTTCTTCTGTCTTCTTCGGTGTTCTGTGTTCTTCTCTGCTGTTCTTCCAGTCTTCTGTGTTCTTCTCATCTGTTCTTCCGGTCTTCTGTGCTCCTCTCTTCTGTTCTTCGGTCCTCTCCGACCCCTGTCTCCTCCCGCCCCTGTCTCTGCCCTCCTGCTCCTGCCTCACCCCCCTCTATCTCTCCACCTACCTCTCACTATCACCCACACCTACCCTTTCGCTACCTGCCTCCCTCGCTCCTCTACCTATCTCTCCATCTAACTCCCTCACTGACCCCCTCCTCCTATCTACCTATTTTTCTATCTCTCCTCCTATCTCTATCTATCTATTTCCATATCTCTCCCCCCGTCCCGACACCCCCTCTGTTACCTATCTTCCTATCCTCTCACGCTACCTCTCACCCTCACCCACCTCTACCACCCCCCTCCCCTATCTTTTCAACCCTACTCTTATCTATCTCCCTATTCTCCTAAAACTCTAACACTCACGCCCCTCGACCCTTAAACCCCCCCCCCCAGCTCATCTCACTCTACCTGTCCCCCCCTCCCTTGCGCTTTCCCGCCGCGACCTCCTGCACGCCCCCACCCCCCAGATCCCATTCGCCCCCAGCTGACCCCTCCCCCCTCCTCCCTCTTATGGCGGCCGCTGTGCGACCGCGCCAGAGGCAAGCCCGTCTGCGCCTGTCTGCTCCTGGCCCGCGCCTAGCGCCACGACCCCTTGTCCCCAGCTCTCCCGTACCCCGCTGACCCGCTACGACCCCACCACCCTCCACGCCCTCAACCCTGGGTGCTCCAACACCTGCTTCCAAGCCCACCCCAAGCGCACCCATGGACCCTTCGCCTGTAACTCCTGCAAACGCATCTTCCACCACGCAACTACCACGACCACCAGCCCACGCGCCATCAACCACCTCAAGTGCATCCTGGTCAACGCTCGCTCTGTCCACAAGCACGCCGTTGAACTCTGGGACCTCCTGGACTCCACAGCTCCGGACGTCGCCTTCATCACGGAAACCTGGATGAACGCCTCATCAGCTCCAGACATCGCCACTGCCATCCCCAAAGGCTACAAGATCTCCAGAAAAGACCGCACCAACAAAGTAGGAGGAGGTATCGCCATCGTCGTCAAAGACTCCATCAGCGTCACCACCTCCACCGAAGACACCCCTCTCGCCGCTGAACATCTGCATTTTCAAATTTGCATCGACCCCAGGACCACCCTCAGAGGATCCCTCGTCTACCGTCCCCCCTGACCGCGTGCCCCTTTCAGCGACGCCATCGCCGACTTCATCTCCCCGCACGCCCTCGCCTCGCCGGACTACATCCTCCTAGGCGACCTCAACTTCCATCTGGATCAGAACAATGACCCCAACACCACCGCCCTGCTCGACAACCTCGCCAACCTCGGCCTTAAGCAACTGGTGAACACGGCCACCCACATCGCAGGACACACGCTTGACCCTATCTTCTCCGCCAGCAAACACATCTTCTTCAGCCACACCTCCGCTCTACACTGGACCGACCACAGCTGTGTCCACTTCACATTCCGACGCGAGACCCGCCACCTCCGCACTCAACCCATCCCTCGGCGACAGTGGAACAAGATCCCCGAAGAGCAACTCTTCTCCGCACTCGCCACCAACCAACCCACCCTCACCACCGACCCCAACGACGCAGCCCGTCTTCTCTCTTCTTCTGTGTGCTCCTCAGCCTCTCCTATCGCCTCTCTTCTTCCTCATCTTCCTCTGTGTCCCTCTGTTCTTCTGTGTTCTTCTCTGCTGTTCTTCTGTCTTCTTCCGGTCTTCTGTGTTCTTCTCTTCTGTTCTTCTGTGTTCTTCTGTTCCTCTGTGTTCTTCTCTTCTGTTCTTCTGTCTTCTTCTGGTCTTCTGTGTTCTTCTCTGCTGTTCTTCTGTCTTCTTCTGTTCCTCGGTGTTCTTCTCTTCTGTTCTTCTGTGTCCCTCTGTTCTTCTGTGTTCTGCTCTGCTGTTCTTCTGTGTTCCTTCTGTTCCTCGGTGTTCTTCTCTTCTGTTCTTCTGTCTTCTTCCGGTGTTCTGTGTTCTTCTCTGCTGTTCTTCCAGTCTTCTGTGTTCTTCTCATCTGTTCTTCCGGTCTTCTGTGCTCCTCTCTTCTGTTCTTCGGTCCTCTCCGACCCCTGTCTCCTCCCGCCCCTGTCTCTGCCCTCCTGCTCCTGCCTCACCCCCCTCTATCTCTCCACCTACCTCTCACTATCACCCACACCTACCCTTTCGCTACCTGCCTCCCTCGCTCCTCTACCTATCTCTCCATCTAACTCCCTCACTGACCCCCTCCTCCTATCTACCTATTTTTCTATCTCTCCTCCTATCTCTATCTATCTATTTCCGTATCTCTCCCACCGTCCCGACACCCCCTCTGTTACCTATCTTCCTATCCTCTCACGCTACCTCTCACCCTCACCCACCTCTACCACCCCCCTCCCCTATCTTTTCAACCCTACTCTTATCTATCTCCCTATTCTCCCTATTCTCCTAAAACTCTAACACTCACGCCCCTCGACCCTTAAACCCCCCTCCCCAGCTCTTCTCACTCTACCTGTCCCCCCCCCCTTGCGCTTTCCCGCCGCGACCTCCTGCACGCCCCCACCCCCCAGATCCCATTCGCCCCCAGCTGACCCCTCCCCCCTCCTCCCTCTTATGGCGGCCGCTGTGCGACTGCGCCAGAGGCAAGCCCGTCTGCTCCTGGCCCGCGCCTAGCGCCACGACCCCTTGTCCCCAGCTCTCCCGTACCCCGCTGACCCGCTACGACCCCACCACCCTCCACGCCCTCAACCCCGGGTGCTCCAACACCTGCTTCCAAGCCCACCCCAAGCGCACCCATGGACCCTTCGCCTGTAACTCCTGCAAACGCATCTTCCACCACGCAACTACCACGACCACCAGCCCACGCGCCATCAACCACCTCAAGTGCATCCTGGTCAACGCTCGCTCTGTCCACAAGCACGCCGTTGAACTCTGGGACCTCCTGGACTCCACAGCTCCGGACGTCGCCTTCATCACGGAAACCTGGATGAACGCCTCATCAGCTCCAGACATCGCCACTGCCATCCCCAAAGGCTACAAGATCTCCAGAAAAGACCGCACCAACAAAGTAGGAGGAGGTATCGCCATCGTCGTCAAAGACTCCATCAGCGTCACCACCTCCACCGAAGACACCCCTCTCGCCGCTGAACATCTGCATTTTCAAATTCGCATCGACCCCAGGACCACCCTCAGAGGATCCCTCGTCTACCGTCCCCCCTGACCGCGCGCCCCTTTCAGCGACGCCATCGCCGACTTCATCTCCCCGCACTCCCTCGCCTCGCCGGACTACATCCTCCTAGGCGACCTCAACTTCCATCTGGATCAGAACAATGACCCCAACACCACTGCCCTGCTCGACAACCTCGCCAACCTCGGCCTTAAGCAACTGGTGAACACCGCCACCCACATCGCCGGACACGCGCTTGACCCTATCTTCTCCGCCAGCAAACACATCTTCTTCAGCCACACCTCCGCTCTACACTGGACCGACCACAGCTGTGTCCACTTCACATTCCGACGCGAGACCCGCCACCTCCGCACTCAACCCATCCCTCGGCGACAGTGGAACAAGATCCCCGAAGAGCAACTCTTCTCTGCACTCGCCGCCAACCAACCCACCCTCACCACCGACCCCAACGACGCAGCCCTCAGCCTCACAAACTGGATCTCCACCTGCGCAGACAACCTCGCTCCCCTCAAACGCACGCATCGACAGACCAACACCAAAAAACCTCTCTGGTTCTCTGACACCCTCAAAGAATCAAAGAAAACTTGTCGTACCCTCGAGAAGGCCTGGCGCAAGGACCACACCGCTGACAACATGACCGCCCTCAAGAATGCTACCCGCGAACACCACCACCTGATCCGCGCTGCCAAAAGGAACTTTTTCACTGACAGACTGGACAAAAACAGCCACATAAGCAGAGAACTTTTCAGCATCGTCTATGAGTTCTCCAAACCCAGCGCCAACGCCGTCACGCCCTCACAGGATTTGTGCGAATCCCTCGCCACCTTCTTCCATCGCAAGATCAGCGACCTCCACGACAGCTTCGGACACCAGACCCAACCAAACATCACCGAACCCGCACCCCCGGCCATCACCCTCAACAACTGGACCCACATCAACACTGAAGAAACCAAATCCACCATGCACTCGATCCACTCCGGCGCCCCTTCGGACCCCTGCCCTCACTTCATCTTTAATAAAGCTGACGACCTCATCGCCCCGCACCTCCAGGCTGTCATCAACTCTTCTTTTTCTTCTGCTACCTTCCCCGAATGCTGGAAACACGAAGAAGTCAACGCCCTACTAAAGAAACCTACGGCTGACCCGAGCGACCTGAAAAACTTCTGCCCCATCTCTCTCCTGCCTTTCCCAGCCAAGGTAATAGAAAAGACCTTCAACAAACAGTTGACCACCTTCCTGGAAAACAACAACCTGCTCGACCCTTCACAAACCGGATTCCGAAGCAACCACAGCACGGAAACCGCCCTCATCTCAGTCACAGACGACATCAGAACCCTGATGGACAACGGTGAAACAGTCGCCCTCATCCTCCTCGACCTCTCGGCTGCCTTTGACACCGTCTGTCATCGCACCCTAATCACCCGCCTCCGCTCCACCGGGATCCAAGGCCAGGCCCTGGACTGGATCGCCTCCTTCCTCTCAAACCGCTCCCAAAGAGTTTACCTCCCCCTGTTTCGCTCAGACCCCACCGAGATCATCTGCGGCGTACCTCAAGGCTCATCGCTCAGCCCGACACTCTTCAATGTCTACATGAGCCCCCTCGCCAACATCGTACGCAAGCACAACATCATCATCACCTCCTACGCCGACGACACCCAACTTATACTCTCCCTCACCAAGGACCCCGCCAGCGCCAAGACCAACCTACAAGAAGGTATGAAGGACGTCGCAGATTGGATGAGGCTCAGCCGCCTAAAGCTGAACTCTGACAAAACGGAATTCCTCATCCTCGGCAACACCCCGTCCGCCTGGGACGACTCCTGGTGGCCCACGGCCCTCGGCACCGCGCCGACCCCCACAGACCACGCCCGCAACCTCGGCTTCATCGTGGACCCTCTTCTCACCATGACCAAGCAAGTCAATGCCGTGTCCTCCGCCTGCTTCCTCACCCTCCGCATGCTCCGCAAGATCTTCCGCTGGATCCCCGCCGACACTAGAAAAACAGTGACCCACGCCCTCGTCACGAGCCGCCTGGACTACGGCAACACCCTCTACGCTGGGACCACCGCCAAACTCCAAAATCGCCTGCAACGCATTCAAAATGCCTCGGCCCACCTCATCCTCGACGTACCCCGCAACAGCCACATCTCCGCACACCTGAGACACCTGCATTGGCTCCCAGTCAGCAAAAGGATCACCTTTCGACTTCTCACCCACGCACACAAAGCCCTCCACAACAAGGGACCGGAATACCTCAACCGACGCCTCAGCTTCTACGTCCCCACCGCCTCCTCCATTCCTCTGGCCTCGCGCTCGCTGCCGTCCCTCGCATCCGACGCTCCACGGCATGTGGGAGGTCTTTCTCCTTCCTGGCAGCCAAGACCTGGAACTCCCTCCCCACCAGCCTCAGGACCACCCAGGACCACTCCGCATTCCGGAGACTCCTAAAGACCTGGCTTTTCGAGCAGCAGTAGCCCCCCCCCTTTCCCCTAGCGCCTTGAGACCCGCACGGGTGAGTAGTGCGCTTTATAAATGTTAATGATTTGATTTGATTTGATTTGATTTGTCTCTCCCCCCCTTTGTCACCCTCTCCTTATGTGCGATAACATCATCTGGTGGAGGAGCAGAGGCACCGGTGACTGAGGGAGCTGCATCCCACAGGACCCAGAAGGCAGAGTCCACCAACGATGAGTGCACCAGTGGGATGGAGGGCGAGAGGAGCACCATGGCGGAGACTGGAGGGGACAGTTTGGACACAGATACCTCCTCCGATGGAAGCTTCCTGGTGGTGTTGGACACTTCTGTGATCACCCCAGCTACAGGTACAGCACCCACCCCCCATACCGGCACCCCCCCCAGCAGCCCCTCAGCGAGTTGCCCGTGCCCGCTCACCTAGGAAGGAGGGCATCTACTTTGCTCCAGGCACCTCAGGCCCTGCCTCAGGGAGCCCTGCTGCCCTATGTGAGGAGGCTAGTGACCTCCCCAGATCCATCTCTGTAGGGCAGTCAATCATTGTGAATGCCATCCAGGGGCTGGAAGCCCAAATGCAACAGACAAATGCATTCCTGGAGGGCATTCACACTGGCATGGTGGCCCAACAGAGATCAATCCAGGCTCTGGCCTCTTCTCTGATGGCAGCCATTGTCCCTGTTTCCCCCCTCCCCCCTCCAACTTCCTCTTCCCAATCCCATTCCCCTCAACCTATACCAAGCACACATGCAGACGAGCATGCACACAGGACAACACACAAGAGTGGCACAGGCAAACTCAAGCACCACACATCATCCCACAGGAACTCACACAAACAACATCCAGATGCAGACATACCAACATCTACAATTTCCACTGTCTCCCCCTCCTCCTCCTCCACCACCTCTCTTCCTGTTCCGTCTACACTCACACCTGCATGCACTACATCCTCATTCACTACCAGCATCACCACCACACCTAGCAGAACACACACCTCAATGGCAGACACCTCCACAACAGCCATGCACACATTCCATGTGTCCTCTCCCACTGTGCCAGCCACCCTCATCCGAAGGTACACAAACGCCCAACAGCTATCCACCTCACAACAGCATCCAGCCCATGCACCTGTACCCAAACACAGCAGACAGACACCTCCCATAACCACTCCCTCTTCTTCTACTCCCAAACCTTCTCCCTCTTCCCACCCCAATGTGCCTAAGAGACTTTTCCTCTCCACCATTGACCTCTTCCCTCCCCCTCCCCTCGTACTTCACGTCTGGCCAGGGTGGCAAAAACCCAGGCAAGCACCTCAGCCACCCAGTCCTCGGGCCCAGTAGTCTCCACACCCACTTGTGGTGGGAAAGGTTCCAGGGCACCAGGATCCTCAAAGAAAGGGTGCCTGCCCCAGCTGCTGCCTGGAAGGGCAAGGAGCCTGCCCCAAGTGCTGACAGGGAGGGCAAGGAGCCTGCCCCAAGTGCTGCCAGTAAGGGCAAGGAGCCTGCCCCAAGTGCTGCCAGAAAGGGCAAGGGGCCATCCCCAGCTGCTGCCAGGAAGGTCAAGGGGCCTGCACTACCAGGCAGGAAGGATAAGGGACCTGGTGCAGGGACTCAGACAGTGCCCCCACCACCAACCATGGTTGTGCAGCCATCTGAGGCTGAAGGGATGGGCTGGTGCCACCCCCCCACCACCAGCAGCAGCAGCAACACCACCAGCAGTGGGCAGCTGTCTGAGGCTGCAGGGGATGGGCTGGAGCTTCCCCCCACCACCACCAGCAGCAACGCCACTACCACCAGCAATGGGCAGCCGTCCGAGGCTGCAGGGGATAGGCTGAAGCCTCCTCCCCCACCACCAGCAGCAGCACCACCACCACTGAGCAGCCATCAATGCCGGCGGACAGTATGTAGTCCGGCCTCCATGGGCTGCTGTGTGGCCTGGCCCCTGCAAATCCTGTGGGTATGACACCCAGCTGAGAGACTGTGACCTTGCACTCCCCAGGAACAGAAGCACAGGGCAGGTTGCCCCCTTCAGAGCATGTGGGCACGTCAGCCACTTGAGAGACTGTGGCCTTGCACTCCCCAGGACCAAGCACAGGGCATGTTGCCCCTTCCAGAACCAGTGGTGTTGTTCCATCTGCTGGCTGAGGTGCCCCCACGTTCCCTGTCCCCCTCAGGTGCCTGCCTATTTTCCAACTCATGCCCCCACAGTGCTCTCTCTGTGTTGTTGCAGGTGACAAGTGAGGCCTTGGACTTTGGCTTGTGACCCACGCACAATGAAGACTGGGCAGTGTCCCTTGAACTGTACATATGTACGTGCCATAGATTGAATTTTCGTATTTCTACTGTGTTGTTATTATTATGCTCACTTTTGCACATTCCTGTAGTCCTTGCATTAATCCTCAGGGGTACAGGGTAAATATGTTTTATTACTGCAGCTGATTGTGTGTGTGGTGCGTGTGTGTGTCACTCTCTTTTTCCTCCCTCCCTCCCCTGTGTGCTAGGCGGCTGTACTCACAGTGGTCATCCTCGCCGTCGTTGGTGTTCGTGCTGAAGCAGGACATAGAAAATCATAGGGAATATTTAAAGTTCGGGCTCCATGGCAGCATGGTTCTTCCCTGTGTCTCCAAAGGTGAATACTTTCCCTTCTGTGCAATGTTTCCACCAGGCTTTTGATGTGTTTGGTACCGCCCCGGAAAAGATGGCGGATTGATGTGTCTTAATATGTTGGGTGGAACTCTGACTTCCGCAAGGCTGAAAGTGGCTACCGCCGTGGTGGCTGTTGTTTCCGCCCTGGCGGGCAGTGTGGTACAGTGGCTGTCTATCTGAGTTCTCACCGCCATGGTCATAATTTGGAGGTAGGTACCGCCAGCCTGTTGGCAGAATTACCTCCACTTTATCACCGACCACCAGGGTTGTAATGAGAGCCTTATTCTTTTGAAAATTCATATCTTGACTTGCTTATGTTGGATTTTTGTCGTTTTGGTCTTGTTTTGTTTAGATAAAACCTATGTCGTGTCATTTTGTAGTGGTTCATTGTATTACTGTGTGTGTTGGTACAAATACTTTACACATTGCATCTGAAGTTAAGCCTGCCTGCTCGTGCCAAAATACCAAAGGGGTGAGGGGGGGTTAACTGAGATTGATTCTAATTTACCCTGACTAGAATAAGGGTCCTTGCTTGGACAGGGGGTAACCTGACTGCCAACCAAAGACCCCATTTCTAACAATTATCAATATGGCAGAGTATATACTTTTGCTAGAATGTTTGATAGCTTGCAGGTGAAAGAGAGAATGGAATCATAACCCAATGGAACACCGAGTGACAGTGAATTGTGCTCACATCCAGGATCGAGTGTGCTTAAGGGGGATTTTCAGAAGGAACTCCAGTTTTGCACATGAACACTCGACAAGTGGGGAGAGCCGGAGCAAAATAGGAAACTGGAAAAAGCGATGCAGGATGAGGAAGGGTAAGAGAAGATGATGTATTCAAAACAGGGGGCAAAAATAGAGAATTCTGGAGGAATTTATTTGGTTGCTAGCCCCTACCTGGTTGTGAATATTTCATTCACAGTTTTAACACCTAACCAGGAGAGAATACTGAATCTAGGTTTGGCCTTCTGCCCCACCACAAACCCAGACTTTACTGATATCAGAATGGAACTTTATAAAATTACTAGGAAGATGAAATTACATAAATACTGTCTAAAAAAATCAAAGGAAATTATATTGGAAAGGGGACCTGTTGTAGCTCCTTCCAAGTTGAGGATAGCTCATATTCCAGGAAAATTGGACATTTATGAACTACCAGATATTGACTCTCAGCTGCAATCTGGAATTTCTAACGGCGAACTGGAAGTGCAAGAAGTTGTCAATAGGGAAACTTGGGCAGTGGATCTGTTGAGAAGGATGCCCTTGAATCTATGCCTCAGAAGGAGACCCTTAATTCAGTGGGTTTTGAGACACATTGTACAATAACCAGTAGGTTGAAAGCCAAATCTAAATTTTGTCCACAGTTACCACCGGGCAATAGGGTTGATATGTTCCATGAGTTGATGATTGAAGAATTGAAAAACCTGCGGAGGAGGTTGACTGATAAAAGGGGAGGAGCAAAGAAAAGCAATTTTTCACAGAACGACTGGAAGGACCTTACAGTATTAAAGAATAAACCATTATTAACAATCAAACCATCAGGCACAGAGGGTAACATTGTTCTTGTGGACAGAGAGGCATACCTTATGGAAGCAAAGAGAGACAATTGAGTAATATGACACATTATAAATGTCTTGCTCAGAGTCCCTCTAAAGAATTGGAGATTGAATATGACCTTAAATTAAAACAATGGAATGAACGAAGAGTGGGACGAGTACCGATATTTGAGGGTAGCGCATGCAAGGATATTCACTATTTATTTCCTGCCCAAAATCTACAGGAATGTGAGGGTGCCACCTCGTACACCTATTGTGAACTCAATTTGGTCACTGCTGGAAAATACCTCACAATATTTAGATTTACATCTTCAGCACTATGCAACTGGATTATAATTTTACCTGAGACACTCGAATGTCTTTTTACAGAAGATGGATCAGATTTCATGGAGGGATGAATATATCATGGTGACATTGGATGTCAAATTCTTATATACATTGATACACCATGATCATTGAGTGCAGGTGTGTGCATATGTTCTCAGGGGTAGACCCCTAGAACAGCTAGAGCACACCCAGATGATCATTGATATGCTCAGTTACTGTCTCACACATAGGGGGTTATTCTAACTTTGGAGGAGGTGTTAATCCGTCCCAAAAGTGACGGAAAAGTGACGGATTTACCACCAGCCGTATTACGAGTCCATTATATCCTATGGAACTCGTAATAAGGCTGGTGGTATATCCGTCACTTTACCGTCACTTTTGGGACGGATTAACACTCCTCCAAAGTTAGAATAACCCCCATAATGTGTTCATTGTGAGACCAAGTATTACTTGCAGTAACAGAGAACAGCGATAGGCACCTTCTTGACCCCCACCTACATTAATTTAATCATTGGGTGGTGGGAGAAGGAGGTGGCCTAGGGTGAGGACAATCATCAATACATGCAAAAGGTGGCATTGTGGATGAGATTTATAGATGATCAGTGTGACATAGGCTAATGATTTCATTGAGAGATTGATATGTAACCACTATAATATTCAGTTTGCCAGTGCATGGAGTAAATCTTATTCTCATTTTCTAGATGTTGAGCTTATTGTGTTGAATTGAAATGTAGGCACTAGAATTCATAATAAAACCTGGTGCAACAAATTCAATATTACATGCTAATAGTGGGCACTCCAAGGTATAAAAGTGGAGTATCCCATTTAGTCAGATGTTAGGGGCGAGAAGAATCTGCTCTATGGTTGAGGAGTATAAACAATTGTAACACATAATCTGCTCCTCAATTTATACATTTGTTTTAAAAAACTTTGCCACAAAGAAATTGGAAACAAGGAGAAACTGGACAGTAAATCTGTTCTGCCTAATTGGTTGCAAAGTCTGAATTTTGAAATATCTTATGGGGTTAAGGCATCTGCTGCAGAGATCTTTGGGATCACAGTAAATAAGAGAGGATTGTAATAACAGTAAAATGACATTTGATGGAAAGATCTGTATTTTTCCTAGCAACCTTTATGACTCAAAGTAACATAGAGTGTTAAGGTGTCTCATGCAAAGCACATCATGTAACAAGCAGAGGACAGATTTGTATTTGATGTAGATAGGTAAGTGGGTTAACTCTTTTAACACAGAGATACTTTTGTTACTTAGAGTTAATAAACTGTAATCCTTCCAATGTAGTGCAGTGAGCTATAACCGACGATATGTGACTTCTACACCTTGTAACCCTCACTGTCTTATATAACATTTCCTGAACATTGATGGGCAAACCTTTATGACTGATTGTCAGTGTAATGAGTATCTTTGATTTAAAACACTCTGATCCCTTGCATTTTGAAGAAACAAATAAATAACACTATTTAAATCGGTACCAGGACTGTCCAACACATCTGACATTCTTACAGTGCATGCACATCTCTCATATACAGGGACTGAACTAAGTCATAACTGTGCCTCTCTTAAGTACTATGAAGTGCTAACAAGGTGTGAGCCTTTCTTTCCCCTCCACTGCATTTACATCTAGATGTTAGGCTCCTGATAGGTGCGAGGCAAGATACTCCAACTAAAGGAGTACTGATGGCCCCATAAATTTGACCTTTGTTATGGGCCCAGCTGGAGCTTGAATTAGCCCCATTGCCATCTGTATGTTATTGTTCAGATCAAAAGCAGACAACATGCAGGCACTGGTGAATGTGCCCCGGTGTCTGAAAATTACACCTGGAAATGTTCAACTATTTACAATAGGGCCCAACTTCTTCTTGACAGGGTAGGTAGCATTCACCCTGTGAAAATATTGGGTGGACGCCATCCACCCACATGCACTTCTGACTTGTGCCATATTAATAAACATAGCAGCTGGGGTTGGGAGTCTTACATACTACCCTCTGTCATACAGATAACACTCAGGCATATGAGTCCATAAAGTATCTTTCTGCCATCATGACTGGGGGTGGCCTGTGGATATCCCAGCGAGGTCACAATCTGAGCAGGGGTTTGGCTGATCCAGCTGAAACTGCTTCAGACAGCCTACTTTACTAGGACTCGGCTATTCGCCATAGGCAGAATATCAATTGATGAACGTCTGAGAGAGTATGAACAACAGGCATGTTACTAAGCACAGTCTGACAATGTCTGCAGATCAGCCAGTGCTGGATAGGGGTACAGAGCAAACTCATATTGGTGGTAAGTGAGTCCGTAACACTTACACCCCAACTGGTAATGCTGGAAATATGGGGAGAATCAACCCTTAATCGATATTCACTCTTTCTGTGTAATACAGCACTGGCGATAGGCAGGTGCAATGTAATACGTGGCTGCGGGAGAGCAAATGTCCGACAGTGAGCAATCAATATAGACTAGTGTCAACAGACAGAAGGATGCATATTCCAGGCTAGGAGATAACCATACAAATTTACCAAGTTATGGGTGCCCCAAGAGGGTGTGGAGGATGACTGAAATGTGGATACATGACCCAGGGCACCAGCATACAGGGCGGCGTTACCACAAGTGAGCAAAATTTTGATGGACAACTAGACAGAAGAAATCCAGAATGGACACAAATGATGTGGGAGGTGAATTCCAGACATGATGTTGAACCACTTCACGCTGATGGGGATCTAATAATGAAATGTTTGATTGGTAAGCCACAACACATGTTAAATGTTGTGTTCTAGTGTTTTTCATGTTGTTATAAGTCAAAATGCACAATAAAACAGACTTAAAATATAAATAAATAACACTATCACGTTGGTTTTAGCAACTCTTTAACAACTATGTACTGTGCAGTCTGTTACACATTCTTTTTGATTTGCAATATCTCTTTATTTACTTTCTTTAGATATTGCTGGTATAAATTAGTGGCTTTAGGATCCTTATGTCCCTTCCTGCACAAAAACAACAATCCTCATAATGCAGACACCCTTGCACCATTGTGCAAGGGTGCCTGTTTTGGCACTATGCAGAATTTGTGTGCCAGCACAGGGGGAGAGGACAGAAATGTGCTGTGTCCTGTAGATACTGTGCATTTCTGCCATTTTCTGGTGGCGCAGGGTGGAGCAGCAAGGCACTTACTGTGCCGCCCTGCACCACAGGCCTCTTAAATGAGTCCTTTAATGTGCTATTTGAGCAATTGTTACTAGGAACGTTTGGATTTCTTTATGACTCTTGGAGTGCTCCCCTTTTCACTGTATTTATCCTTGAATTACAGAGGGGGTTCTGTGGCGGTTGGACCACCAGGATAGAAGCTTGCTGTCTACTATGTTGTGACATTCACGTGTGCAGTATATCTGTGATAGTACTGCTCTTTTTTGTCTGTTTCCTGGAAACAATTTAGCCTTCATTCAAGTAAAATTAGAAATACCACGTGGGGAGATCTACATCGTGTTGGTTTGCACAACCATGTCCAGAAACTTTGTTAAATGTGGGCCCGAGTATCAAATAAAAGGTATTGGAAAGCCACACATATGATCACCCTGTGCTTGCTGGAAACATGGTTTCTGACAGTGGTGATGAGGCTGGTGAGGGTATGATGAGTCTGGGGATGTGCCAGGCACTGTGGTGCATGACATCTGTATGTCAGTTGACAATGTACTGACAGAGCAAGTTGCTGGGTTGCTGGTACAACAGACTGAACTTTGTCAAGAGGCATTAGTCACTCAGTACATGGTGCTGCGTTCACTACATACAAAGGTGATGAGCTGAGACTGATTTCCATTTGGACAGGGTAGATTGATTTTCTACTATGAAGTGGAAAAGATGGAGTTCAATAAAATACTACATAGTGGTGTCTTGGTTCAACAACTTCTTTATTTTCCATGCACACTCATGTTATATATAAACAAAGTCCCAAGATCTATTTTCCCTTGTTGCTCCTTTGCAAGGGGAGGGAATATTCCTTCATATTTTATGGGTGACTGCACTTGCTTCTTACTGGATATTTCCTTGATACCCAGTAGTACCATAAGTAAAACAATATCAGTGTCCTCTTACTTTGAAATTCATGTGTTGGGAATAACGTTTCCTTGATGGATGTATTTGTTCCTAGCAGGAGTATGAATCCTGACCAAAATGTTATAGTATGTTATATAATATGTTATGTAATTTCTCAATTAATCAACCAATAATAACTTTATCTGGTTTAAAAAAAGTAAAACCAATAAAGTAAATAAACCTGTTGCATCATTCTAAGATTAGAGTTCCTTAATCTAATGGCACAATTTAGAAAGCATGCAGTAGGAAAACAAATGCCAGCATCATTTACCAAATGTAAATACAATAACACTGGTGTTGCCTGTGTAAAATTATTTTCCACCAAAATAGGTTTGAAAAAATACTTATGCAAGTGCAAAGTATCCTGATTAAAGCTAGAATAACAGAAACAACGAACATAATCTGCTTGGCTTGAGTATCCATTTGGTACACACAACAGGTGAAGCAACATATTCATCCTGTAGCTATTCAAGAGGAAGCAATAGGTGGTAGACATGTCAAACAAGAGTCATGGTTCAACTAACACAGTAGTCTTTAACAAAGCATTTGATCTAACAGATGATTATGACAAAGCACATGGTTTTCTCTCATTGCATTTTTGAAGCATAAAGGAATTTTTAACCAAAATGCATCTGCTTTGACAATGCCCTCTGGTTTGTGGAACTAATTGGACTCACCCAGGTTTTGAAAACATACCTGGATATATCTAAGCCATTGTATCCTAGGGGCTTGGTCAGGACCCAAGTAAACTTTAACAGTCATCCTGTTAAATTCTAACTCAAGTTTTGAACAGCCTGGTAGCCAATAAGTCAGTGACTATGGCTGTATGATGTCTGGCACAAACCCTTGGCCCAGTTCTTCAGCATCTATTAGGAAACCAGAGTAAGGGGGTGATTCTAATTCTGGCGGGCGGCGGAGGCCGCCCGCCAGAATTCCGCCCCCATAATACCGCTCCGCGGTTATGAGTTTTTCCCTGGGCTGGCGGGCGGTCTCCAAAAGACCGCCCGCCAGCCCAGGGAAAAACTCCCTTCCCACGAGGATGCCGGCTCGTAATCGAGCCGGCGGAGTGGGAAGGTGCGACGGGTGCAGTAGCACCCGTCGCGTATTTCAGTGTCTGCAAGGTAGACACTGAAATACCTTGCGGGGCCCTCTTACGGGGGCCCCTGCCGTGCCCATGCCGTTGGCATGGGCACGGCAGGGGCCCCCAGGGGCCCCGCGACCCCCCCTACCGCCATCCTGTTCATGGCGGCTTTCCCGCCATGAACAGGATGGCGGTAGGGGGGGTCAGAATCCCCCATGGCGGCGCAGCAAGCTGCGCCGCCATGGGGGATTCTGAGGGCAGCGGTAAACCGGCGGGAGACCGCCGGTTTACCCTTTCTGACCGCGGCCAAAGCGCCGCGGTCAGAATGCCCTGCAGGGCACCGCCGGCCTGTCGGCGGTGCTCCCGCCGACCCTCGCCCCGGCGGTCGAAGACCGCCGGGGTTAGAATCAGCCCCTAAATGTTTTAAAAACATATTCTCTACAGTTTATAGCCTAGTGATGTTAGCTTGCCCCCACAGATTGCTCCCATAAGCGACCACATTCGCTCTTATAACTCTCACACATGGCTGCCACACATTTATGCTTGCTTGCTATTGTGAAGACCAAAATAGCATTATCATTGTAAAGAAACACTGGTACAGGTCACCTGACACCAATGGGCCAGTCACGCCCCCCCATCAACCAAGATCTGCATCAAATTATTAATGTATAAATTAAATACAAAGCAGCAGGGATTAAACATTTAAAAAACTCCCTTTGAGTGAAATGTTCTCAGTGCATTCACTCCATCACCTTATCTGACCAATTCTGTCAAATGGAAAAAGTAGACAATGTTTTTATCAGTCCCTAATGCCAACATAATGGCCCACAGCGTGGACCAATTAACCCGGAAAATGCTGAACTCAAGTCCACAAAGGCAAAATGTAGTGATCCTGGTTTGGCCACTGTGTATTTATAACTTTTAATAAATACAGATTCAAACATTGGTCCACTGTCCCTTTGCGAGGACGAAAACCATACTAAACCTCAAAAAGGGCTCAATGTTCACTGAACCACATCCTCAACCTATCATGAATCGTATTCTCCAGCACTCTGACTGCTGAGCGAATCAAAGAAATAGGACAGTGGCACTAGGGGTCATATCTGGAGCAATTTTTAAAAACCCGAATAATAACTGAATCTTTCAATGAGTTGGAAAACTATGGGTCTGCTTTAGAGTTTGGCAGAGGGGGTCACTCTATCACAAACATGACAGATATCCTGCCTATTGTATTACAATCCCATAATAGCCCCCTGGAGATCATAATACGGCAGACAGGATATCGTCACGTTTGTGACAGTAACCCATCCGCCAAACTCTAAATCAGGCCCTATGTCTTATAACCACATTATTATAGATTGTGAAAGTGGAGCCCATAGTTGGACATTAGACCTTGGTAAGTCCAGTGGAACCCCAGTTCAATGGATTCCATCTCTGACCTCCTTCAAAATTAAAAGCTAAAGAAAAGCCACAAAATGATGGCAGGAGAAAATGACCCTCGGTATCAGAGAGTTTAAACCCAGGGACATCATAAATGCCCTCAAAGTACCCATACATACATTGGGAGGAATATTCTGTTTTACTGAAGCTCCAACCTCAGGTTTAAGTAGCAGGCAATTATCAATGACCCAGAATGTAGTACTATCCCTACAACAGCTGGGACCAGCCAATCTTTCTCAGGGATCCTGCTTCAGAGAAAGCTTCCTTTGTTTTTCAGCAAGTTTGTGAGTGACACAATAAAAGGCTGCTCTTGATCTGTCCCTAGGGATTGCTTTTAGAGTCATCATGACATCACAACTGGTCTTAGAACATGATTTATTAAACAATCCATGCGGTGCAGACAATGGCTGCATCATAGTGATAAGAAGGGTCTTAACTTTATTATTAATTACTTTAAGAGAGCTAACTATAGTCTTCTCAAGAAGCCTACCACCAAGGCAAGCTGTAGCAGCATCAGAACGTGCATAGAACAAATTGGTATGGAATATGTCAACACTGACATTCTTTCATTTAAGTCTCCACCCTTCATGATATGTAGCTAGAGGATGCCAAATTGTATGCCTGAGAGAGTGAAGACTTACTGGATTATGATTGCACAAACTTCACCTAAAAAGCAGAAATTAAAGTCATAAAGCACTCAGCTCATTAATCCACCCTGTATAGAGTGTTAAAATGACGTTCAGCAGGAAGTTGTTGATGTCACAAAAATCATGACAAAATGTAGATAGACGTCACCCAGCAGAACATCCAGAGTATGCTCCCCTTCAGTGTGAATTTGCTGATCCAGACGTTCTTGTAAAAAGTAAGTGTTCTCTGATACACTATGGATAGTTTTTTATTATAAACATTTTTAATGAGGAAAATGGCAATCAAACTGCAAGTTGGTTAGGCAAACCAGTGTCAAGCTGTTGCATTTTGCAATTTAAGCAACTAAGGCCCGTATTTATACTTTTTGACGCTAAACTGCGCTAACGCAGTTTAGCGTCAACAAATTTAGCGCCGGCTAACGCCATTCTGAAGCACCATGCGGGCACCGTATTTATTGAATGGCGTTAGCCGGCGCTAGCAGACCGGCGCTGCCTGGTGTGTGCGAAAAAAAAAACACGTACACCAGGCAGCGCCGGCGTAGGGGAAAATGGCATTAGGGCGTCTTAAAATGGGGCAAGTCAGGGTGAGGCAAAAAAATCGCCTCAACCCGATTTGCGCCATTTTTTACGACGCCCAGGCGCCATTTACATGACTCCTGTCTTAGTAAAGACAGGAGTCATGCCCCCTTGCCCAATGGCCATGCCCAGGGGACTTGTGTCCCCTGGGCATGGTCATTGGGCATAGTGGCATGTAGGGGGGCACAAATCAGGCCCCCCTATGCCAAAATAAAATATAAAAAAAATATATATATATACTTACCTGAACTTACCTGAATGTCCCTGGGGTGGGTCCCTCCATCCTTGGGTGTCCTCCTGGGGTGGGCAAGGGTGGCAGGTGGGGTCCCTGGGGGCATGGGAGGGCAGCTGTGGGCTCATTTTGAGCCCACAGGTCCCTTAACGCCTGCCCTGACCCAGGCGTTAAAAAGAGGCGCAAATGCGGGGTTTTTTCACCCGTCCACTCCCGGGCGTGATTTTTGCCCGGGAGTATAAATACGACGCATATGCGTCGGAGTCATTTTTTAAGACGAGAACGCCTACCTTGCATCTCATTAACGCAAGGAAGGCGTTCACGCCAAAAAATGACGCTAACTCCGTGCACTTTGGCGCTAGATGCGTCTAACGCCAAAGTATAAATATGGCGTTAGTTTTGCGTCGAATTTGCGTCGAAAAAAACGACGCAAATTCGGCGCAAACGGAGTATAAATATGCCCCTAAGTCTTAAAGACTTAAAGTTCTCCCCGAATGTGAGCTAATTGCCGGGACAAATAACCCACTATTCCCATCTAACAATGAGCTGTTACTAACCTCCCAAGTTTCTTGAACGCTTATGATATTCCATTTTTTATAAAATAATGGCCAGCTGCAATCGGACCTTTACCCACCAGATCCACTATGTTCCAACACAGAATGTCTAGAGAGGAAGATGTTCCAGCAGTGATGGTCAAATCCCACCCCGTTATAGTTATTCACATGGGTAGGCTTTGGAAGGGTCATGCAATTGTTACATATAGGGACATTAAAGGTTGATCATCTTTAGCACTGGCACTGAGTGACTTACAGATTTACTTGTCAAAAAATGCCTATAAAAAAAGCGAAGGAAGGTGTGTAACACCAGAAGTGTCTCTGGTTGACCTTACGTTTTCTTAACAGTTGGCTGGCAGTATATGTATTATTAAAAATCACAACTATATAGTCACCTGCTAGTGCTTTAGGGGCTTGCCCAACCATGAAACCCTTCTGACCGTATTGATACAAATGTACAAATAAGATTTGTGACCGTGGCACCCTTTAACCTAACAGACAACTTTATTCCTCAGTTTTGAATAATGCTCCCTAACCCCAACTTTCAGAGAAAGAACAGTAGCTAGAACAACAACACACAAGGTTGTTGCAGGCAATACGTTAAGGGTACATCACAGTAGGAACATTCCCCCACCAAACATGTGGGAGTCAGCCCCCCTAACAGTATGGCTGCCAGATGTCAGCACCAACAATCCTTTATTGTATGACCACTGGCTTTATCTTGCAAAAGTGCACATCAGATAATGGGCTCTGTCAATCCAGCATCTGCCCGGCTATATGCTTTGTCATAATCCAGGGCTCTACTATTGTGTTTGAGAGCCAAAGGTAAATGCCGGACAGGTATAACAGAGACTGTATTAGCCAATGAGGTAAGGTGAGATGAAAGAGTTATTGTTAGAAATGGGGTATTTAGTTGCAGTCAGTCTACACCCTGTCCAAGTATGGACCCTCAGTCTAGTCAGGGTAAGGGAGATACACAGCTCAGATAACACCTGCTCACCCCCTTGGTAGCTTGGCACAAACAGTCAGGCTTATCTCAGAGGCAATATGTAAATTATTTGCACAAACACACACATTAACACAGTGAAAACACCACAAAAGGACTCCACACCAGTTTAGAGAAATAAACAATATTTAGCTAAATCAAACAAGACCAATACAACAAAAATCCAACATACACAAGAAAAGATATCAGTTTTTAAAGTAAAAAAAGTCTTAATGCATAAGAATCAATGGATGTGTTAGTTTAGCACAAAGTACCTGGTATGCATCAAAAATGAATTGCAGGGGCAAACGTGCATCGGAAAAGCAAGCGTTGTGTCGATTCCTTATTTGCAAGTGAAGCTGTGCGTTGATTCTTTTTCCACCGGGTAAGCAATGGGTAGATTCTTTCCTTGCAGGGAAGGGATGCGTCAGTTTCTGGACAAGCAGCCTTGGTCGAATTGGCAGTGTAAAACTGCACACACAGACACTGCAGTGGCAGGTCTGAGATATGTTTACAGTGCCGCTCATGTGGGTGGCACAATCAGTGCTGTGGGCCCACTAGTATCATTTAATTTACAGGCTCAGGGCACCTCTAGTGAACTTTACCATGGACTTACTAGTAAATCAAATATGTCAGTCATGGAAAAGACAATTACCAATACAATTTAGACAGAGCACTTGCACATTACCACTGGTCAACAGTGGTAAAGTGCCCAGAGTACCAAAATCAGCAAAAACAAAGTCCAGCACACAGTAGAAAATTCAGTAAGCAGAGGCAAAAAGTCAAGGGAAACCAAGCCAAGAATGCAAGCTCTAACATGTGTCCCTTCCAGCTGAACGTGGGGAGAAATACCAAACCTTTTGAGAGTTCTCATCACTAAGGTGGAAGAACCTGGACAGAACATCAGTACTGGTGTGTTCTGTATCAGAGTGGTGTTCCACCGTAAAGTCCTTTCCCTGTGGGGAGATGGACCACCTCAACAGTTTTGGGTTCTCATCCCTCATCTGCGTTGATCATTTGAGGCCCCTGTGGTCTGTCAGAACCCAGAAGTGAGTCCCAAACATGTAGGGTGTTAGCTTCTTCAGTTCCCAGCCCACAGTAAAAGCTTCTCCCTCTATTGTGCTCCACTTCTGTTTCCTAGGGAGTAACCTCCTACTAATGAAGGCTACAGGCTGGTCTAGGCCCTCTTCACTTAGCTGTGCTATAACTGCCCCCACACCATGCTCTGAAGCATCAGGCTGTACAACTAATTCCTTGGAGAAGTCGGATGCCTTCAGCATAGGTGCCGTTCCATTGCTACCTTCAGTGCATCAAAAACAGTCTGACAAACCGGAGTCCAGATCACTTTCTTGGGCTGCTTCTTGGAGGTCAGCTCTGTGAAGGGTACAACAATGGTGCCAAATCATTTGACAAATTTCCTGTGTAAGCCTGGTAAGGCCTAAGAAGGCTCTCACCGCTGTCTGGGTCTTGGGGGTTCCCTAGCCAGAATGGTATGAATTTTAGGTTGTATGGGTGCCATCTGATTACTCCCCACCTGGTGCCCCAGGTAAACCCCACATCCCTGCCCTATGTTAAAGTGCCCAGAGTACCAAAACCAGTAAAAACAAAGTCCAGCACACAGTCAAAGGTACAGAAAGCAAAATCAAAAAGTCAGGGTAAACCACACCAAGGATGCCAGGTCTATCTGTTATCTTAGAGAACACATTGTCTATTATAGTGAGTCTCTTGTTGCAAACAAATTGGTTGTCAAACAAAATAGCCTCGGTATACCTCACATCACTCTTTTTCTATCTCCATAGAGACCACCTACTCCTATCTTGGATGATGATGTCTAGAATGTGTGTGAGTATAATTCAGAAAATGCAGGTCCTGTGCCAAAGGGGCACCATATATAAAAATCGTTTTACCAACAAAAGATATAAATAGAAAATGTGTAGGAAATGTCTCACATAAGCAACCACCATTGAGCACTTGGCAGGTTCTCACCAAATTGCTCATTTTATCATCATTGGTAACATTTCTATACAGATGGAGGGACCAGCTCCCAAATAAAAACAGACGAAAGGTGTGTTTGTGTCTCTGTAACTTATTGTGTATCATGCACATTTCACAAAAACATCCTCCCCGAGAGGAGAATCTCTTCCTCACCACATAACAAAACTCTAAAATGAGTTGTGTGACATATACCATCCATCTTTAATTTTCCATTGGCCACACTCATGATTAAAACCACATATCATGTTTAGACCATTTTAAACAACCAGGTCAACGTGTTTCAGTACCATCTGTTACTTACTGGCAATTTCATCTTGGCACGAGGACCATTAATTCACCCAAATGTGCACCAGACCTTCATTTAAAAGAAATGAAAAGGGGGCAGACATACATAACATATGTGAATGATTCACTTCTCATACACAGTTCCCGTAACCCATGTTTGAACATGGCTCAGGAGGATATTTACCATATTGCCCCTGAGTGAACGCCTACCAATAAAGCACAAGAAAAACAGGGAAAACTGCTGAGCATCTATACTGCTCATGCCTAATACAGGAATGGCATCCATACATGTTCATTTTACAAACCCCTGCATTACCACAAGGCATAACAGCAATGCACTCAAAATCAAAGCAGTCTCATTCTTGCTCACCTATTGGACATCAGATGCTTTGGAAAACACTCCCTCAAGCTGTCAAAGCCTCTCGCACATCAGCCAGTGTTCAGAAGTAGAAAGGCTGTCTAAGTACCACTACGAGGAGCCTTAAATATGATTGTGGCCGAATTGGTAATATAGGGCCAGATGTAGCAAGCAGTTTTGCCCATTCTGTGTCTATGAGAAAATGTGTTTGTACATATGTCCCATAATGACTAAACTGGTGACATATTGTTTGTGCCAATATCACAGTGAAACCAACAGGTTTATAATACCTCTCCTCACCGAGCTTCATTTCTGTGCCCAAATAATAAAACAATATTTAAACTTGTGTCACCCTACACCAGGACCACATCCATATCTCCTCAATCTGCAAGTCTATTTTGGGGCTGACTTAATACTTTGCACATTGGGCCTGGTTTAGAGTCGTGCACAGGAATAAATGTGCATCCACCCATGGATTTTGACGCAAATTCATATCTACAAAGACCTGCAGACATTGGGCCTCATTCACAAGGGAAACACTACACTTTTGCGCAAGTTTAATACTTGTAGATATTGGAAAGCTACATTCAGAGGTTTATGACTCCACACACCCTATATTTATCTGTGAGGAATTTTCTGCCCCAACTACAGAGTCTGCAGGTGCCTCCAACTCCACACATATCAGTATAGGAAGTGCTGAGTCATGAAACTGTGGATGTATTTTATTAGTACCTAAAAGTAGTAAACTTACACTAAAGTGTAAGATTGACTTTGTGAATGAGACCTATGGATTTGGGCCAAACTCGTACACTTCCCAGAGGCTGGCGTAATAAGGAGAAATATTTATTGTAATTTTTATATATTTGTTATATTACCATTTTGCAGCCAGCAATTTTACAAAGAGGACTTTCCATTCAGCATAGTTTTAGTGCAGGATGGGACCCCACAAGAATGGTGCTGTTCACAAGGCACCGTTTCACCATTGTTGAAGGGTGTCTGCATTGGTGCATGGCAGCAAAAAGTGGTCACATCTTGTAGATATGCCCTGTTCTCCCCTCTACATTGCTCCGTGAGATGCAAGAGAATGGAAAACCGGTCTTTTGCCGGCCTCTTGTGTCTTTCAATTCACAAAGACTCGTAATGAATGCACTGAGCTGGAATGACAAGTGGAACTCTCAGTGTTCTTGAGTTGATTGTAGCAGACAACATCTCCACTCTGCACCTCTCCAATATTTCTCAGTTATATACAGTGCATAGGTTGTAAATAAAAAGTTGCCGGTGCCCAAAGCCCTCCTCTTACCCATGTGGCTGCTGCAAGTACATGATTAAATGTGCTAACACGGAATACTGAGACAGTGTAATCCTGAAGCCATCTCAGGCCTCTTTAATCTATTTACAGCCACTCCCTGCACCTAGAGCTCACTCTTGCAGCTTTCTGCTTTCTCCTATTGTGACGCTTTTTCATTTCTCTTCCTCCATCTTTCCCATGTGTCTTTTGCTCGCAGTAAATGCTTGAGGCAGAAAAATAAACGCCGGCCCTCAAAAATAAGTGCTGGTGCACCAGGAACATCAATCACAAATTATGCACTGGTTATATATTCAGCCTTGAATCGTGTTGCTGGACAGAGCAGCGAACAAAAGGGTTTGATAAATTAATCCAGAATTCCTACAGTGTAATCTGCACAAACTTTCTGCTGCAGGGGCAGGAAATATGGTCCTCGTTATTTTATCCAAACTTTGCAAATTTACCTCATCTTTTTTAGCTATCCTGCTTGTGTTTATTCCATGTTCACAAAAGACCACTTCTCCTGCTGCCAATAGGTGTCTGGCTGTGCTGCAGATTGTTTCAGTATTTGTGCTGAGTTTGTGGTGTTTGGGCACTTTAATACATTCCATTTTGGAGTTTCTCTTCCCAAAGCACATGTTTGACAAATGAAAAATTATACCTGAGGTTGTTGTACATTATTGATGACAGTAAGTGTAAAAAAGAATGTTTGGAGGACAATGTGAATCAAAGTGTAATGGAATTCATGAATTGAGTATAATAAAAACTGTAATCTTTCAAGAGCTTTATTTCATATGCTTTACTATATTCATTTTATTTTACCAGGTGAGCACTTACATGGAAGCACAGCTCCTACATTATGAAATATATAGAGAAGCAAACAAGGCAGTGTAACAGATCAAGGATTCGTTAGAAAATTGACAGATGAATAATTTCAAATAATAATTGAATGAAATTTGGCAATAATTTATCAAAAGTGATTTTTTTTATTTTAAATAAAACAGAATAATTATCCTTGAAGGTGTGCTCCATATATCTGATTCAGTGAGCACATGGCTAACATTTGATACTAAATAAGCATTATCCCATCATTATTCTAAGCTGTGAAGCAGTACAAGTAGTGAGCAGAGAATCAATATCCCACAAACACACTGGCGGCAAACTTAGAATGTAGACTTTCTTATTGGAGGGATGGAGGCGAAGGATGCGAGGGACCACAATCAATCTGGTACCAAGGGTAGAGCCTGAGCTTCATGTGTGGCTGGATTCAGACTGCTGTGGGCTAATCTGGAAGCAAACAAGGACACAGTGAGTAAGAAAGAAATCACCATATGTGCACTGACAACATACACTGAGAAGCTCTTCGTACACATAAGCTCGGTTAGTATCAATAGTATCAACAGGACACTGGCACCGCACTTTGTGAAAAGAGATACAAACGTTGTATAATTAGCAATTCTGAAAACAGGATGCAATAGGTGGTTATTTATATGTTTATGTAAGATGTGTCACAAGCCGTATAAGCTTTTCACATATCAAAAATAAAACAAAACTATATAGTAGTTTTCTTGAGTATGTAAAATTTACAGTAATTGAGATCCGTTTTGATGTGAAAACAGAAATGTGACTCATCACTTTTCTATAAAGGACCTATTAATAAATATGTATCTGTTTAGAAACAGTCATATGCAGCTGCTCATGAAAACCTTGTATAATACCTAGCTCCCTCATAGCTCTTTTAATGTGGACTATCCCCATTAATTCTCCAACACCCTTTTCAGTCACCACATTTAATACCATACACTTCAGATCATCCTGCATTTCTCTTCTAATAGCTTTTACTATGGATTGCTTTTGAAAGTAGCTAATATGCAGTCTTTTTGAAAATGCCCCCCATAATTCTTACTAATCTTTATAACTAAATTACATTTCATTTCAATACACCTAATTTTATGTCCATGTCATTTTCATGAATGTCTATGTGGTCTTTTTAGCAAGAGGTTTTACAGGCAGTGCTTAATTTGTGCTTGCTCTTTCCAGTGCAGAGCACCGGCACTTATTTTTTTGAGTGCCGGCACATATTTTTCTGCCCCAAGCATTGAGGCCCGTATTTATACTTTTTGACGCAAAACTGCGCTAACGCAGTTTTGCGTCAAAAAAATTTGCGCCGGCTAACGCCATTTTGAAGCACCATGCGGGCGCCGTATTTATTCAATGACGTTAGCCGGCGTTAGTCGCCGGCGCTGCCTGGTGTGTGTGAAAAAAAACGACGTACACCAGGCAGCGCCGGCGTAGGGGAAAATGGCGTTTGGGCGTCCAAAAATGGGGCAAGTCAGGCTGAGGCAAAAATATCGCCTCAACCTGATTTGCGCCATTTTTTTTACGACGCTCAACCCCCATTGAAATGACTCCTGTCTTATCAAAGACAGGAGTCATGCCCCCTTGCCCAATGGCCATGCCCAGGGGACTTATGTCCCCTGGGCATGGTCATTGGGCATAGTGGCATGTAGGGGGGCACAAATCAGGCCCCCCTATGCCACAACAACAAAAAAAAAAAAATACTTACCTGAACTTACCTTAATGTCCCTGGGGTGGGTCCCTCCATCCTTAGGTGTCCTCCTGGGGTGGGCAAGGGTGGCAGGGGGTGTCCCTGGGGGCATGGGAGGGCACCTCTGGGCTCATTCTGAGCCCATAGGTCCCTTAACGCCTGCCCTGACCCAGGCGTTAAAATCCGGCGCAATGCGGGTTTTTTTGACCCGCCCACTCCCGGGCGTCATTTTTGCCCGGGAGTATAAATACGACGCATATGCATCGGAGTCATTTTTTTAGACGGGAACGCCTACCTTGCATATCATTAACGCAAGGAAGGTGTTCACGCAAAAAAATGACGCTAACTCCATGAACTTTGGCGCTAGACACGTCTAACGCCAAAGTATAAATATGGAGTTAGTTTTGCGTCGAATTTGCGCCTAAAAAAACGACGCAAATTCAGCGCAAACGGAGTATAAATATGCCCCTTAATGCGAGCAAAAGACACATATAGGAAAGACGGAGGGAGAGAAAAATGAAAAAGCGTCACAATGGCAGAAAGCTGCAAAAGTGATCTGAAGGGTCAGGGAGTGGCTTTAAATGGATTGAATAGGACCAAGATGGCTTCAGGATTATGCTACCTCGGTATTCGGTGTTTGCACATTTAATTGCAGCAGCTGCATGTATAACAGGAGGGCTTTGGGCACTGGCACATTTTTATTTACAAATTAACCACTGTTTACAGACAACAGTCTCTACAGACAGTATGGCAGGAAGGTAATGACCATATTTCAGCAAGAAAAAGACAAACACACACCCAATCCAAAGAAGAAAGGCAAGTACAGTTCATAAAAGCCCCAGATAGTTCCATGGTAGAATGAAATAGTTAGTTGTAAGCCAATTTATCAGCTTACATGCTCTTGACAGTCTTGATGCAGAAAAGGCAATGAGTCAGTGAAGGTATCATTGATGTCGGCAAAGTATTCAGAAGAAATTTGTGCAAAAACTGGAGCTGTGTTTGTAAGAGGAGAAATGGCAGAAGTCTCTCTTGATGGCTCATAGCAGATGATTCCATCAGTTTGTGTCAAATTTGAGTTACTTGTTGCAGAAGAAGTTAATGGTACTAATGAAAGATAATTTTCCACCCTCCTCAAGCTCGGAGGGGTATCAGAGTTGCTGGTTAAAACTTATAGTGGAACATTCTGGTCTGTAGTGAGAGGAAGTCAGTTACTACCCAGGAATCCACTAGGTCTGCTGTGCAGGATCGGCCATATGGTGTAACTTGACTTTGTTGATGGAGACAAAGTGGTTTTATTTAGAACCAGGCAGCAGTGGTAGTATGACAGTTCTGGTATTGTGTATTCCCAGGACTAGAACCAGTGCACGAAAAGGAGGACCAAACTCCTTTTTTCACAGCAATGTTTTCATGCACTCGATCTCCAACTCTAGGAATGTTGGTGTTATTGGTGCATCCCCTATTCCCAAGGAGGCAGCACTGACAGATGCGTTGTCGTCACGGAACTGTCCTTCAAGACAGTGGCACATTCATTTATGTCAAAAGGTGTTTCAGCTGCCACCGCGCCAGGACCATCAAGATGCGGAACATACATGTGTGTTCCGAACAGGCATTTCTATGAGGTACAACCCCCCAGGGACCTACTGGGTAGATTACTAAGTGCTCTCTGGACTCCATACAGGTGATTAAGCCAACAATGACCTATGCCTAATACTCTGCTGTGGGATTGCTTTAAATCCCGGTTTCTTGGCTCCACGACACTATTTGCCTCGGGATGAAATGGAGATGAATAATACAGTTGGACCCCTAATGAAGCCATGGCATCCCTGAAAGCCCTTGAGAAAAAAGCAGGGCCCTGGTTCGAGTGGAAAGCCACAATTGCATATGTGCCAATGAAGACTTGCAAATCTTTACAGTTCGAGCATCAGCCAAGCGTTGTGGCCATACCCATAGAAATCTGAGGCAGGAGTCAATAGAGACTAAAATGTATTTGTATGCACCATCAGGTGTCAAGGAACCACAATGGTCCAGGTACACACATTGTAAAGGTTTGTTACAAAGTAGGAGGGGTGTCTGCAGTGGGCTTTTGACGGTGGACTATTTTATTTGTTGACAGATGTCAAAACAAAGGACATACTTCTTGGTCTCTTTGTATAAACCTGGCCACTAGTAATGGGCTTGTAACAAGGAAATAGTATCTGCCACACCAGCATGGGCAGAAGCAACCCCCTCATGCAATGCTTTCATCAATTCAGGTCTTTGATATTTGTTGGGGATCACGCGATTGTCAGTATGGAGGCTAGATATGCGGTAGGGCTATTTAGCAGGATATGCCTTCAGCATTGGTTTGCCTTCAGCTGCATCTTTTACAGCAGTCAGGGTTTCATCATCCAATCTCATCAGTGAGTGAGTAATTACAGCAACAGAAGCCATAGCTACTGCTGACTTGGCTGCTTCATTGGCCAAAGTATTGCCAGCAATGTGTATTCCAACACATTGCTGTAGCAATGTATGAACTACATGGACACTGGGTAGCATTTCTTTCAGATCCGTTACTTTATCCCACATACGTCTGTGTTTAATGGTAATGGTGTTACCTTTCAAATCTCTGAACCCATTCTAGTGCCAGTAATACAGATATTCACTGAAGGACTGGATGCAGTAGTACAAAGCACAGATGATTAATGTAACTGTCCAGAATCTGTGCGTTCTAGTGCCATCAACAGAGTCTTCAGCTCTGCTGGTTGTGCAGTGCAGTCCCCTAAGGTCTGTGTGTAAGTGTGTTGTGAATGGAATTCACCATCCTTCATGTAGCTACTCATAACTGTGCATGCGCCGGAGTATTGATTTTTAGTGCCAACTGTAGCCTGACCCATCAGTGTACATAATTATTTGATTATCCCCTTCTGTGCCGCGGACGTAGTGGTTACGTCCTGCAGCACAGTGCTCCTGTGCCGAGGACGTAACCATTACGTCCTCGGCCCTGCACCCGGAGGGAGTGCTAGCGTTCCCTCCGTGGGATTCCCCCCACCCCCCTAAGGCAGGGATGGAAGGGGAATTTCTTTGAGTTATTTGTGGATGATGTGTTTTTGGAAGAGATTGTTGAGCAGACTAATTTGTATGGGGAGCAGTAATGGGGGACAACGCTGCTAGACTTAGGCCACACTCTAGAGCTACCCAGTGGATTCCCACAAATTTGGAGGAGATGAAAAGGTTTTTAGGTTTGACTCTTTTGATGGAGTTGATAAGGAAGCCGTCACTGGCTTCTTATTGGTCTACTAGTCCCTTGATGGCAACAGCTATAGTTCCTGCAACAATGAGTCGTAATCAGTATTTGCTTCTTCTTAGAATGCTGCATTTTATTGACAATGCATTAGCCTTGCCCCGCGATCACCCTGATTCTGACCGTCTTTTTAAGATTAGGCCTGTCCTTGATCATTTTGTAGATCGGTTTTCAGAGGTCTATGTTCCAGGCAAAGAAATAGCTGTGGACGAGTCTTTGGTCCTCTTCAATGGTCGTTTGGTTTTCAGGCAGTACATTCCTAGCAAGAGGGCACGATGTGGAATTAAATTGTATATGCTGTCTGAAAGTAGTACAGGATATGTGTATAATTTCTGTGTCTACACTGGTAGGGATTCCAGTATTGACCCCCTCTTGTTGTCCTCCCACTTTTGGAGTTACTGAGAAAATTGTGTGGGAACTTGGTAGACGACTGTTCAACAAAGGTCACCATTTGTATGTAGATACGTTTTACACTGGAGTGTACTTGTTCAAGGAATTGTTTAGAGTGGACACTGTTGCTTGTGGCACACTCCGTTGTAACAGGAAAGGCTATCCAAGGGAGATTGTCTGTAAAAAACGTTGATAGGGGACAGTGCAGTGCCTTGCGGAATGATGAGCTTCTAGCTTTGAAGTTTTCAGACAGGAGGGATGTCTACATGCTAAGTACCATCCATGATGAGAGTACTTCCCCATGACTGTTTGGGGCCAGGTTGCTGAAGTGCGCAAACCTGTGTGCATTTTAGATTATAATAAGCACATGGGAGGTGTAGATAGAGTTGATCAAAGGTTGGAACCTTATACTGCTATTCGTAAGTCTTACGTTTGGTATAAGAAGTTAGCAATTCACCTCTTCCACTTAGCAACGTTTAATGCTTTCGTTGTGTTTAAGGATAGGTCTCCAGAGTCAAAGATGACATTTGTGAAATTTGAGGAGTCAGTGATAGAGAGCCTTATTGTGTTGGAACAGGCCAGAGTTCCTAGAGAAGAAGTGGTGGAGGATGTGGCTAGATTGAAAGATCGCCACTTTGTTGAGCACATTCCTCCCACACCCAAAAAAGACTTTCAAGCTAAGAAATGTAGAGTGTGTTTTCGAAGAGGTATCCGGAGGGAGACTCGAATGTACTGCCCAGATTGTCCTTCAAAGCCTGGGCTGTGTGTGGGTGGTTGTTTTAAGAATTACCACACCCAGAAGAATTACTGGGAACAACCATGAGTGTAAACTGTCTGTTTTGTATTTTCATGAGTTCAGTTTCATGGTTGTCATTTCTGTCATGTACTTAGTTAGAGCTTTTGTGGTTGTAGTTTTGTAATTATTTCTAATTAGTTAGTGGTTTCTTTGTTTAAAAAAAAAAAAGAAAAGTGATGCCATTGAGTGTGGAGTGGCGCTTGGCTGAGGGTGTACATAGTGTACGTATTGACTTGCTGTTGGCTACTGCAACACACTGCCAGCCAAACACCAGTCCACACACTCCCATCAGCTGGTATGATTGCTGTATCAGTCATGTGGGCGTATGTAAGTGATGGGCCCTTGAGTGGTGCTTTCTGTCGATGAGAGTGTTGTAATGTGCTGGGCCCGTGGCTGGCGGCGTGAATGGTCTTGTGCGTGTCATGCATGAAAGGTGTGTGAATGGACTGTAAAGCGGTTGGGCCCATATTTATACTTTTTGACGCTAAACTGCGCTAACGCAGTTTAGCGTCAAAAATATTTGCGCCGTCTAACGCCATTCTGAAGCGCCATGCGGGCGCCGTATTTATGGAATGGCGTTAGACGGCGCAATCAGACCGGCGCTGCCTGGTGTGCGTGGAAAAAAACCACGTAGACCAGGCAGCGCCGGCGTTGGGAAAAAATGACGTTAGGGCGTCTTAAAATGGCGCAAGTCAGGTTGACGCTAAAAAATCGTCTTAACCCGATTTGCGCCATTTTTTCGACGCCCAGACGCCATTTCATGACTCCTGTCTTAGTAAAGACAGGAGTCATGCCCCCTTGCCCAATGGCCATGCCCAGGGGACTTGTGTCCCCTGGGCATGGTCATTGGGCATAGTGGCATGTAGGGGGGCACAAATAAGGCCCCCCTATGCCACAAAAAAAATAAAAAAATAAAAACAATTATACTTACCTGAACTTACCTGTACTTCACTGGGATGGGTCCCTCCATCCTTGGGTGTCCTCCTGGGGTGGGCAGGGGTGGCAGGGGGTTCCCTGGGGGCAGGGGAGGGCACCTGTGGGCTCATTTTGAGCCCACAGGCCCCTTAACGCCTACCCTGACCCAGGCGTTAAATAGTGGCGCAAATGCGGGGTTTTTTGACCCGCCACCTCCCGGGCGTGATTTTTGCCCGGGAGTATAAATACGACGCATTTGCGTCGCCGTCATTTTTTTAGACGGGAACGCCTTCCTTGCATCTCATTAACGCAAGGAAGGCGTTCACGCAAAAAAATGACGCTCTTTCTTCATACTTTGGCGCTAGATGCGTCTAACGCCAAAGTATAAATATGGCGTTAGTTTTGCGCCGAATTTGCGTCGAAATAAACAACGCAAATTCGGCGCAAACGGAGTATAAATACGGGGCTTGGTGCCTTGCAGTGGCTTTGCAACTCACAAGCTGTGAGTCATTGGTTCAGTTTTTTGGCCTTTCAGTTATTAACAGTGCTTTTCATTTTTGTGAAATCTATTGTTAATAAAATTTGATCCACTGAACCATCACTCACCCTCGTGCCAAATCCAACCAGTATGTGTGGTAAAAATGACAAAACCTGCTCCGTCTGTAATCAGGTGTCGCAGCACACCTGTGACACGCTAGGTGCCTCGGGTGGGAACCCGATGATGAAGCATGCCACCAACTTAGTTGTTGGGTGAGGGGTCTTTTTAACATAACCTAAGTGAATTTCTTTTCACAATTTGAGTGGTTGGAACATCACATAAGTATGTGGACACATCAAAATGATCTATTGCAAAACTACCTGTGTTGGGAGGCGGGGGCACCTATGGTGTTGGTCCTGGGTGCGGCCTTCATCTAGGGAAACCTACCAAACCCAGACATGTTTTAAAAATAGATACTCAAAGGAGTCCAAGGAGGTGTGGCTTGCCTGGATCCCCCATCATTTTCCTACCCTGACTCCTTGGCAAACCTCAAAATTTGCATAAAAAAACATATTTTCCTCACTTTTCTTTGTAGGATCACCGCTGCGGCTCAAATGTCCTACCACTCAGCGTTCCCCTCAGTCCCCCAAGTAAAATGATACCTCACTTGCCTAGGACCCCAAAGCAGAGTCGGCCTAAAAGATGTATAAAAGAAAAATATGTGCTCATCAACTCGCTGTGCTATCCCCTCAATCTCTACAAGTTTTTGGCCTTATTCTGTTGCAGGCACCTGGCCCACCCACACAAGTGAGGTATCATTTTTATCTGGAGACTTGGGGGAACGCTGGGTGGAAGGAAATTTGTGGCTCCTCTCAGATTCCAGAATTTTCTGACACCAAAATGTGAGGAAAAAGTGTTTTTTTAGCCAAATTTTGAGGTTTGTGAAGGATTCTGGGTAACAGAACCTGGTGAGAGCCCCACAAGTCACCCCATCTTGGATTCCCCTAGGTGTCTAGTTAATAAAAACTGTGCTGGTTTGCTAGGTTTCTCTAGGTGCCGGCTGAGCTAGAGGCCAAAATCCACAGGTAGGCACTTTGTAAAAAACACCTCTGTTTTCTGTGAAAAAATGTGATGTGTCCACGTTGTGTTTTGGGCCCTTTCCTTTTGTGGGTGCTAGACCTTCCCACACAAGTGAGGTACCATTTTTATCGGGGGACTTGGGGGAGTGCTGGGTGGAAGGAAATGTGTGGCTCCTCTCAGAATCCAGAACTTTCTGTCACCGAAATGAGAGAAAAAAGTGTTTTTTTGGCCAAATTTTGATGTTTGCAAAGGATTCTGGGTAACTGAACCTGGTTAGAGCCCCACAAGTCACCCCATCTTGGATTTTCCTATGTGTCTAGTTTTCATAAATGCGCTGGTTTGCTAGGTTTCCCCAGCTGCTGGCTGAGCTAGAGGCCAAAATCCAGAGGTAGGCACTTTGTAAAAAACACCTCTGTTTTCTGTGAAAAAATGTGATGTGTCCACGTTGTGTTTTGGGCCATTTCCTTTCGTGGGCGCTAGGCCTACCCACACAAGTGAGGTACCATTTTTATCAGGAGACTTGGGGGAATACTGGGTAGAAGAAAATGTGTGGCTCCTCTCAGATTCCAGAACTTTCAGTCACCGAAATGAGAGGAAAAAGTGTTTTTTGGCCAAAGTCTGAAGTTTGCAAAGGATTCTGGGTAACAGAACCTAGTCAGAGCCCCACAAGTCACGCCATCTTGGATTCCCCTAGGTGTCTAGTTTTCAAAAATGCACTGGTTTGCTAGGTTTCCCCAGGTGCCGGCTGAGCTAGAGGCCAAAATCCACACGTAGGCACTTTGTAACAAACACCTCTGTTTTCTGTGAAAAAATGTGATTTGTCCACTTTGTGTTTTGGGCCATTTCCTTTCGTGGGCGCTCGGCCTACCCACACAAGTGAGGTACCATTTTTATTAGGAGACTTGGGGGACTGCTGGGTGGAAGGACATTTGTGGCTCCTCTCAGATTCCAGAACTTTCTGTCACTGAAATGAGAGGACAAAGTGTTTTTTTGGTCAAATTTTGAGGTTTGCAAAGGATTCTGGGTAACAGAACCTGGTCAGAGCCACACAAGTCACCCCATCTTGGATTCCCCTAGGTGTCTAGTTTTAAAAAATGCACTGGTTTGCTAGGTTTTCCCAGGTGCCGGCTGAGCTAGAGGCCAAAATCCAAAGGTAGGCACTTCGTAAAAAACACCTCTGTTTTCTGTGAAAAAATGTGATGTGTCCACGTTGTGTTTTGGACCATTTCCTTTCGTGGGCGCTAGGCCTACCCACACAAGTGAGGTACCATTTTTATTGGGATACTTGGGGGAATACAGAATAGCAAAACAAGTGTTATTGCCCCTTGTCTTTCTTTACATTTTTTCCTTCGAAATGTAAGGCAGTGTGTAAAAAAGACATTTATTTGAGAAATGCCCTATAATTCACATGCTAGTACGGGCACCCCGGAATTCAGAGATGTGCAAATAACCACTGCTTCTCAACACCTTATCGTGTGGCCATTTTGGAAATACAAAGGTTTTCTTGATACCTATTTTTCACTTTTTATATTTCAGCAAATGAATTGCTGTATACCCGGTATAGAATAAAAACCCATTGCAAGGTGCAGCTCATTTATTGGCTCTGGGTACCTAGGGTTCTTCATGAACCTACAAGCCCTATATATGTCCCGCAACCAGAAGAGTCCAGCTGACGTAACGGTATATTGCTTTAAAAAATCTGACATCGCAGAAAAAAGTTACAGAGTCAAACGTGGAGAAAAATGGCCTCGATTTCAATATTTTTTAATTTCAGCTGTTATTTTCTGTAGGAAACACGTGTAGGATCTACACAAATCACCCCTTGCTGAATTCAGAATTTTGTCTACTTCTCAGAAATGTTTAGCTTTCTGGGATCCAGCATTGGTTTCTCATCTATTGTGGTCACCAACTGGAAGGAGGCTGAAAGCACAAAAAATAGTAAAAATGGGGAATGTCCCAGTAAAATGTCAAAATTCTATTAAAAAATTGGGTTTTCTAATTCAAGTCTGCCTGTTCCTGAAAGCTGGGAAGATGGTGATCTTGCCACCGCAAACCCTTTGTTGATGCCATTTTCAGGGAACAAACCACAAGCTGCCTTCTGCAGCCCTTTTTTCCCATTTGTTTGAAAAAAACAAAATTTTCACTGTATTTTGGCTAATTTCTTGGTCTCCTTCGGGGGAACTCACAAAGTCTGGGTACCTCTAGAATCCCTAGGATGTTGGAAAACAAGGACGCAAATTTGGCGTGGGTAGCTTATGTGAGCAAAACGTTATGAGGGCCTAAGCCCGAACTGCCCCAAATAGCCAAAAAAAGGCTCGGCACAGGAGGGGGAAAAGGTCTGGCAGCGAAGGGGTTAACTTCAATAGGCAATGTGTTTGCTGGAACTGGATACTCAAGTTCATATTGTAGGAATTCTTGAGTTTCTAATTTTGGGTCGAAAACATAATCAACATCAGTGGCCATCAGAGTCGTTGCCCTTTGAATCCAATGTGGATGTAATGCCTTAGTTTTAAGAACCCTGCCTTTGGTAACAGCCTCAATGGCTGAAATTGGAGATACGACAATAGTACATTTCCCCTGGGTGAGCGGTCTCTCTTTAATGACAGCCATCTGAACAGCAGTCAGAGATTTTTCTGTGGGACCAAAGCTTTGTTCCCGCTGTAGAGTACAAGTGTGATTTGTATCCAATCAGGACGGTATCACCTTCATTGCATGTTACCTAGGTGAAACCAATGGCACTAGCAATTACTCTGATGACCAAATGTGTTTTGTTGTTTCTTGTGTGTAAGTGTTTAGCAGCTCTGAGAATGGATGTGTGTTTGACAGTTCAATATTTGCTTGAAACGTAAGGGCATATGAAATCATATAATTGTTTGATGCGTTGTGCACAATCTGGTATGGATGTTCTGCCAGCATTTAAAAAGCCCAACAGTGACTGGAGTTTTTTGATAGTATTTGGTGGTTGTAATTATGTACATTTCTCTAAAAATGGGGGTGCTAGCCTATTGCCTTCATCAGACAATTCATATCCTAAAAATAGGACACTAAGGAAAGCTATTTTCATTTTTTTCAATTAAATTTGTAGCCCAATTTGGCAAATCCCACAACAATGCAGCCCACCCGTCTTACATGCTAAACAAGACCATCATTTATAAGGTGATGTCATCTACATAGAACAATGCTTCATGGTCAATATTGTGTGTTGCTGAAAACAGTTCTGGGGAGCAGGCAAAACCTTTTTTTGGGAGCCTATGGTGCTGAAACCTATTAAGCCCCTACTCTCAGGCGCTATATTTTGAAAGGAAAAACCATTGGAAATATCCAAGGTTATTTTGTATGTTTTGCGTACTATATTGTTAATGAGTGCTGTGCTATGTGCATTTTGAATGGTAAATGTACGTGTATAACTATTTAAATGTCTATAGTCTAAGACTACTCTATATGAATGGTCTGGTTTAGTTATAGGGAACAAAGAGTTATTCATTGGTGGGACAAAGGGCTCAATTACACCCTGATACTCCTGCTGTGTGAGGATTTAGCTCTAGCTTCATGCTTTATTGGGCATTGGGATTGAGGTTGGGATTTAATTGCTCTGATATGGTAGAAAGAACCTTTGTCGCACCATAGAAGAATGTGGTATAACACGGGGGCCTGCACCTTCGCTTAATCAATTGTGTAAGTCTCTCAGAGCTCTCTGGAAACAAGGGGAAAGAAAGACACTTCAATTATATCTTCCCCGTGTGGGAGATTACGGACAAATTAAGGTGGCCAATCCTTTTTGGCCAGTAAGACATCATAAATGTCAACAAAGTGATCCCAAAATGTAGGAAAGTGCCCTCTTTTTGTGATGGTTACCCTAACTTTTCTGCTAGATGTCAACCTGCTTGACTGTGTTCTCTGGGATCCTGCTAACCGGGACCCCAGGGATTATGCTCTCTCAGGTACCCCCACAACCTCTGGGACCATTTTCCCAGAATTCGGGAGTGCGGGGTACCATTTTACACGGGTCACTACCTATGTCCAGCTACATAATGGTAACTCTGAACATAGGCATTTTTGGTAACAAACATTTTGGAATCATACCTCAATGCTTTCACAAGCACTGGCTCTATGATTCATGCACTCTGGGGGCTCCTTATAGGACCCCCTGTATTGCCATTCCAGCCTTCTGAGGTTTTCAAGGCAGCCCCACCTGCTGCCACCTCTCAGACAGGGTTTTACCCTCCTGTTGCTTGAGCAGCTCAAGCCCAGGAAGGCAGAACAAAGGAATTCCTTTGGGAGAGGGGTGTTACATGCTCTCCCTTTGGAAATCGGTGTTACAGACTTGGGAGGGGTAGCCTCCCCAAGCCTCTGGAAATGCTTTGAAGGTCACAGATGGTACCAGCCTTGCATGATCCAGTCTGCACCGGCTCAGGGACCCCCAGTCCGTGCTCTGGCATGAGACTGGACAAAGGAAAGGGGAGTGACCACTCCCCTGTCCATCACCACTCCAAGGGTGGTGTTGAGAGCTCCTCCAGATCGCCCTGGGTTTTGCCATCTTGGATTCCAAGTTGGCAGGGAACTCTGGGAGCATCTGAGTGGCTAGTGCCAGCAGATGACGTCAGAGCCTTCCCCTGATAGGTGATTACCTATTTAGTGGACCAATCCCCCCTTCCAGGGCTATTTAGTGTCTCTCTCATGGGTGATTCTTCAGATTCGGATTGCAAGACTCCAGCAGGAATCCTCAGCATCTTTTACTTCACCTTCTTACTGAAGAAACTGCATCTGGACCCTCCAGGAAATTTACAACTACAACAAAGGAGCAAATACAACTTCTGCAACAATGCATCTTCAGCTCCTGCCAGCAACTGCAACTGTTTCCCAGTTGTACATCCTCAGAGGACAGCCTGTCTTCAGCCTGCACCAGAAGAATGAAGAAATCTCCCTTGGAGTGAAGGAGTTACTCCCCTACCTCAGCAGCCACCTCTCTGCAATGATGACCGGTTGTGTGGAACCCCTCTCCTGATGAGCTTCGTGGATCCTGCATCACAGGTGGTGGACTAAAGTTGTCCCGACGGTCCTGATGTCTAGCTGTCCAACGTTGGTGGAGGTAAGAGCTTGCCTCCCAACGCAAGACAGAACCCCCGTGCACCATGTGTTTTGCAGTTACCAAGGCTTGGTGGCATCCTTCCATGAAGTTCTTCATGCACCGTGCAGCTCTGGCCCCCAGCACTCCTTCCTGTGACACCCAACTTCCTGGGTGGTTTTCCGGGGCTGTGGGATCCCTTTTGTTGTAGTGCTGCGTGGGCCTCCTTTTGCACCTTCTTTGTCCCCATGCTGTGGGACTCCTGTGTGCACTGCCTGGTCTTCCGAGGGCTCTCTGAGTTGCTGAGAGCACCCGCTGACTCCCCCTCCTGGGTTAAATCCATCAGGGCCCTGTTGGTCCTGGGTAGCGCCATTTTCCGCTAACATCGAGCTTTGCATGTGCCAAGGCTTGTTGGCAGAATCCAGCAATGCAAACCAGACTGCAATCATCCATCCACCGTGGGACATCATCATTAGGTTTTTTCTACACTACACTAACACACACACATCATGTCGACTGCTGGGCCTAGCTCTGAGGTCATTGGTACTCCCTATGAGGGCATGACCTTCAAGGACTTGAAGGAGCTTTGCTCAGACAGAAAACTAGATGTGAGGAAGAACCCCAACAAGAATTTCCTTTTGAGCCATCTCCTTCAGGATGATCAGGAGCATGTTGATAGCCAGGAGGAAAAGGGGGCAGAGGGAGAATCTAACACCTTAAAATCAGAGAATCATCCTTCAGGTTCAGGGGAGGGCTCTCCCAAGGTTCCTACACCTAGCAGACCCTGTAGTGTAGCTGGTAGTGGGAGGGGTAGTCACACAGGTAGGGCTCCCTTCACACCCAGAGGTCAGGTCACTAGGATCAATAAAGCTAGGGAAAGATCTACCTCTGCCCATTCCCATATCACCTCAGTGTCTGAGAGATTCCATGGTTCAACTTCAGGTGATGACTCCAAAGATAGAGAACTCAGGAAACTGAGCCTGGAGGAGGCCAGGATAAGGCAGCAGCAGCAACAGCTAGCTCTGGATAGGGAGGCCTTGGCTGTGGAAAGGGAAAGGCAGGGGTTGGGGTTAGTTCCCCATGGTGGCAGCAGGTGCAGTTTCTGAAGTTATGGGGTCAGAGAGGACTATTGATTCTAGAAACCTGCATAAAATTGTTCCCCCATACAAGGTGCAGGATGACATAGACAAGGGGTCTGCTGCATTTGAGAGGGCCTGCAGAGTTCAGAGGGTCCCTCAAAGGCAGTAGTCTGCTATTCTGTGGTTGACATTTTCTGACAAGGGGAGGGATAGCATTCTCAAGACTGCACTCTTGGATGGTTTTGGGTTAACAACTGAACAATACAGGATTAAGTTGAGAGAAACCAGAAAAGAGTCCTCACAAGATTGGGTAGACTTTGTGGACTGTTCTGTTAAGGCTTTAGAAGGCTGGTTACATGTCAGCAAAGTGTCTGATTATGAGGGCTTATACAATCTTCTTTTGAGAGAGCATATTTTTGAATAACTGTGTGTCTGACTTGTTAAACCAGTACTTGGTAGACTCAAATCTGACCTCTCCCTAAGAATTGGGAAAAAAGGCAGACAAATGAGTCAGAACAATGGCAAACAGAACGGCTCATACGGGGGTAACAAGGACAAGAGAAGGATGGTAAAAGTCTCATGACAAGAGTGGGGACAAAGATAAAAACAAACAGTCTTCATACGGCCCACAAAAACCTTCTGGGAATGGGTCTAAATCCTCTTCAAACCATCAGAATATAATGCCTTGGTGCTATATCTGTAAGAATAAAGGCCATTGGGCAATTAATAGGACTTGTCCAAAGAAAAGCACCAAGACTCCCACCAGCACAACCCCCACTGCTTCAACTAGTGCCCCTAGCAATCACAGTGGTGGTGAGAAGAATAATACTACAATAGTCAATTGAAGGGTGTGGCGGGACTCACTCTGGGAAGTGTATTGGGGGTTGATTTTGTTAGGGAAACTACTGAGGCTGCTTTAGTCTCTGATGGTGGCATTGACCTTGCCATTCGTGTTACTTGTCCCCTTACTATGGATGAGTACAAGCAACAGCACCTAATAAATGGTGTTCAGGTTGAGGCCTACAGGGGCACAGGTGCCAGTGTCACCATGGTGACTGAAAAACTGGTGGCCCCTGAGCAACACCTACTTGGTCATCAGTACTAAGTGACAGACTCCCATAACAACACTGCAAGCCACCCTATGGCTGTTTATAATTTAAACTGCGGTGGGGTTACTGGTCCAAAGAAAGTTGTAGCCTCCACAGACCTACCTGTAGAATGTCTACTAGGAAAAAACTTGAAGACTTCAGCTTGGGCTGAAATGGAGTTGGAGGCCCATGCTGCCATGCTGGGCATTCCTGGGCATATCTTTGCTTTGACAAGGGCTCAGGCCAAGAAGCAAAGAGGAAAGGGAAACTTGTATCCTGGAACAATAGGGGGTAGTAAGGGTAAGAAGCTATCCACTATCCCTCCCTCCACTGAAGATTCCCCCTTGATCCCACTGCTTCCAGCAATGTAGGAGACAGACCTGGTATAAGGTGTAAGTACCTTAGGTACCCACTACAAACCAGGCCACCCTCCTACACAAAAGATAGCTTCTATTATGCGCTCAATGTCCCCTTGTAAGTGTATTGTTACTTTATACACCCTATCGGGTTTGGAGGCACGCATGTCCACATTCTTGACTTGTAAAAGTCATCAGTTGCTTTCACCTCCGGATGCTCTTGAAGATTCCAGCAAACTATTGTGACCTCTTCCTCACTGTCTAGCAGGGCCAGTGCCCATGTCCTGTTATTCAGTAAAGCTGTCACCCTGAGCGGCTTTTCATATAGAAACTGCTGCCACTTTTTCTTTTTGAATTGGGGTTTTTGTTGGGGAAGTTTCCCTTTTTTTTTAACGGAAACATCTGATGAGCGCTGTGAGTCATTTTTCAGCTTCAAGTACTCACTGGTCGGACAGCCCACCTCTCTCATTGCGTTTATCAGGTGATTTCCAAAAGGAACAAGATTGATTTGTATCATTATATTGATATCTATCTGGAGTTTATATATAATCTTTATTTCTAAGATTAGAGCGATTCTGAGGTGTCTCCGAATGCGGAGGGTCTCCCCTTTCTTTTTTAGGTGTTTGTTTTTGTTTATCCCACCGTTTTTTAGAACCCTCATGTGCTTGCTTGGTAGAATCCTTATTGGATGTACCATGCAATTGTGTTTTACTAGGTCTGGCTCCTAGACTATCCTGACTGATGCTAGAGTATGTCTCGGCGATGATCTTTGGCAGCTCGCGTTCTTCATCCTGTAGCTGAACATCCCGGACCCACATGCGCACTGCTAGTGCTCCTCCTTCCCCTTAAAGATTACTCAAAATTATTGAAGACACAGTGGCAAAATTGCCCATCAATGATATCCCTAAATCCAGGGCCAGGCCAGCCCTGTATTGATCTTGAATTTGTTGGCAAGTGTTGGTGTACTGTGTGATGGTATAGACGTGGCAAATGCTGTACCCCATGTACTGCAGTTCTCCACTGCGGGAACCTCCCCAACTGGCAAGCACATAGTGAGTATTATATGTTTATCCTGAGGACCCGTATGCGAAAAGACTGCTTCCAGCGTGTTCATCTTCTTGTTTGGCGGGGACTTTGCCCATATTCAAATGGACAGTTGCAGGGTTAATGCCTGGTATAACTGCATGTTGTTGCACTGGAGCAGCTTGTGCTGGATTAGTATTTAGGCCCATATTTGTGAAAATGCAGTTTTGCGTCATTTTTCTTAACGCCATTCCTTAATGCCATCTTTGCGTCATATTTATTAAATGTCGCAAGATGGTGCTAAAAAATGGATAGCATCTAAAAAAAAAGACACTAGCTGGTTAGGGATAGAGTAAAGGAAAGTGGCACTAGTGAGTCTGAAGTGACATTAGGCTGGCTAGCGGCAAATATTATGCAGCTAACCAGCCAAGCGTCATTTTTTGACACCCAGGAAGCCAAAAAAGTACTACTGTGTAAGTGTAGTCAGGAGTCATGCCTATCACAGGAGACTAGTGTCCCCTGGGTAAGCCCACAATACCCAGTGCTAGGCAGGGGACCCATGCAAAAATCATACTTACCTAACTTACCTAGGAGGGAGTCCCCCTCTGTAGTGTCCCTGTGGTGTGGGTGGTGGTGTTTTTGGGGGTTGGGGTGGGCATCTTTTCTCCCATTCCATGGTGTTTAGTCATGGAAATTGTCTTACCTGCACCTTAATGCCTGATCTGACCCATGCATTAAATAATGGCGATAAGCGGGCTTAGCACCATTATTAAGACCCTCCTCCTTTCATGTTGTTTCCACACTATAAATATGATGCGGGGTTAGTGTTGTGTTTAGGACGGGAATGCCTACCTTGCATCTCATTGGCACAAGGTGGTTTCACGCATCCTAAACATGGAGCTAACTCCTATATTTTGACATTAGGCAGCTCTAACATCAAAATATTAATATAGAATTAGGTTGGCGCAGCTTTAGCACCAAATTAAATGGTGCTAAGGTGACACTAACCATTCATAAATATGGGCCTTGATGTTTGCATTGCAAACTGCACTAAGAGTCAATGTATCATTGTAAGCTCAACATACAAGTAGTAACCTCAGCTACCGCTCAGGTGGCTGCATCAGGATTCGGTGTATATGTGGCCAATAAAGGCCAGGTAGGAACATCATTACTCAAAGGACCTAACCGAGCTTGTAGTATTGTGTGTAATAGGGCGCCATCAAGCCAGTTGTTATAGTCATGATATGATAGAGGTATGTCTAAATATGCATGTGCTCTATATTGTGCAGGTATGCTCGCAGGAGAGTAGTGATGAAATGTGTTAGTGTCCCAACAACTGCTGGAAAAGTGATCCAAGAATAAAGGCCCTCATTATGACCCTGGCAGTCGGTGTTAGAGCGGCGTTAATACCGCCAACAGGCCGGTGGTAAAAAAAAAAAAGGGTGGTAACAGCTGCTGGGCTGGAGACTTCCGTCTCCAGCCTGGGGGCCATCACAATCCCACCCTCGGGATTACGACCCAGCCTACCGCTATGGTTTTTGTGCCAATCAAAAATCATGGCGGTAGGCACTATCAGTGCCAGGGAATCCCTTCCCTGGCACTGATAGGGGTCTCCCCATCCCCTCTCCCTCCCCAGAGTACTCACCCACCCTCCCCCTCCCTCTCCCGCCCCGCATATGTACACACCCACACATGCACACACGCATACCCACATCCACCTACGCATGCCCACATACATACCCACACACTGCAAAACACACCAACATACTTTGTCGCACACACACCCATTCACAACACACAACTTACACTCACATTTAGTCATTCTCACACATTCATTCAACACAACTCACACCCGCATGCACGCATACCAAAACATACACGCCACTCACATACACACACATCCCCCTCTTCTGTTGGGGAACCCAACTTACCTGCTGTCAGCTGCAGCATCTGCAGCAAAACACCGCCAGGCCGTATCATTTATCATGATACGGTCGGCGGTGTTTTGCTGTCATGGCGGTGCTGCTGTCAGCAGCGCCAGCTTACTGCCGTCCACTACCATGACCGTCGGCGGTATTCTGCCAGCCTTCTGGCGGAATACCGTTGACAGTCATAATATGCGTAGACGGCTGGTAGCCACGGCGGCGGCATGTTGACGGCCGTCGCCGTGGTGGTAGGCGGCAGTTACCTCCAAAGATATAATGAGGGTCAAAATATTTCTGTTCTATAGGCTGGATGAGCCTTGATTACAAATGATACTGGAGTCCTCTGGGCTTTGAGGCCATGAGCTAACAAATGAGCTGTAAGGGGAGTTTGCATATTTACCGGAATTGCTACCCATTGAGGGCTCGCTATGGTAAATGTATTTGTTCAGGAATAAGGACACCAAAAATGGGCATTGATCCTCTTAAGGTTCAAGCTTGAACAGCCTACAGTGTACTACCTACCTAGCTGAGGAGGAAATCCTCAATACAATGGACATCTATGTATATATTATTGAGGTATCTTTAGCAGGTAGTGAGACAGAGATACTCAGGAGGATCCGAGAATTAGTGCCTGACCAAATGTTGGTGGCACCATGTCACGTTGGCTCTCAATAACCTAATGAGGCTGCTGGATTTGGGCGGCAGTATCACCTGAATCGTGGGGGATTGATTCTAATCCTACACCATGTGTCAACTGTCCGCCCAATCCATTTTCAGCCAGTTAACAACACCTCATCACCACCCAAGACCAGGTATGATTTGTGGCTACCAGGCTAATGAAAAGGACGACTTCTTAGGGAAATTGTGGAGAATCAGATGTCATCCTTTTTCCCTCATTTATATTAGTCTCACACATTCAAAGACAAACAGAGGCAGAAGATGTTTTAATAAGATTTGTTGAATCAGCTGCATCTTAGATAGAATGGCATGAAATGCAATATAAAAATAATGAAACATGCTAAAAGCAAAATTGTGACAAGAAAAGTGAAACACAGTAAAAGTCTGACCATACTCTTACTAAGCACTATAGATATATATATATGTGGTTCCTACCTAAACTGTAGCACAACATACTAAACCCTAATCCACCCATGAGAATTACCCCTTGGGAAGACAGCATCATCCATACATGAATGTGCCTGTTGTTTATAGGGACACTATTCCCAAGCAGGTCAGGGAACCACTAATCTCATCAAGCAGCTGTGGCGAAGTCAATCAGCATGGGTTTGTGGTCAGCTGGCTGGAACCTCCCTCTAATGGGCATGGGACAAGGGAATGTTTTTATAATAAAAAATCTGGTGTTCTAAGAAAATGTTCTCACATCAAAATATGTGTGTTTCTGTCTATGTTAGAGACACAATGTACCACTTGTACCGAAAGTCTACATTTGAAGCAGCCTTGAGGAACGAACTGGGTGAAAGAGTGTTGCGATAATAAATGCAATGCTTTTCTAGGTGAAAGGGCAACTAGATGAAGAAAATAAAACAGCACCACGAATGTGACCAATTCTAAAATAATAAAATGAAGCAGAATAAAATGTAACTAGGCTAAAGAGAACAAGCAACAGGTCTAGTTGCTTAAATAATGGGCCCAGAGACATTACTAAAATGGCTATGCAACAACACCACATCTTCTCCCCTACAAAGCCCAGTAACAGCTTTAAACTATGGTACCTCAATCCACTTTGTTGTGTTTATATGGTGTTTCCTCCTCTTTTAAGTGCATGAGGCCCCAAAACAACCCACCATCGTCAGCTGTGGTTTGTGGGTTTTTTGAAAGTGGCATAGAGTTAAACTGGGCCACGACTTTCTGGCAGTGCCATTCTGGATGAATACTGCCCTCCGGCACTCAGCTTGAGCACATTTTCACTGAGGGTAGTTAGTTTGTTATGAATGTTTCACCCTACAGCCATAACATACAAACACAACATAAAAATCAGACGTCAAAAGGTGTGACTAGTGGAAATATACAAGTAAAATTCAGAAATGAGGACCAAATAATAATAGTACCTCTGTGGTAGAATCACAGTAAGAACAATAAAAATACACAAAAAGTTCATAATCCTTTAAAAACTTAGGCCCGGATTTAAGAGAGCCTAGCGCTATTCCAACTCCACAAATGTATCTTTTTTTTACGCTAATGTGGCATTCGAAGCCTAAAAACATTTGCATTGTGTCACTTTGTAATACCTTTCGCCACATTATACCTGCGCCAGGCATGGTATATGCAAGGGGGGTGTTCCAGTGCTAGGGGGAAGGGGGAAACAATGGCGCAAAGAAATCTAAGAGATTTGTTGCTTAATTTTTATCTGCATTTTCAATGCCTGCTAAGAGCAGGCATTAAAGGGAGGCTCCCATTGTTTTTAATGGGCCTCTAGGTGCTTTGCAGGATTTGCATCATCATTTTTGCGAGTGCCGGACTAGGGTAGAAAATTATGCCTCTAGTACCCCTGACTACCGCCATGGTGTGCCATATTTTAAATATGGTGGGATTAGGGGGCACTATGTGCAGCGCCACTTTTCATAAATCTGCCCTTCAATGTATCTGTTCAAATAAAAGCGGTTTAACAAACAAGTACTGGATTTATCCTTCTTTTCTCAAGATAAACCAGGCAGATGATCTATAAGAGGAAGCAGTGCAAATTATATCAATATCCACTATCCTATAGCACAGTAATACGGCATCACAATAGCATGTTATTCCAAACTTACTAAAAGGGAGAGCAAAGCCAGTTCTGTTTTTGGCTGTTTTTGTGCACAACAGCAAGAAATGTAATATTGTGTGCTTGCCTCCTAAAGTGCATGTGCAATCTTGAGACAAGTGTGCAACCCATTCGCCACATAAAATCTAGATGGAAAATGTTCAATCCTGATCTTAGCGTATAATGTACATTTGAGTTTCAGATGTAATAGTTCTAAATATGCGAAATGTCTGAAGAAATAATGCTCAAAATGGTTTGCAGTTAGAAGGTTCATATAGTTACTAGGGACAGTAAATGCCAGTATGTCTCCTTGACAGCTGCAGTGCTCTCACAATTTATTCAACAAAGATGGTCCAGGCTGATATCATTGAGTACTTTACTTACATGTTCCCTCCAGATATGACCTTTTATACATTCTATAGCTAGTGCTTCCATAGCACAAAACAAAAACAGACCTGACAAGTGCTTTCTGTTCAAGTGGATTCAATATAGAACAGGCCTCAATGCAGCTATATCTGATACGGGTCATGCTTCCAGCTCTGCAAACAGGGGGAGTGGCAGAGTGGCAGGGCCTAATTTTAACAACGTACACAGGAAATTATTTCCCACTACTTGCAAGACCTTGGCTTTGTTATAACCCAAAATCTCTGCACTATAGAACACTGCCACAGCAGATTTATGCCTCTGCATCGTCAAAACAGCAGTTAAGGGCTAGCTACCCATCCTTTTGCAGATGTGATAAACAGCATTGCAGCATGCTCTCAACATAACTGAGAATTTTGCTACAGGTGGCAGCCAGTGAGCAGTGAGTGAGCAGTGAAAACACAGCACAATAGTCAAACAAATCAACCTTTGCTAGCAATTCCTGGACTATCTTAAAAGACCTCCTTAAGTGCAAACTTGTTTTTATCACCATGACCTTTGTGTTCTAGAACTTAAGTAGACATTTTGGTCTGCAGAACCCAAAAAATACATTGATCATTAGGTGCTTTGAGTTTTTGGTTTGAAGTAAAATTTCAACTTGAAAATGCATTTCTAGCTGATTTTCCAGTCCGCTCCAGGAGAAAATCTACTTGAAATTCTGAATGGCTGACCGCCTATGTTAAGGTGCTGTCACTCCCACTATCCATTGTTTGGTCAATGAACTGAACTTTGGGGAACTGTAGGAAGCTGGGTTCTGGTTGCAGAAGCCCCCCCCCAACTTTTTGCCTGGTTCTTGATGCAACTATGACTGAGTTGCACTGGGTTCTGGCTAACCAGGTCCCCAGTGCCAGTGTTCCCTCCCCAAAACAAAGACACCTGTTCACTTGATCCCCAACTGGCCAGACCCTTTAACTCCTCTGTGCGCCCCCTAGTAAATGGTGCCTCTGGTACCTGGGGCCTAGATACTAAGGAGGTGCTGCAGCATTACTTGTGCCACTCTGAGGGACCCAGAACCAAACTCATGCAGACTGCCACTGCAGGCTTCATGACAAGGTGTAAAAGAGTAAAAACACGACATACACACCGGTGTGTCATGTCTTCGGACACTGCCTGTTATATTTGTAAATCACCTCTAAACCAGACCTTACAGCTCTGGGGCAGGGCACATTATATTACAGGTGAAGCTATATATGCTCACTGATTCAAGTGATTCATTTATTAATACATGCACCCAGCTTAGAGGAGCCACCTGAAAACCTACCACATGCTGGTGGGCTCACTGACTAGTTCTAGCCAGCCTTTCACCAACAGATGAGTTTCTGACCCCCCACGGGTGAATGCCTTTGCTCTCAGGAGGTCAGGAACAAAAGCCTGCTCTCTTCTATACCCTTCCGACAGGATGACCTGTAAATCTGCATTCCAAGACAAGAGGCTTCTAAGAAGCCCACAACCTTTGGTATGCAGATCTGGCTCTCCTTAGAGGAAGATGCCAAATTCCCTGCCACAGGGCCCATTTGGCTCCTGGACACATGGGAAAATGAGCTATGCAGGAGGTGTGATGCATTTACAGACTGGACACACCTATGGGGTGACCAGACTGGAGTGAACACAGCCTCAGCAATTCCGGCATTTTGTGTGGTGGAATTAGGAACTCTTCAACAGGGTGATGCCCACTTCCCACAGAAAGTGGTCATCTTGGGGGATTAGTGAACCCAAGGGTAAGTAGCTGATTGGCTACTACCATTCACTCACCTTAACACCCCCTAAATTGAGTATTTAGGGTACCCCCTGATACCAGGGAAACAGATCTTTGATGGACACAAAGAAGGAGTGGACAAGAAACCTAATGACCCGGGAACACAACTGACTTGGTGCCAAACCTGCCAGCCTGCCTGCTGCACACGGCCCATGAGGACCAGCTTACTTGTCCTGCCAATGCAGCATCTAAGAAACTGAGAGCCAGTGTTTCACAAATTACCAAGAAGAACCCCCTTGGAGTAAAAGAGCTGCTTCCCTGAATCTGCAGGAAACCAAAGAAAGAACTGCGAGGACCGGGATGAGCAAAACCCAAAGCGGACTTTACCATTGCATATGAGCTGCCTACCCCCAGCTGAAGTGGGCCAACGGTATCAACTGGGCCACCCTGGACCCTGCAAAGGTGAAGCCCACTTTGAGTTCCCCCAGCGTAGGCTTGTCGGTGGCATCAGCAGTTTGTTTCTGCAGACCCCCATTTCACAATGACCGCCTCTGTTGACGACCACCAGATGGTCCACTTCAGTTCTGAACCTGGATGCTCTGGGCTGAGGAGAAGAGAACCACTGGTGTCCCTATGTCTCCCAGGCTCATGAGACCCAAGCCCACTTGTTGGTTCAGTTGGACTGGTCTCCCAGTCCACGCTTGCAGACTGTTTCTGCAGCCTCCTCGACCATGACCACTATCAGTGACGGAAATTTGACAGTCAAAACCACCTCTGCACCCAGCTGACCAAGAGCAATGAGAACAGGACTGCTGCAAGATTTGACCCCACTTGTTGGTTCACCCGGACAGTTCCCTCTGTTCACTACTGTGGTAACTTTGTGACCAAACCGGTCCCCATAGACTTACACAGGCCACCTGATGCTGAACTGCGCTACTGTAGTTTCCAGTTAGTATGGCATAGGATCCTGACCTGTACTCACCTTATGCCCAGAAGACCGATCCTGTTGCGTGAAAAATGTGTATGCTGTGTATGTTTTCTCTCTCATAGAGTAGCATTGCAACTTCAGAAAATACACTGTCTAATTTAGAAAAATTCTAAAAATCCATATCTACTGGAGTAGTCAGCTGATTACAGCAATCCTGGTATCTAAAAATACATCAAAGTATGTGTGTTTTTTTATAAATTGCAGAGGTGGTTTGTTGAGTGTGTGTCACACCTATTTTATGAGTGTGTGCCTTACTTGTTTAGCACTACACTCTGATAAGCCTGAGGCTGCTCAACCACACAACCCCCATAATAGAGCACCTTGGGGTGGCTAGAGAAAACCAGTGTCCACTACCAAGGGAACCCCTGGACTCTTTTCACGGTATATCTCATTCTAATATATCATATTAAGAGTCAGATTCCTTCAGGGACCAGTGGACCGCTTTCTTCCAAAGGCAGTGTGCAGATGTCAGAAGAAATTGCAACTACAATTGTGGTTGTCCAGGTAACCTGGGGCTCTGACTTCATCAGTATACTCAGTGGTTTTTGTGTTCCATCCTTAGGGTGCTGTACTCACCAATGCACAGTTCTAGCCCAGGCTTATGTACCCTATTGAGATGAGAGTTCTCATGTTTGTTTGTTTCTGGAACACTTGTCAGAAGGCTGATGCATCCACACAGACCTGCTACAGAACCAAAGAATCAAACAATTGAAACATTGATCCCTCATTTAATCTACGGTTCCTCTGTGTACTTGAATGTCACTATCCAAATGTGTGTAAGTAGTTGTATTAATAGTTGTTCTGTGCAAGACGCACCACGCCATGTCTCTTTAGATTATTAGCTGTGTTGACAGTGAGGTCAGGCTACCATGGCATGCATACTAGTTATTTAGTTAGTTGCAGTTCAGTACAGTGTCAAAAACAGGTCATTGTTTAGATTTACAGAAGGGCCACAGTGACAGTTCCCCACGCTTGTATCATACTCTCAAAAATACTTTTCAGTTTGGTTTGGTTTCAGGTGGCTGCAGCATGCATGGAGCACAGTTCCTGTTTTGTAGAACAGAGTAGGCACATAGAATCACCTGCCTTTATACTAAGTAGGTTCTTTCTCCCACCTCCCTAAACCTTTTGACCCATGGTCCTTCCACTATGTCCTTTCTTGTGTTTAAAGTCCAGATTCAGAATCAGTGGGTATTAAACAAAGCCTCCCTGCTCCGAAGACTGATGAAGACCCAGCTTGAGAGTACAGCAAGCCCAATTTTATCTTTGGTCCAAGCACCCTGGATCCCACTTCCCAATTAGTGAACAGTGCTAAAGCTTTAAATACTCTGGGGCAAATTTAAGAAATGTGGCGCATCATATCATGATGCACCACTCTTCTTGTGCCCCCCAGCACCCCCATGTGTGCGCTGTATTTATGATACTGTGCACCTTGTTGCACGTTAGAGAACTAGCATCATAAATTTTGACTCTAGGTTGGTGCCTGGCAGGATTAGCACCAAAAATCTTGACGTTAGTCATGCAAAGTGACGGATGGCCTATTGAAAAAAACAGGAGCCTCATTTTAATGCCTGCGGTAGGAAGGCATTAAAGATGATGCTAGAAAAGGCGCAGTGGAAGCGCAGAGATTCCACTGCACCATTTTTCTTGGCCTCTTAATGCCAGAACGCCTTGCATACATTATGCCTGGCGCAGGGGGTTTACAATAAGTGGGGCAACACGTCCATTGCACTACTTTGTAAATATGGTGCAGTGTTTTTGCCAACCTAACGCCACATTAGCGTCAAATAAATGATGCTAACGTGGCACAAGGTGGTGCTAAGGGCTTCTTAAATCTGGCCCTCTGATTCTTAAAGGAGATGCTAAACCGGCTGATAAGCCTTGCATGGTTTTACATGGACCTACCTCATATCCCACATACCCCAATGATCTGTTGTCCATTCCTTCAGGATATTCAACCTTGCTCCCACAAAGGCAGTGCTTGGAATTCTTTGAGTTCCACTTTTATAGGTGAAGAATTGATGAGCTATTCAGTATTTTACCTCTCTTTCTTTGCTAACAACGACCAACAATATGCATTCTACAGGTTAATATGTTGAACAAATTCCTTTCTTGACTCAGGCAAACTTTATCAGACAATGAGGTGTTAACTTGTCACATTTATCGGAGGATGAAATATAACTTTTCTAGTGATTTAAGGTTTTATTTCACATTTTAACAAAAGCAGAATGGTTCAGGGATGGTTCCTTCACTACTTCTGCATATGGCGAGGGAATTACAGGACAGTCAGGGGTTCCTAGACTTTCATTTTAACATTTGGAGTTATTTTGCCTAGGTACCCTTGCAGTGGACTTTGAACTGAATGCCATGTATACCCTTCTGTATCATAACCCTAAAGAGAGTGATGAGGAGCAGCCCAATGTTTCCTCAGGTGAAACATCTATGACCCAGTAAGGGATCCAAAAACCCTTTATTAAGTCACTGGGTAGCCTTTGCTTTACTTTTATTAAGAAGAACATTATTCCATTACACACAGTAGTAAACAGCACACATCAAATCAAAACCGGACCATGCCAGCTCCATTCTAACCTCGTGTTCATTTCTTAATGTGTTTATCGCACGTGTCATTTTAGGTGGACTTCACAGTGGAAGTATCAGTCTGTTTCACTCACAGAATATCACTGTCACAAGGGTTGAGGACAGCTTTAAAGGCTAAAGGTCGTTTCAGGGTATTTGCACATGTACACACCGACCATTCAGGCCCAAATCAAAGCCCATCTAACCGTGGGAAAATGAGCTGAACTAGAACCCAGGCAAACAGTTCCAATAGAAAGCGCGGTGTAGACAGGGCAAGGACCAGTTGTTGGAATGAACAGTCTGCACAGCAATGGAATTCTCACGCTGGCTGGCTAATGCCCATCAGGATCCATGCTCAGGCATCATGTGCTGATCTCTTCTCATCAGCTGAGAGCAGTTATGACATTTTAAGTACACAAGATCTAAGTGCTGATACTTCTGCAACTGCACAATCCACACACATGGTTTGCAGAGCTGAGACAGTGGAACATGACCTAGCTACATCCCTGACAACCTCCGGGTTAGGAGATGAAACTGAGGTGATCCTGAAGGTATCCTGGGAACAGCCGCAGAGGATGCTACAACAAATTACATTTAGTTTCAGCACAGCACTCCAAAAGAGATCCCATTTTGGCTGTTTTGTAAAAAAGAAGGCCCTGCAGAGAAACATGTTGTCAGCAGCTCTCACTGAAAAGCAAGAAAGGTCTGGCAGTTCTGCTTAGCAGCCTGCTAATGTTACCTTAAACATAAAAAATTAACATTAAAAACGTAATTAATACATCTGCTCTAGGGGTAGAGTCAATAATTATTGCTATCCACCATCACACACCAGACATGTTATGAACCCTTCTAGGAAAGGGACGTGCAGGTAACTGGCAAAGTAGATGGTGTCAAAGGGGTTGAAATAAAATAGTGCAAGAGTTGTCAGGACCATCTGTGTGGATGCTTGAGGTACAAAATAGTCAATCAGGTGTCCTCGAGAGCTTCTCATTGAGCCACCTGCACCTGTCAGATGGGATTCAGGGAGCTGTTCCCGATGCCAGGGAACACTCCAGGATAAGACACAATATTGCACAGAAATGTATCTGCAAACAAGACCAACAGAGACATAGGTTCAGCTGGGATGTTTGGGGTGTTATACCTAGCTAATGTATAAATTATTCTACAGCCAGTTGAGTATAGGAGCTTTGTCTCTTGCATGATAAGCTATCTGTCAGATTTCAACTGAGATTTTAAAATACACACACAAGCACACACACAAAAACACACACACACTCTCTCTCTTTCATCTTTGTTTTGAAGGTCTTAAAACATGGTTAGTTTACAGAATTCTGTGTTATAAGTGCCCCTCACAATCCACACATCTTTCCCTTTCCACTGGCACTTAAGCCCTCCTCATGCTCTTTTGCTCATATAATGATTACCATAAATGCCACTGTGATCGTCAGAAAATCTAAAGCTCACCCTTCCCTCACCAATCTCAGTGACCAAGCTACATGGAAGTTGAGTTTAACATAACTCCTAAATCTGGGATTGTTCCTGTGGCCACTTGTATAATACGAATATAGCACAAATGTAGGAGCTTCTTGGCAGATGTTCATTCTGTGCAGTCGCTTCCATGTTCCTGTTAGAAGAGACAGGGCGGTGTCGTGAACATTACAAGTAGCACTTTCTCATGCATGTAGGATGATGCTGCCTCCTCCGGGTCAGGATCACCTTGAAATAGAAGTTATGATTTATATCAACATCATCCAGCTCACCATCCCACACAAGTACCTGTCTGTAGAGCCGTGCACCTGTATCCACACAGCAAGATGCAGCACTTCTGATCCCTGGGGCACTCCTCATCACTCTCACAGTAATTCAAGTGTGGAGCAAAACACGGTCCTGGAGTGATTTTTGGACACCTTCCTGGCTTTGAATTGACTGTAAAAAAATGTTTCAAACCTATTAGATTCTTAAATAAAACCATAAGAACAAAAGACTCATCACAACGCCAGTGCACTAATAGTCACCTTCAATAGTAAGAAGTATATCAGGAATCAGACACTGCTGTGAGGTGTGAGAGAATATCTCCATTTCAGGAGGCACCAGGAGTCATCCAGGCTATGCCACTGAACACAGATTGGGCAGAAACTCCTCCTGGAGAGCCACTGGATTCCAGTCTCGGTCATGATATGAGTTCTGGAGATCACACCAGCAAGATGATGATACTGCACAAGGTCAGACGTGGCGTTACATGTGAGCAGAGAGGACAGCGAGCCCCAACTACCAATAGCAATACTCAATGGTACCTGGGTTAAGTAAAACCTTACTAGCATGCAAACAGCACTGTGTATTGCAGTGCCCTCCTTAGGAATGGCAGTACTGGCACACACAGGGGGCAGCATCAGCACTGAGCTGTGGTGGAGTGTGGCAATAGAGGTGGGCACAGCTGGTAGAGGTACAATGGTGCCCAGGGTAGGTATGGCCATCCAAGGGTGCACAGCATGAGGTGATGTCATGGCACCAGGTTCTTAAGGCTATGCTGGTGAGCACAGGGGTCTTTAACATGGGTGTCTGGTTAAGAGAGATAACTCTGATAAGCACAATAATATTCTGATGTCAAAAAAAGGATCCTAGTGTGTGAAAGAACATTGGTCAGTGTAACTATAGTGTCCAGTGTATGCATGGCATTGAACACAGTAGGAAGTGTTCTAGGCTGACTCTTGTTACACATGGTTACTTCACAATATTGCACCAGATTCCAGGTTTTGTTCCCAATTTACATGCTATCAGTTACCCTTTCCTTTAAGACCTTTTTTGTTTTTGTACTTCCTGTAAAGTGCTATTTCTCTCTTCATATTTTGAAATGATGTTACAGTCTATCTGCTGTGTCCTCAGTTCTATCCTCAGTAGCATTCTTTCAGGATTTAGAATAGTTGCTGAATTTACATAGTACTTTCTGATCTCTTTCACCTGAGTTTTTCTCACATGTCCTCTTTTGTCTCTTTTGGGGGCCCATAGACTAGCTTCTTGCTGATCTCCACAGGGTTTAAATGACTTACATTTTTCTATTAGAATTTTGAAACATTAGGTCAGATTAACCTTAATTTTGACTTCACCCCTTGCCTCAGAATAGCAGAGAGTGTCTTTGGCACTGTGTTAACGCCCTATGCCGGAGTTGTTTCCTGCATAGGTATCAAAAGACAGGTGTGGGAAAAGCTGGACGCTTCAATCCTTCCTACACACCTAGCAGTATATCAGAGGAGGCTGTGAATGGAAATGGAACAATAACTACCGTAAAAACCTCAGAGATAGCATATTCCTCTGCACCTAGTAGTGAGTCAGAGGAGACAGTGAATGGGTGAACCTCAGAAACTACACTTGTGCTTGTTTGGAATTTTAACGTGTCTAAAAATACAGAGGTGACAATGGCATTCAGTCTCTTGGTACCTCATATTCAGGTGGTGCAATTTGTGTCACTTGCACACTTTTCACCAGAACATATTAGAAGGAGCATCATGTTTGCAGCACAGCACAGGTATGCAACAGTTGGCTATCAATGTGTTATGTCTCACTACAATAGTTTATACACAAGCATCTGGCAGAGTACATTGGACGTACTCACTACTACAGGATCCAGTAGAATGCAGCACCAGCAAAAACTCTACATTCCCAAGAAATGCCACATACACACATCACCAGTAGACATATCCGTCAACCTAGAAGATGCATAACACTTAAACAGAGTACTTCAGAGTACCTGACCAGAACTCAACCCCAAATCTCAAGATCACAGGCTGCATTAGAGTCCAGTGTATGATGGTAACCAAAGAAGCAGTTGGAAGGTCTCCATACTGCTGAAAGTGCTACAACGGCATGCCATTTGCAGAATGAGAGCTACATACACACACACACATCACCAGTAGACATATCCATCAACCTAGAAGATGCATAACCCTTAAACAGAGTACTTCAGAGTACCTGACCAGAACTCAACCCCAAACCACAAGATCATAGGCTGCATTAGAGTCCAGTCTATGATGGTAACCCAAGAAGCAGTTGGAAGGTCTCCATACTGCTGAAAGTGCTACAAGAGCATGCCATTCGCAGAATGAGAGCTATACAAATGCTAATAGCACAAGATTCCACCTGCCTCAGCTAGTCATTAAATGGTCGTGTTTTATCAGGTTAATATTGTTGCCAGTGTTTCTGCTGTATGCCAATTATTTTCTGTCTTTTGACACATGATGTGCTGCTCTGAAGAAATATTACTCTTGGAGGCTATGGGTCTGGTTAAGATCTTGGTGGACCGGTTACTCTGTCACAAACGTGAAGGTTATTCCATCTGTCATATTACGATTTCCATAGAATATAATGGAATTGTATTATGGTGGACGGGATATCCATCACATTGTGACAGAGTAACCTGATCTGACAAACTCTAAATCAGGCTCTTAGTGCCTGTTCTGGGCTTTTTAGGAAAGTTCATGCTTGGTACTCAGAGACTATGGGGGTGATTCTAACCCTGGCGGTCGGTGATAAAGCGGCGGCCAACCCGCCAACAGGCCGGCGGTCAAAAAAATGCAATTCTGACCCTGGCGGGAACCGCCAACACAGCCCGCCGCTTTAACACTCCGACCGCCACGGCGGAACAAACAAACAGCGCGGCGGTCACCGCCAACAGGCAGGCGGCAGACAATGTACCGCCCACCCTATCACGACCCACCAATCCGCCACCTTTTCCGGGGCGGGAGCCCCGCCGATAAAAACACGGCGGAAACAGACATTTTCAATGGAAAACGCTCACCTCGAGACACTCCACGCGGAATCCGGACAGCATGGAACCCGAATTTAACCTCATACCTGCTCTCGTCTACCTGCTCATCTACCACGAGTACGAACTCCGGCGCAGATGTCAACGGTGAGTACTGCACCTACGACACAAGGGAGGGGGCAGGACGAAAGGTTACGGGCACACACATATGCAACCCCCCCAATATGTACACACCAATGCAGAGCAACAAGTCACAGTGACACCACCCAAACACCCGTAAAAAATACAATGACACAACCAAATTTAGAATAAATATTTATGTACAAAAAAAGCTCCTGGAAATTATTGACCAACCGTGATAAATATTTACAAAAATAAAAAATATATACACATCAGTGTATAACTGAAGTAACAAGTCCTGCACATCCTACTAATCTAACATGTCCGTGGGCCAATGTTCTGCGAAACAAGGGCAAAGCCCACACACGAGACCTGAGTCCTTTGGAGAGAACACTGCAGGGGCATCTGATGTTAAAACTACAGGCACCTCAGGGGGAAGGGAAGGGGGGGCCACCACAGCCACATGAGTCCACGACGCCAGATCCACGAGGAGCCACCATGCCCACTGCACCATCCTGGGGAGTGCAAAGCCACAGTCTCTCAATGTCTCTACAGTGGGTGGGCTGCCCACTGTACCATCCTGGGGAGTGCAAAGCCACAGTCTCTCAATGTCTCTACAGTGGGTGGGCTGCCCACTGTACCATCCTGGGGAGTGCAAAGCCACAGTCTCTCAATGTCTCTACAGTGGGTGGCTTGCCCACTGTACCATCCTGGGGAGTGCAAAGCCACAGTCTCTCAATGTCTCTACAGTGGGTGGCTTGCCCACTGTACCATCCTGGGGAGTGCAAAGCCACAGTCTCTCAATGTCTCTACAGTGGGTGGCTTGCCCACTGTACCATCCTGGGGAGTGCAAAGCCACAGTCTCTCAATGTCTCTACAGTGGGTGGGCTGCCCACTGTACCATCCTGGGGAGTGCAAAGCCACAGTCTCTCAATGTCTCTACAGTGGGTGGCTTGCCCACTGTACCATCCTGGGGAGTGCAAAGCCACAGTCTCTCAATGTCTCTACAGTGGGTGGCTTGCCCACTGTACCATCCTGGGGAGTGCAAAGCCACAGTCCATCCGGTGGATGACAGTCTCCACTGGTCAAGGAGGAGGCATGGTGGGCACAGTGAACCATAAACAGTGCCTGAGACGGCGGTTCCCAGCGGAGCGGTGCATGAGATGAAGGGCCCAGCGGAGCGGTGCTTGAGATGAAGGGCCAAGCGGAGCGGTGCTTGAGAGGAAGGGCCCAGCGGAGCGGTGCTTGAGAGGAAGGGCCCAGCGGAGCGGTGCTTGAGAGGAAGGGCCCAGCGGAGCGGTGCTTGCAGGAAGGGCCCAGCGGAGCGGTGCTTGAGATGAAGGGCCAAGCGGAGCGGTGCTTGAGAGGAAGGGCCCAGCGGAGCGGTGCTTGAGAGGAAGGGCCCAGCGGAGCGGTGCTTGAGAGGAAGGGCCCAGCGGAGCGGTGCTTGAGAGGAAGGGCCCAGCGGAGCGGTGCTTGCAGGAAGGGCCAAGCGGGGCGGTGCTTGAGAGGAAGGGCCCAGCGGAGCGGTGCTTGACAGGAAGGGCCCAGCGGAGCGGTGCTTGAGAGGAAGGGCCCAGCGGAGCGGTGCTTGAGAGGAAGGGCCCAGCGGAGCGGTGCTTGAGATGAAGGGCCCAGCGGAGCGGTGCTTGAGAGGAAGGGCCCAGTGGAGCGGTGCTTGCAGGAAGGGCCCAGCGGAGCGGTGCTTGACACGGCGGGGCCCTGTTCAGCGGTACCTGTCTTCACGGCGGGCCCTGTTCAGCGGTACCTGTCTTCACGGCGGGGCCCTCTTCAGCGGTGCTCTTCTGCACGGCGGGCCCTGTTCAGCGGTACCTGTCTTCACGGCGGGCCCTGTTCAGCGGTACCTGTCTTCACGGCGGGGCCCTCTTCAGCGGTGCTCTTCTGCACGGCGGGCCCTGTTCAGCGGTGCTCTTCTGCACGGCGGGGCCCTGTTCAGCGGTACCTGTCTTCACGGCGGGGCCCACTTCATCGGTGCTCTTCTGCACGGCGGGGCCCTGTTCAGCGGTACCTGTCTTCACGGCGGGGCCCTGTTCAGCGGTGCTCTTCTGCACGGCGGGGCCCTGTTCAGCGGTACCTGTCTTCACGGCGGGGCCCTCTTCAGCGGTGCTCTTGCAGTATGTCAAGGGAGTCAGACCTGGCCTGGACACCCTGCTCACTCGCCCTCCGACCGTGCATTGTCAGGCCCTTCGGGGACGGAGTCCTGGGCCCTTTGGTGTCGTCCCTTGCAGCCGGGATGGGGCTTGTGGGGCCCTCCTGCTCCGCGCTTCTGGTGGCTGTCCTCTCCGCCCTGCTGTCCTTCCGCTCCTTAGATGGGGCTCTCGGGCCCTTGCCTCCCCTGGCTGTTGTGGCAGGTGAAGTGGCCGGAGTTACCTCCTTGGGGGCAGCCGTCTCTGTCCGCTCACGGCGGCCCTTCACTTTCCGGGTCCTCTTGCCTGGGGGGGGCTGGCTGTCCCCTTGCTGCTCACCGAAGTGTCACTGCCGCCAAAGGGTGGACTCCACATGCCATGCACCACTTGCACTTTAGAAGCTGGGCTGGTGGTGGCTGAGGTGACCTTGGGACTTTTCCCAGTTGGAGGGGGTGGGTCAGGGGAGGGAAAGAGGTCAAGATTGGAGAGGTAATATTTCTTGGGACCAAGGTAAGGGGTAGGAGTAGTGGTGAGAGAAGTGGAGGAAGAGGATGTGGTTGTATGAGAGTCAGGTGTGCTGTCCTTGGGTGCAGGTGACTGGGACGTAGGCTGTTGTGAGGTGGTTGGCTGTTGTTTGGGTGTCTGCCTGCGTTTATGTGTCTTGGAAGAGGGGGTGACAGACACAGTGGGAGAGGACACAGGGGACGTGTAAATGCCAGTGGGGGTGGTGACTGCAGGTGTGCGGACTGTAGTGGAGGGTGTGCTGGTGGTGGAAGAACTGGCTGATGTTGGTGTGCATGCAGGTGTGAGTGTAGACGTCACAGGGAGGGAGGAGGGAGACGAGGAGGACGGGGACACAGAGGTGGTAGTGACTGTTGATATGTCTGCATCTGTGTGTTGCTTGGGTGAATGCTTGTGTTTTCTGTGGTGCTTATGTTTGGATGAGCTGGCCTTGGGTGTTGAGGTGTGTGCAGGCTGGTCTGATGGTGTGGATGGGATAGGTTGAGGTACAGGAGACAGAGAAAGGGTGGAGGCAGATAGAAGAGGGAGACTGGAGACAGGGACAATGGCTGCCGTCAGTGCTGAGGCCAGAGCAGTGAACGCTTGTTGATGGGCAGCCTGACCCGAATGAATGCCCTCCAGGTAGGCATTGCTCCGATGCACCTCCCTTTCCACCCCCTGGATGGCATTCAGAAGGGTAGTCTGCCCAACAATGACCGTCCTCACCAGGTCAATGAGCTCCGCACTGAGGGCAGCAGGGGTAACAGAGGCAGGGGCTGAGGTGCCTGGGGCGAAGGAGAGGCGCGCCTTCCTGGCCGAGCGGCCACGGAGCGAAGAGTGAGGGTCTGCTGGGAGGGCGGTGCTGGTGCGCTGGGTGGCAGCTGTACCTGTTGTTGCGGGGGGCACAGGGTAGCTGCGCCTGGCACCCTACAGAGGTGGGGGGTGGGGGCACAGGGCCATGCCTAAGGGAGAGGACTACACTACAGAAAGCGCCCTGGCCTAATGTCACCCACAGCCCTCCTCCCCCACCCAGACGCCTCCACTGCGCATACAAATAGGAGAATGTGCAGATACTCACCCCCTTGTGTCTGCTGTGCTGTCCTCAAGCGCCCATCCAAATCAGGGTAGGCCACCGCCAGGATCCGGGACATCAGGGGGGTCATGGTGCGACTGGCACCCCTCCTAGGTCGGGAGGCCATCCCCAGCAGTGTTTCTGCGGTCTTCCTCGTTCCGCGGCGGATGTCCTCCCACCTCTTGCGGCAGTGGGTGCCCCGTCTGTTGTGGACCCCCAAGTTCCAGACTTCCTTGGCGATGGCACGCCAAATATCGATTTTCTGATGGGCGCTCACCTGTTTGACATGTACAGGGTGGGAAAGAGAAAACGTCACATATCTGTTTGTTTGGAGTACATGCCCCCCCCTCCCCAACCTTGCCATGGGTCCCATTCTCTCATCTGTCGTGCGTTGCACTCCTCATTTCCTCCCCACCCCACCAACTTGCATCCCCCCCACACCACACAGGCATAACCCATTCAATGTGCACTCAGTGTACTCACCTGTTGGTCTGGAGGACCGTAGAGTAGAGCATACTGGGGGAGGACCCCGTCCACAAGCTTCTCCAACTCTTCTGAACTGAAGGCGGGGGCCCTTTCACCAGTAGCAGCAGCCATTGTCACTTCCAGACCGAGTTCACAGCAGCACTTGCAGTATAGGTCCTCTCCTGTGGATGATCAGGTCTCGAGTGATTAAGCAGATAGGAAATGGCGGTCACGCCCGCGGCGGTGCGTACCGCGGCGGTGCGTACCGCGACCGCCGGCGCACATCGTCATTGGCTCATGAAACCCATAGGCTTCAATGTTAACCAATGCGTCTTCGCACAGCGGTCTTCGACCGCCTACCGCCACAGTGTGCCCCGCCAGCGCAGTGACCTCACATCCCATTGTCCCACTTCACAGGTCAGGCAGCCGCCATTTCAAGGGCCCACATGGCTTAATTTCTACTGCGTCACACAGGCCTAGGCCTTGCTATGGCACACATACAAACATAGCAACCCATACATTTACCTGTACTGTGCAAGCTGTGTTGTACGTACCTGTGAGTGGATTGACTCTGTACTCCATATTCTCCTTCCTAGGCACCGTCCGCTGGGACTTGCGATGAGAAGGAGGAATCCTCGCGTGTACCGGCCGCTGGTGGACCTGTCGACAATGGAAGAACGCCATATAATACTACGATACCGACTTGACCGAGCCACCATCCATGAACTGTGTGCCCAGCTGGAGCCAGCCCTGATGTCCCCCATCCGCCAACCCACAGGAATTCCCCCTCTAGTGCAGGTTCTGTCTGTCCTCCATTTTTTTGCAACTGGCTCATTCCAGACAACTGTGGCCATGTCATCTGGGATGTCTCAGCCTATGTTTTCCAAGATCTTGTCCAGAGTGTTGTCTGCCCTGATGAAACTCATGCGGAGCTACATCATTTTCCCAGAGGAGGGTGATTTGCCTACAGTGAAAGCTGATTTCTATGCCCTTGGACACATCCCCAACATCATTGGTGCAATTGATGGAACCCATGTGGCTTTAGTCCCCCCAAATGACGATGAACAGGTGTACAGGAACAGGAAGAATTACCATTCTATGAATGTGCAGGTGGTCTGTTTGGCTGACCAGTACATCTCCCATGTAAATGCCAAGTTCCCAGGGTCAGTGCATGACGCGTATGTTATGCGAAATAGCAGCATTCTCATGTGATGGAACAGCTACAGAGACAGCGTGTGTGGCTAATAGGTGACTCTGGTTACCCCAACCTGCCGTGGCTACTGACCCCAGTGAGGAATCCCAGGACCAGGGCAGAGGAACGGTACAATGAGGCCCATGGGCGTACTAGGAGGGTGATTGAGCGAACCTTTGGGCTCCTGAAGGCCAGATTTAGGTGCCTGCATATGACTGGTGGATCCCTAATGTACTCACCAAAGAAGGTGTGCCATATCATCGTGGCGTGCTGTATGCTTCACAACCTGGCTTTGCGACGCCAGGTGCCTTTCCTGCAGGAGGATGGTCCAGATGGTGGTGTTGTAGAAGCCTTGGAGCCTGTGGAGAGTGAAGAGGAGGAAGACTCAGAGGACGACACAGACAATAGGGACAGAGTGATACAACAGTATTTCCAGTAACACACAGGTAAGAATCACCCACGCCATTTCACAATTGCTTATAGCCTCCTGCATCTGTACTTTCTGTAGTTCCCCCAGATCTTTTTCATTAACCCCTTAGCTGCTGGGCCTTTTCCCCCCCAGTGCTGAGCCCTTTTTTGGCTATTTGGGGTAGTTCGCGCTTAGGGCTTCATAACTTTTTGTCCACATAAGCTAACCACGCCAAATTTGCGTCCTTTTTTTCCAACATCCTAGGGATTCTAATGGTACCCAGAGTTTGTGGTTTACCCTGGAGGAGACCAAGAAAATAGCCAAAATACAGTGAAAATTTAGTTTTTTCCAAAAAAATGGGAAAAAAGGGCCGCCGAAGAAGGCTTGTGGTTTTTTCCCTGAAAATGCCATCAACAAAGGGTTTCTGGTGCTGAAATCACTATCTCCCCACCTTTCAGGAACGGGCAGACTTGAATCAGAAAACCACATTTTCCAACACAAATTTGGCATTTTACTGGGACATACCCCATTTTTACTATTTTTGGTGCTTTCAACCTCCTTCCAGTTAGTGACAGGAATGGGTGTGAAACCAATGCTGGATCCCGGAAAGCTAAACATTTCTGAAAACTAGACAACATTCTGAATTCAGCAAGGGGTCATTTGTGTAGATCCTACAAGGTTTTCCTACAGAAAATAACAGCTGAAATAAAAAAATATTGAAATTGAGCTGAAAACAACAGCCATTTTTCTTTATGTTTTACTCTGTAACTTTTTCCTGCGATGTCAGATTTCTGAAAGCAATATACCGTTTTGTCTGCTGGACTCTTCTGGTTGCGGGGATATAAAGGGCTTATAGGTTCATCAAGAACCCTAGGTACCCAGAGCCAATAAATGAGGTGCACCCTGCAGTTGGTTTTCATTCTATACTGGGTATACAGCAATTCATTTGCTGAAATATGAGGAGTGAAAAAGAGGTATCAAGAAAACCTATGCATTTCCAAAATGGGATCAAGATAAGGTTTTGAGGAGCAGTGGTTATTTGCACATCTTTGAATTCCGAGGTGCCCATACTAGCATGTGAATTGCAGGGCATTTCTCAAATAGACGTCTTTTTTACACACTCTCTTATATTTGGAAGGAAAAAATGTAGAGAAAGATAAGGGGCAATAACACTTGTTTTGCTATTCTATGTTCCCCCAAGTCTCCCGAAAAAAATGATACCTCACTTGTGTGGGTAGGCCTAGCGCCCGCGACAGGAAATGCCCCAAAACACAACGTGGACACATCCCATTTTTTCACAAAATACAGAGCTGTTTTTTTGCAAAGTGCCTACCTGTGGATTATGGCCTCTAGCTCAGCCGGCACATAGGGAAACCTACCAAACCTGTACATTTTTGAAAACTAGAGACCTAGGGGAATCCAAGATGGGGTGACTCGCGGGGCTCTGACCAGGTTCTGTTACCCAGAATCCTTTGCAAACCTCAAAAAGTGGCTAAAAAAACAAGTTTTCCTCACATTTCGGTGACAGAAAGTTCTGGAATCTGAGAGGAGCCTCAAATTTCCTTCCACCCAGCGTCTCCCCAAGCCTCCCGATAAAAATGATACCTCACTTGTGTGGGTAGGCCTAGCGCCCGCGACAGGAAATGCCCCAAAACACAACGTGGACACATCACAGAAAACAGAGCTGTTTTTTGCAAAGTGCCTACCTGTAGATTTTGGCCTCTAGCTCAGCCGGCACCTAGGGAAACCTACCAAACCTGTACATTTTTGAAAACTAGAGACCTAGGGGAATCCAAGATGGGGTGACTCGCGGGGCTCTGACCAGGTTCTGTTACCCAGAATCCTTTGCAAACCTCAAAAAGTGGCTAAAAAAACAAGTTTTCCTCACATTTCGGTGACAGAAAGTTCTGGAATCGGAGAGGAGCCTCAAATTTCCTTCCACCCAGCGTCCCCCCAAGTCTCCCGATAAAAATGATACCTCACTTGTGTGGGTAGGCCTAGCGCCCGCGACATGAAATGCCCCAAAACACAACGTGGACACATCACAGAAAACAGAGCTGTTTTTTGCAAAGTGCCTACCTGTAGATTTTGGCCTCTAGCTCAGCCGGCACCTAGGGAAACCTACCAAACCTGTACATTTTTGAAAACTAGAGACCTAGGGGAATCCAAGATGGGGTGACTTGCGGGGCTCTGACCAGATTCTGTTACCCAGAATCCTTTGCAAACCTCAAAAAGTGGCTAAAAAAACAAGTTTTCCTCACATTTCGGTGACAGAAAGTTCTGGAATCGGAGAGGAGCCTCAAATTTCCTTCCACCCAGCGTCCCCCCAAGTCTCCCGATAAAAATGATACCTCACTTGTGTGGGTAGGCCTAGCGCCCGCGAAAAGGAAATGCCCCAAAACACAACGTGGACACATCACAGAAAACAGAGCTGTTTTTTGCAAAGTGCCTACCTGTAGATTTTGGCCTCTAGCTCAGCCGGCACCTAGGGAAACCTACCAAACCTGTACATTTCTGAAAACTAGAGACCTAGGGGAATACAAGATGGGGTGACTCGCGGGGCTCGGACCAGGTTCTGTTACCCAGAATCCTTTGCAAACCTCAAAAAGTGGCTAAAAAAACAAGTTTTCCTCACATTTCGGTGACAGAAAGTTCTGGAATCTGAGAGGAGCCTCAAATTTCCTTCCACCCAGCGTCCCCCCAAGTCTCCCGATAAAAATGATACCTCACTTGTGTGGGTAGGCCTAGCGCCCGCGACAGGAAATGCCCCAAAACACAACGTGGACACATCACAGAAAACAGAGCTGTTTTTTGCAAAGTGCCTACCTGTAGATTTTGGCCTCTAGCTCAGCCGGCACCTAGGGAAACCTACCAAACCTGTGCATTTCTGAAAACTAGAGACCTAGGGGAATCCAAGGAGGGGTGACTTGCGGGGCTCGGACCAGGTTCTGTTACCCAGAATCCTTTGCAAACCTCAAAAAGTGGCTAAAAAAACAAGTTTTCCTCACATTTCGGTGACAGAAAGTTCTGGAATCTGAGAGGAGCCTCAAATTTCCTTCCACCCAGCGTCCCCCCAAGTCTCCCGATAAAAATGATACCTCACTTGTGTGGGTAGGCCTAGCGCCCGCGACAGGAAATGCCCCAAAACACAACGTGGACACATCACAGAAAACAGAGCTGTTTTTTGCAAAGTGCCTACCTGTAGATTTTGGCCTCTAGCTCAGCCGGCACCTAGGGAAACCTACCAAACCTGTGCATTTCTGAAAACTAGAGACCTAGGGGAATCCAAGGAGGGGTGACTTGCGGGGCTCGGACCAGGTTCTGTTACCCAGAATCCTTTGCAAACCTCAAAAAGTGGCTAAAAAAACAAGTTTTCCTCACATTTCGGTGACAGAAAGTTCTGGAATCTGAGAGGAGCCTCAAATTTCCTTCCACCCAGCGTCCCCCCAAGTCTCCCGATAAAAATGATACCTCACTTGTGTGGGTAGGCCTAGCGCCCGCGAAAAGGAAATGCCCCAAAACACAACGTGGACACATCACAGAAAACAGAGCTGTTTTTTGCAAAGTGCCTACCTGTAGATTTTGGCCTCTAGCTCAGCCGGCACCTAGGGAAACCTACCAAACCTGTACATTTCTGAAAACTAGAGACCTAGGGGAATACAAGATGGGGTGACTCGCGGGGCTCGGACCAGGTTCTGTTACCCAGAATCCTTTGCAAACCTCAAAAAGTGGCTAAAAAAACAAGTTTTCCTCACATTTCGGTGACAGAAAGTTCTGGAATCTGAGAGGAGCCTCAAATTTCCTTCCACCCAGCGTCCCCCCAAGTCTCCCGATAAAAATGATACCTCACTTGTGTGGGTAGGCCTAGCGCCCGCGACAGGAAATGCCCCAAAACACAACGTGGACACATCACAGAAAACAGAGCTGTTTTTTGCAAAGTGCCTACCTGTAGATTTTGGCCTCTAGCTCAGCCGGCACCTAGGGAAACCTACCAAACCTGTGCATTTCTGAAAACTAGAGACCTAGGGGAATCCAAGGAGGGGTGACTTGCGGGGCTCGGACCAGGTTCTGTTACCCAGAATCCTTTGCAAACCTCAAAAAGTGGCTAAAAAAACAAGTTTTCCTCACATTTCGGTGACAGAAAGTTCTGGAATCTGAGAGGAGCCTCAAATTTCCTTCCACCCAGCGTCCCCCCAAGTCTCCCGATAAAAATGATACCTCACTTGTGTGGGTAGGCCTAGCGCCCGCGACAGGAAATGCCCCAAAACACAACGTGGACACATCACAGAAAACAGAGCTGTTTTTTGCAAAGTGCCTACCTGTAGATTTTGGCCTCTAGCTCAGCCGGCACCTAGGGAAACCTACCAAACCTGTGCATTTCTGAAAACTAGAGACCTAGGGGAATCCAAGGAGGGGTGACTTGCGGGGCTCGGACCAGGTTCTGTTACCCAGAATCCTTTGCAAACCTCAAAAAGTGGCTAAAAAAACAAGTTTTCCTCACATTTCGGTGACAGAAAGTTCTGGAATCTGAGAGGAGCCTCAAATTTCCTTCCACCCAGCGTCCCCCCAAGTCTCCCGATAAAAAATGATACCTCACTTGTGTGGGTAGGCCTAGCGCCCGCGACAGGAAATGCCCCAAAACACAACGTGGACACATCACAGAAAACAGAGCTGTTTTTTGCAAAGTGCCTACCTGTAGATTTTGGCCTCTAGCTCAGCCGGCACCTAGGGAAACCTACCAAACCTGTGCATTTCTGAAAACTAGAGACCTAGGGGAATGCAAGGAGGGGTGACTTGTGGGGCTCGGACCAGGTTCTGTTACCCAGAATCCTTTGCAAACCTCAAAAAGTGGCTAAAAAAACAAGTTTTCCTCACATTTCGGTGACAGAAAGTTCTGGAATCTGAGAGGAGCCACAAATTTCCTTCCACCCAGCGTTCCCCCAAGCCTCCCGATAAAAATGATACCTCACTTGTGTGGTTAGGCCTGGTGCCTGCGACAGGAATAGATCACACAACGGTCAATGTTGGTCCTTACGTGAGGCAGCTGTTGACCCTGGGGTGATCCATTCCTGACACAGACACTAGGTGTAGGCACTCAAGTGGGGTAGTGTTTTTATCAGGACAGGTGAGGAGTCACTGGGTGGTAGGAATATTGTGGATCCCAGCATATTCCTGTAGTTTGTGTGACAGAAATGCGAGAAAAATTGAGTTTTTTTTCAACATTTCAGCTTTGCAGGGTATTCTGGGTAAGAAAACTTTGGGGAAGCCACACAAGTCACACCTCTGTGGACTCCCCCGAATGTCTAGTTTCCAGAAATGTTTGGGTTTAGTGTGTTTCTCTATATGGCCGCCGAATCCAGGACCAAAAACACAGGTGCCTGCCTTACAAAACCAGTTTGTTTTGCCATGGATAATTTTGATGTCTCCACAATATGATTTGGGTGGTGGAATTTGGGGCTGAACTAAATTGGGGAGCTCCCAAGAGAGCACTCTCTCTCTGCTTGCCGCCGCATTCACCTGCTCTCTGGGTTGACCTAACCCACTATTACCCAGTTGCACAAACAGCTTGCGAAGGGACAGCAGGACTGTCCTCATCACCTCCCTCATAATGTACTGGAAGAGGAGTTATCGAATGAGACTCCTCTGACTGAAAAATCACTCCCAGAGTCTGCGCCATTGTCCTATCCCTCAGATGCTGTCTCAGTATCTGATGTCTCAGTCTCTGATCCTATGTCAGAGCGGTCCTCTATAACCCGAGTGTAGGCAGCAGTCATCCATCAAGATGCCATCTCTGCTATTGGCTAAACTGTTGCTCTAAAACACTAGCCTACGTAGACAGTCACAAAATCGATGGTGTGTGAGATACGTGCAACAGTAGAGGCCACCTTACCTGCGCTTCTTCCCTCAATCAGCACGTACTTTCAAGACACTCAAAAAACACCTTGTCACATACCATTCGTCACAGTCTTTAGCACCTCCTGCGCCCAGTCCAACAATTATTGGTGCTCCCACTCCCTCCTCCTCGGATTCCCTCATTACCACCCAGCAAAAGTGCCCTTCATCTCTCCATAGACTTTGCTAATGTACTCAGCTATTTACATAAAATACAGATTTGCTCTTTGCAGTAGGCATATAAACCTTCTGCGCTTCTTTATGGCACTAAAACTGCCACTAGACAAGTCGGACCCTTTTCCCCCCAGGGAAACCACACACATATTGACAAAAGTGATATATATATGACAGCCAATCACCTGAAACTCAACTCAAGCAAAACCGAAATAATCCTCTTTGGCCCACACAAAAACACCTGGGACCCCTCATGATGGCCCACCACGCTAGGCCCTGCACCCACCCCCGCCAACCACGCACGCAACCTCAGCATCATCCTAGACTCCTCCCTCTCGATGACCCAACAAATCAACGCTCTCACCTCCTCATGCTTCAACACACTCCGTATACTGAAAAACATTCAAATGGATCCCCACAGAGACCAGAAAAACTGTCACTCACGCACACATCAGCAGCAGGCTTGATTACGGAAACGCCCTCTACGCCGGCACCACTCTAAAACGCAAGCGCAAACTACACGCATCTAGAACTCAGCAGCACGACTCATCCTCGACCTCCGCCGACACGAACACATCTCTCCACACCTCAAATCCCTCCACTGGCTCCCCATTGACAAAAGGATCACCTTCAAGATCCTCATCCTCGCACACAAATCACTCCACAACACAGGCCCTGCCTACCTCAACGAGAGTCACCTTCCACACCCCCACACGAAACGTCCGCTCAGCTGACCTCTCTCTCGCCTCTGTCCCCCGCATCAAACACACCACCACCGGGGGCAGATCCTTCTCCTACCTTGCACCCAAAACCTGGAACGCCCTCACAACCCACCTTCGCAAGACCCAAAACCTACTTCTTTTCAGGAAGGGCCTCAAAACCTGGCTTTTCGAACAGTGAACCTCCCAGCCCCTTTCCCTCCCCCCGCCCCCCCCCCCCAAGCGCCTTGAGACCCTCACAGGTGAGTAGCACACTTTATAAATCTCTTTCGTATATCTAGATCTACCTCTATATATATATATATATATATATCTATGTACATAGATATATCTATAGATATATCCATGTACATAGATATATCTATCTACATAGATATATAAATATAGATCTATATATAGATCTATTTTTTTTAGTTGTTGTATGGTTTCCTTGGGGGCCAAAATGGCCCCCAGGGAAACCCTACAACATCTAAAAAAAAAAATGCCCCCACAGGGGGTCACCCTGCCCACGGGCGACCCCCTGTCATTTTTTTATTTTTTTTTATTATTTAAAAAAAAAAAAAAAAAAAATCCCCTGGGGGGGGGGGGGGGGGGGGGGGGCGCGATCGCGCCCCCCCACCCCCCAGGGGGCACCTACCTTTTTTTTTTTTTTAATTATGCCCCCGGGGGGGGGGGGGGCGGCCCGTTTTCCGAGGGGGCCGCCCCCCCAAAGTGAAATCCCTGGCGTCTAGTGGTGTTTCCTGGCCCCCGATCGCAGCTGTGCTGCGATCGGGTGCCAGGAAACACTTTGAGAAGGCCTCGTAAGAAAGGGGAGACTCTCCCCCTTTCTTACGAGGCCTTCTCAAACTGTTTGGTCGACGCCCGCACCTAACAGGTTAACTTTTGCCTTTCCCTTTCCTTCTCAGTGCTGTCTGACTCAGTGCCTGACTTCTGCTTGGTTTGCCCATGAACTACACCGTATTGACATTGGTATGTTGTCATGACTAATTGACAGAACAGATATTGAACAGTAATATGTAATACATTTGTTAATAATACAGCATGACTCAAAACTGATTTGTGTGCAATATGTGATTTATTTACAGTGCTAGATATCGGTACATGTGATTCTAAGGGTGATGGGTGGGGGTGGAGGAATATCCATGGCAGAGTCCAGTTCTCAGTCTCACAGGTGCATTGTCCTTTTGCCTGTGGAAGGATGGAGCATAGGCAGTTCATGGTTGGACAGGGTGACAATGTGGGACAGTGGGAAGACTTGAGGGGGTATGTCCTGCTGGCGGGGGTCTTGACATCCTACTCTGTCTTTTTTTTTTATCTCAGGCTCCTCTTGCGGGGTGGTTGTTATTCAGCAGGAGGTGGGGTTCTGGTGGGCTGTCGTGGTGTTGGGGCCTCCTGTCCACTAGCGCCGGCGGAGGTGGTAGGCTGTTCCTGGTCCGGGCTAGTAACAGGGGCCCTGTGTGGTGCAACATGGTCCCGCAACGCGTCTTCTATCCTGTTGAGGGCCAGGACGATGGTCCCCATTGCGGTCCCGATGATTCTCAGCTCCTCCCTGAACCCCATGTAGCGTTCCTCCTGCTGTGCCTGGATCTCAGTGAACCTGGCCAGTACCGTCGCCATCGTTTCTTGGGAGTGGTGGTAGGCCCCCATGATGGTGGTGAGGGCCTCTTGGAGAGTGGGTTCCCTGGGCCTCTCCTCCCCCCCCTGTCGCACAGCAGCTCTCCGAGCTGCCCGGTTTCCCCCGGCCTCTGTCCCCTGGACGGTGTGCCCGCTAACACTGCCCCCAGGTCCCTGTTGTTGTTGGGGTGTTGGGTTAGCCTGGATGCCCTGTAGTGGCAGACACACTGCTGATTGAGCTGTCCTAGAGACAGAGGCATGGGCCCGCTGGGTGGGAGCTGTGCTGGTGTTGGCAGAGGGGGTCGGGTCTGGTGTGGCCTGTGGCTGCCTGAGGGGAACCGACTGCCCAGAGGTCCCAGATGGTCCGGGCTGGTCATCAGGTTCACTGTCGACAGAGCTGCTATCCTCACTGTGGGCCTGTTCCGGGGGTGGGATGGACATTTCTGGACCCTATTGGCTGGTGTGTTGGCGTTCGGATCCTGCATGGGGTAAGAGAGTTTGGTTATTGTTTCTGTGTGTGCAATAGCGTGCGTGTTATGGGTGCCCTTGTCCCCCAGTGCAGGCATTCCCTTGAGGGAGGTGTTGTGAGGGTAGTTAGTGGAGGGGGGGGGTTAGTGCAGTGGTCATGCTTAGGTTATGGGTGTCCATGATTTGTGTTGGCATTCAGGGTTTGGTGTTGGGATGGGTGGGTTGTGCTGGTGAGACATTGTCAGGGAGGATGTGTGCTGGGGGGTTGGGGGTGAGGGTGGGGGTGTGGGTTGGCATGCTGGTGGGGTGGGGGGGATATAGTAGTTGAGATTGCACTTACCAGAGTCCATTCCTCCGGCTACTCCAGCGAGGCCCTGAGGATGCAGGATGTTCAAGACGTCTTGCTCCCACGATGTAAATTCGGGAGGGGTGGGTGGGGGTCCGCCGCCAGTCTTCTGGACCGCGATGTTGTGCCTGGAGACCATCGATCGGACCTTCCCCCGTAGGTCGTTCCATCTTTTGCGGATGTCCTCCCTATTCCTGGGATGCTGTCCCACCGCGTTGACCCTGTCCACGATCCGCTGCCATAGCTCCGCCTTCCTAGCTATACTGGTGTGCTGCACCTGCGAGCCGAAGAGCTGGGGTTCCACTCTTAGGATTTCCTCCACCATGACCCGGAGTTCGTGGTCCGAAAACCGTGGGTGCCTTTGGGGTGCCATGGGGTGGTGTGGGTGAGGTGTGGGGTGGTGTATGTGATGATGAGTATGTTGGTGTGTGGTGCTTTGTGCTACTATGTGGTGTGTGTGATGGTGTAGTGTGCCTCAGTGTGTCTTGCTATGGTTTGTCTGCTGTGTCTTTCTCTCCTTCTCTCAATAATTGTGGTCGCAGGGGTTTGTGGGTGATGTGGGTGTGTGTTTTATAGTTGATTGATTGTGTGGGAGTGGTGTGTGTATGTGTATCAGGTGTGTGTATTTTGAATTGTCCAATGTGGCTGTGTTTTGGTGCTGTGTGTGTATTTTGACAGCGGCGGTGTGTAGCGCCAATGGAATACCGCGTTTGAAAGACCGCCGTGTGGATTCGTGGGTCAGAATGGCATGGGCGTATTTCTGTTGGCGTGACGGTGGAGGTTTGGTCATCTCCAGTTTATCGCTGCCCGCTGATGTGGTGGACTGCAGTGGAGGTCGGATTTTTGGAGGTTTGGCCGTTGTGGGTCAGAATGACCGTGGCGGCTTTCCGCGACCGCGGCGGTGTTATGGCGGTCTTCTGACCGGCGGTAAGCGCCTTTTACCGCCGAGGTCAGAATGACCCCCTATATCTACTTTAGCCATATTTTAGACACGTTATTTTAGTTAACTAGGCCTGCCACTCTGCAATTTAACCCAGTTTATTCAGCATTACCTTATTTTTCTAGCAATAGCCACATTTGCAGTGCTGTTTTATTTTCTCTATCTCATTGTGCTTTCGCCTAAGAAAGGTAGTTCTTAGGTTCTTAGTAGGACATTTATTTCACTCTGTGCTTTCCCAAATGCTACAGTCAGATAGGGTTGCTGACAAACGTGGTATGCTGTGTCTCCAACATTTATAGAAAACACACACTCATATGTTTTATTATAAAAAAAAACCCTTTGTCCCAAACACGTTAGAGGGAGATTCAAGCCAGATGACCACGACTGTATGCTGATTGGTTTGCTAAAGCTGCTTCCTTAGACGGCCGAATCCCTGATCCAAATGGGGATAGTGTCTCTCTAGACTACAGTTTTGTTTCTCCACGTATGAGGGATGATGTTCTCCCCCCGGGGAAACATGAAGGGTGGATTAGGCTTATGATGCTGTGCTCAAACATAGCATAAGCAGGAGGACTATAGATCACCCCTATTAGACTGTATGGTAGGACTGTTTTTGTGTGTTCACTCTTTTAGTCACGTGTTTGTTTTTATTGTGTTTTATCATCCTAGTTATTGCAATACATGTTATTTTATCTAAGATGTAATTACTTCAATAAATTCTTATTGAACTGCATTCTTCCTCTATTGTCCTTGCCTATGTGAGACTTCTGTAACTGAGAGAAAGGGATGAGATCTGATTGACCACGATTCCCCTGAGGAGTCTTTCTGGTCATGAGCCTGGTTGCACAATCATCTCACCCAGAGATGAGGTGCTGCTAGTTAGCCGGAGAACCCAGATTAGGCCGGCAGGTGTCATATGGTGTGGAATCGTACTCAGTACCTACAATCCATGTGATCCTGCCTCCCAAATCCCGTAGTCTCTTTAGCATAATGAGACTACGCGACATGGCGACACCAACGTTTGGTCAGGCACTAATATTTGGATCCTCCTAAGTATCTCTGTCTCACTAAAGGCTAAAGACACCTCAAAACTATATATGGAGACGTCCATGGTATTGAGGATTTCCTCCTCAGCTAAATAGGTGGTACCTATCTTGAGCTGTACGTTGTTCCAGCTTGAGCCTTAAAAGGACCAATCCCTAGTTGGTGTCCTTATCTCTGAACATACATCTACCATTAATATGGCTAACCCACAACGTGTGACAATTGCAGTAAATATGCAACCTCCCCTTACTGCACATTTATTGGCAAATGGCCTGACGGCCCAGGGGGGTCCAGTCACATTTGTTGCCGAGGCTCATCCAGCCTACAGAACAGAACTTTTTTTATTCTTGAGTCACCTTTCCAGCAGCCGATGGGAACACAAATACATTTCATCACTGCACACGTGCAAATGCTCCTGCACAATACAGAGCTTATGCATATTTAGAAATACCTTTATCTTATCAAGACCATAATAATTGGCTTGATGATGCCCTACCACATACAATATTACACATTAGGTTAGGTCCTCTGAGCAATGATGGCCTGAAACGGCCTTTATTAGCCACATTTACACCAAAGCCTGATTCAGCAACCTTAGCGGAGGCTGAGGTCCGCTGCCTTTATATAGAGCTCATGACAATATACAGACTGTTAGTACAGGTTGTTATGCAAACATTAAATACTAACCCAGAAGGTGCTGCCCCAGCGCAACCACATGCAGTTACGCCAGGCATCAACCCTGCTACTGTACATTTGATCATGGGTAAGGCACCCGCCAAGCGGAACGAAATTCCGTTTTGGCTAGTACAAAAAATAAATGTCCTGGAAGCAGTTTTTCCACATACGGGAGCTCGGGATAAATATAGAATTCTCAGTATGTGCTTGCCATTTGGGATGGTTCCCACAGTTGATAACTTCAATACATGGAGCACGGTATTTGCCACACTCTATACTACTGCACACGATATACCAACACTTGCCAATCTACCGGAGGTATTAAAACAAATTCAAGATGCCTGGATTCTGGGATACACTTAATGCCAATTTTGCCACAGTATCTTCAATTATATTAAGTAACCTTAAAGGGGAAGCAGATACACTAGCAGTGTGCATGCAGCTCTGGGATGTTCTTGTACAAGATCAAGAACGTGAGCTGCCCAAGATTATCACTGAGACCTACTCTAGTATTGGTCGAGATAGTCTGGGGGCCAGACCAACCACACCACAATTTCAAGGTAGATCTAATAAAGGCACTACCAAGCAAGTGCCTGAAGGTTCCAAAAAATGCTGGGATGAAAAACAACAAACGCCTAAAAAAGAAAGGGGAGAATCTCCGCGCGCGGAGATCCCACAAAACAGATATAATCTTAGGAATAGAGATAACATAAAAACGCCTGACAGATATCAATATACTGATACACGCCTATCTTGTTCCTTTCAGGACTCACTGGAAAAACGCAGTGAGAGATGTGACTGGTCAGAGCAGCAAACTGAGTATGTGAAACTGAGAAAGGACTCACAACGCTTCTCTGAAGTTTGAGTTAAGAAAGAAGAGAAACTTCTACTACAAAGACCCCAATTTAAAAAGAACAAAGTGGCAGCAGTTACAATCCGACATGCCACTCAAGAGGAGTGCTTTACTAAAGAACAGGAAGTGGGCACTAGCACTGTTAGACAGTGTGGTAGAGGTCACAATAGTTCAACAGGATCATCAAGAACATCTGGAGGTGAATCAACTGATGACTTCTTGCAAGTTGAGACTGCAGACATGAGTGTCTCCACACCGGACAGGGTGTATAAAGTAACTATCCAGCTAGAGGGAGACATTGAACGTATGATAGGTGCTATCTTTTGAGACCGCCTTGTTTCTATTTATGATATTTTGCTGGCTGGAAAATATTGGCCGCCAGAATATGTCCGCAATCTCCCTTATGGAGAGGACGTTATTTAAAAGTCCTTCTTTCCCCTTGTTCCCAGAAAGCTTGTTGAAATGTACACCATTGATTTGGCAGTGGAGCAAGCACCTGCGTTATATCGCAGTCATGTAGGTTGGGAGAAAGATTCCCCCTACCACTTAGTACCAATAAAATTCCAACCCCAACCTCAACCTCAATATCCAATACAATATGATGCAAAAGCACCTGTGAGGGAAATCCTCAACCAATTAGAGTAGCAGAGCGTGCTTGAACCCTCAAATTTATCAATGAATAATCCACTATTTCTGGTCACCACTCATATAGCATAGTTTTGGAATACTGACCTTTAAACAGTCACACACACACATTTTCAATACAAAATGCACACAGCACAGACATCATGAACAACATAGGACACAAAAAATATAAGATGACCCTGGTTCCAATGGGTTTTTCTGCCAAAGCATAGCGCCTGAAAGTAGGGATTTAGCATGTTTCAGCACTCTAGACTCTAAAACAAATTCTGCCGACCCCCACAAGGCTACAAGAACAGTCTAGGTAACATCTATTTACACAACATAGACCCTGAGGCGTTGTCCTATGTGGATGATATCTATCTCACAGACGACGACATCATGCAACATTTAAGACGGGTAGCCCGCATTATTGTAGGATTTGCCAAAATTGGATACAAATTCAACTTCAAAAAATGAAAATAGCCTTCCTTAGTGTCCTGTTTCTGGGATACAAACTGTTGGATGAAGGCAAGAGCCTTGCACCACAATTTTTAGAAAAATACTCACAATTAAAATCACTGAACAAAATAAAAAAGCTACAGTCAGTATTGGGCTTTTTACATTTTGGCAGAATATATATCCCATATTATGCACAACAAATGAAACCATTATATGACTTAATATGTCCTGACTTTACCAGCACATTCTGGACAGGCGAATATACACGACTCCTTAGAGCATTGCAAAAAGAAATGCTTGAAGCAAAACACTGACATACAAGGGCCAATAAAAAACATCTGTTCCTTAGAGTAATTGCTTGTGGCATTGGTTTCACCTATGTGACATTCAATGAGGATGAGACTGTCCCAATTGCATATAAATCACACTTATACTCCATAGCTGAACAACGCATTGCTCCCACTGAGAAGATTCTCACTGCTGTCCAGATGCCGGTCCTTAAAAAGAGACCTCTGGCCCAGGGGAAGAGCATTTTTGTTGTGTCCCCCATTCTAGCCCTTGAAGCTGCTACCACAGCAAGCGTTCCAAACCCTAAAGCATTACATTCACGTTAGATTCAATGGGCAACGTCTCTGATGGCCACTGATGTTGATTATGTTTTTGACTCCAAATCACAGACCAAAGAATTCTTAAAATATGAACTTGAGTATCCAGTTCCAGCAAATACATTGTCTATTGAACAATATCGGACAACCTTGTACACTGATGGTTCAGCCCAACCAGCAATAGGCACCAAACATCAGTACTCCACTGCTTGCGCAGTCGTGAGTGGATACATTAAGGATGGCAAGTTTCATCTTCCAAATACTTACATGCAGACTCTAGGGGCCTGCACTGCACAACTTGTAGAGTTCAAGGCTCTGGTGATTGCACTGGAACATACGGATCCTGAGAAGATGACGTTGATTGTCTGTGATTGGTACTATTGTGTCCAGTCCTTCCATGAATATCTCCATTACTGGCGCCAAAATGGGTTCAGAGATTCAAAAGGCAACACCACTAAACACAGACTTCTGTGGGGTAAAGTAGTGGATCTGAAAGAAACACTACCTAATGTCCATGTTGTACACACACTAGGACATTAGGGTGTTGGAATACATGTTGAAGGCAACACTTTGGCTGATGAAGCAGCCTAATCAGCTCTGGCTACTGTTGCTGCAGTAACTCGTTCTCAATTGAAAGTGGATGATGAAATAATGGCAGCTATGAAAGCTTTGGGTGACGGCACACCCTTACTGAAAGCATATCCTGCTAAATATTCCTATCGTATGGCAGGCATTTTTACAGCACAAGTTACAATACCAGATGTGGGATATTGTGTGATTCACAATAAAGACCTAAGACCTGAGTTAATAAAAACAGCACATGAGGGAGTTTCTTCTGCCCATGCTCTTGTGGCGGTTACAATTTTACTCTTATAAGCACGTTATTGGTGGCCAGGTCTCTACAAGCAGACCAAACAGTATGTCCTTTGTTGTGACATCTGACAGCAAATTAAAGTATCCACAGTCAAACGCCTACCACAAACACCCCTCTTAATTTCCAACAAACCATTACAATGTGTGTACTTGGACAATTGTGGTCCCCTGACACCAGACAGTGCATACAAATACATCCTAGTCGCTGTTGACTCATGCTCCAGATTTCTATGGGTTTGGTCACAACGCTTGGCTGACGCTCAAACTGTTATTAAAGATTTGCAAGTCTTTATTGGCACATCTGCTATTGCGGCTTTCCACTCAGACCAGGGCCCTGTTTTTGCTTCAAGGGCTGTCAGTGACGCCATGGCTTCGTTAGGGGTCAAACTGCATTACTCGTCTCCATTTCATCCCGGGGGTAATAGTGTTGTGGAGCGACGAAACAGAGATTAGGCAATCCTTAACCTCCAGAGTATTAGGCACAGGTCATAGGTGGCTTACACACCTGAATGGAGTTCAGAGAGCACTTACCAATCTGCCCAGAAAGTCCCTGTTTGGAACCCAAATGTATGTTCCAGATCTTGATGGTCCTGGCATGGAGGGGGCAGATACATCCTTTGACATAAATGAACGTGTCACTGTCTTGCAGGTTTTACAACAATTCCAAAATGAGAAAGCATCTGCCAGTGCTTTCTCCTCTGGAATTCGGGATGTACCAGTAACATCTACCGGCTTGATTCCAAAACTTGGGGATCTAGTGCGAGAAAAGATTGCTGTGAAAAAGGAGTTTGGTCCTGCTTATTGTTCACTTGTTTTAGTCATGGGAATACACAGTACCAAAACTATCATTCTACCACTGCTGCCTGGTTCTAAAGAAAATTGCTTTGTTTCCATCGACAATGTCAAGCTACACCATATGGCTGATCGTGCACAGACGACCTAGGGGACTTCTGGGCAGTACCTGAATCCCTCCCACTACAGACCAGGATGTTCTTTAATGACAACGATGACATCTCTCCGAGCTCGGGGAGGGTTGAAAATGAGCTTTTGTTGGTTCCACTAACAACTATTTCTACAATAATTACTGGTGATAATGAGCACTTTTTTCAAATTCCACACAAACGGATTTCATAGTCTACTATGAGCCACCAACAGGGCCTTATGCAAAACACAGGTCCAGTTTTTGCACAAACTGATTCTGGTATTTTGTCAACGTTAATGACACATTTACTGACTCATCTTCCTCTACTGCAACAGAACTATCAAGAGTACGTAAGATGATATTTTGGTTCAAAAATAACTATTCAATTCGTCCATGGAACTATCTATGGCTCTCATTAACTATACTTGGTTTCCTCCTTTGGATTGGGTATGTCATTGTTTTCTTTTTTCTTATACACATGGTCATTACGATTTTCGAAATCATCACTACTATCGAGGGACAACACTGCCTCCTGATAGGTATGTACTTAGGTCTGAGTCCGAGAAATCCATGTGCTACCAAAGTCTTGATTTAACAGAGGAAGTCCACAAATGGACAATGAGCCGATCTGCGGCGGGAATCCGTGTTCGGCGTGCACCCCCTTCACATGGCAGAGTTCCTTCCGAGTAAATCGCCGTCACGAGTGTGGCTGACGCCAGTTCAAAAGCTACTCGTTAAACAACAGGCGCGTCGTCCTGATGAGGCCCGGACTGAAGGGGCTGAAACGCATCGACACTTAACATATCCCGGCGAGGTTCGGTTGAAAAAATGTATTCAACCCTACAGAGTTGCACCACACACTGCTAGGAACCCCAAGAAGAAATTGACAGGTGTCCAGCAAGTGTGGGTACAAACTCAAGTTTACAAGTGTTAGTAAATCTGGACTGAAATCAAAAACCATGGGTGGATGCAGGGGAACACCCATGCTCCAACTAGCTAACGCCTGCCAGACGCTGAGTTATGCAAGCCAGCATTGCAATGTTTTAAGTAGCAATACACACATCAGTGGCACAATGGAAAGCAGTGGCCCCTCTTCGCCTACTGCAAAATGGAATGAGGACCCTCTGAGACCTGGCAAATTACTGACATACAAAGACCTTAGGTGAGAACATCCTCCCCCTGTACCTCAAGGACTCCACGGACCTACTTTACATCGATGGCACAAAACACGTTTATGGATGCAGTTGACAGCCACTCTCCCAACAAAAACACCTCCCACCATTAAAAAATAAATGACCCTGACCAACTTTATGCAGACTTTACTGACTACATAGTGTGTCTCTTACAAAATAGAGGCATCTTCACTTATTTCTGCACAAGGAGACAGAAACTCATCCCCTCAGATACATTGTGCAGTGAGATGCTGAGGGCCTGATCCCCACGCACTCACCTGCAGGAGAGCCCCCTCCCTCCACTGGAAGCGTCTCGCAGAGCCCAAGGAGGGCGGCAAGGAGCAAGATGGTGACTGAAGTCTTCATCATGGCTGGGCAGCAAAATGAGAATTTCTACTGCTCTCCTGACTAGGATTTATAGTATAAACACAGGGAGAGGAGGCAGGAGGATGATGCTGGCAAAGGCAGATGGAACACCAGCCAAGGATGTTTCCAAACCATCCCCGTCACGGGCTGCAGCGTTACAGAGACAGCGTCTCAACAAACCGGTTTTATGCCTTTTCTCTTTTAGTCAGTGGCGTAGCAAAGGCATCAGCAGCCTCTGCGGTGCGTGCAGGGGCATGGGGGGAATGGTGTGTTGGGGGGTGAGGGTTACCGAGTTCCAGGGGCCCACACAGCCTGGTGCACAGACAGCAGGCCCCGACTGCGTCTGGGAGTTGGGGCCCCCATCCAGGTACTTTACAGGGGGCCCTCAAGTTTTTTTATGCTTCTGCCTTTGGTTTGTGACTGGAACAGATGTTTGACTTCAGAAAACTACACTTAAGTTTGGAATCCCCTCAAGCGAATTTGGATATGAACTAAATGTCATTGAGAGCACAGTCAGCAAAACATTCAAGGGTACCAATTAACCTAACGCTACTAAAAAATAACAATAAAAACGGATCATGTTCACCAGAGCCCTAAACTCCTGGGTAATAGAAAACATTCAGACAGTCAAAAATGTTGAAATGAGGAGTAGGACAGCACAGGACAACTGCTGCATGGGCCTTTGACCATCCATGGATAATGTCTTCACTTATTAACGATTATGGGGATACTTTGGGGGGTGCACCCACAGAAGGCCAGACACAGGGGAGTAGTAAAGCGCAGTAGTCAGCTCGGTGTCCTGAAACAGGAGACATGACTGGAGGGCCGTCGTGACCAGAGGAGCTCCTCAGTGCCGCAGAATTCACAGGAGAGCTTGTGAGAGCTGAGGACCTTCTGCAACACTGGGAAAAAAACGGAAATAAACATCTACTCCACCGGCAGACTTCATGACCAGCACCCAGAACCACTAAGCAATCAAGGGGATCTCAGTCCCCATCACACATCTTGCTACAACTGATGGATTCTTGAGTCCCAGAAGCACCGACCCTGATTGCTCTGACAGCACTGAGGTTCGAAGAGAGACTCCAGGGAGAGAGGCCTGTTAGGTAATATGTACTGGTATCTGCATTACACTGATCTGTTTAGCAATGGGGGCCACACGTGGTGGCTCTACGGGTCCTGGGGCCATGAACGTCAATTCACCAAAGGCCAGGGGTAGCGGAAGTGAGATCACGCCCCTTAGACTGGTACATTCACTCATGCATAGATGCGTACACATTAATACACAATCATACACACTCTCCCCTGCATGCATGCACACAACACACATTTAAAATAATGTTTATTTCTTTCCTCAGCTTGCCTTGGAGGGTTATATTATAGCTAATATGACTGTATGTTTTTACTATACTTATAGTGAATAATGCAGTGTGATTCACTAATAGAAAATAAAACAAGCATTTGCAATGCAATAGGTCTCACATTTGAAGAGTTAGAGCTATTGGTGTTGCTTTTAAAAAGTCCTTCCCCCAGACCACCTTTTAGAATGTAGTAGGCCACGTACTTAAAGTGACCAATTATGGATGCAAGAATGTGAAGTTTTACACAAAGCCAAAACAAAACAAACCCCACTTAAATAACACTTAGCCTTTGAAGTGTGGAGATAGAGTTGTTGTGGGCCAAGCCACTTAAAGGCCCAATGTTAAAAATCTTATTGATTGAGAGGTCTGTTTTCAGAGGCGTGATTCCCTTCAAGTCAACAGAGAAAGGGTTTTGCTAATTTGTCATAGTTGATACACGTGAAGGGCGAAGATACTAATTTTAATACAAATACTACCAGTGTGGTATAGTAACAGCCGGCTGGAAAAGGCTGCAGGGGCAGTGTGCTGTGCACTCTGTCTCAGTGATTGATGGCGGGTGAGAGCCATGTGAAAGCCAGCCCCCAGCCAGTACAAGCTGGCAAAGTGATTTTTTCCAAAACCAGCAAATTGTAGAATGAGGATGTGGAACTGGGGAGCCAGGTTCAAGTCTCTGGGTCCCCAGTGCCTAAATAAAAAAATAATACATTACAATTGTTAACAATTGCGAAACGGAAACTGCAAACAAGCGCAGAGAAAGTAAAGCGAACACAACTCAAGGATACTAATTTTATCACCTCGGAAGGATGAAAAGTTGAACAGACCCAGTGAGATTAGTACAAGTTACCTCTAGGTCACACACAGAGGTGTTAAAAGAACATATTACTTCACTGAGCAACTTTATCAAGTGCTCGATTTTTCACTAATGATGGGTTTTAAGAGTAATGAGCAAAACTTGCATGTCAGACATCATCACTGTGCCGTTGCAAGCTTGTGCTTTCTGCTGTAATAGCACATACAAGCCGCCTATGATTTGTTCATACACACTTAAGTTTGCACAGCTATCCGCATGCTGAGTGCAGCACTGACACCCAACACCTTCCACAGACAATTGTCTGGAAACGTTCAGAGCAAGCACACATCTTCCGACAAGAGCTGGCATCTGCTTTCACTCCCCTCGGCTGTCCCCTCAAAGATGTTTTTAGGGTTCTTGAAATAGCGGGAAGGGGAGCGAGGGGTGAGCGCTTGGGCATGGCTGTGTGTCTTTGAAGTAACTGCACATTGGTCTGAAGCGTGAATAAGTCTTACGCTTTTCAGCCCATGACAGGGGATGATCCTATTCAAGCCAAAGGAGATATGTTGTGTTTTGTTATTTAAGCAGTGTTTTCTGTATACCAGACATGAAGAACAAAAGTACTGGCGTTTACAACTGATTATTCCAAATATATGATGCTGTACGCACATCACAAGTAGGAATAAAAATTTATGATATTTATTCAGGATATATAACAACAAAGGAAGTGTTTTGCCACAGATACGAGCACTGCTGTGGGGAGAGGAAATGGACGACAGAAGGATTTTACACTGTCATCACTGAAACGTTCTCATGAATATGTTTCCAAGAAATTTTACATGTAAAATAAATCGGGGCAATTTCAATATATTTCTAATCCAGTATTCTATAAAAACCTGATGTATTTAACGGGCAATCCAGTAATCGAACAGTGGCAATAAGCAGTGTGTTGTTGCTTCAGATACCGGGTTCGTGACATATCTTAAAGCACATTGATGAGAGACATGTGTGGTTCGGAGCCAGTTTTTTTACACTCATTCTCAGGGGTTAATGGAGGGCGAGAGCCATGTGAAAGCCAGCCCCCAGTCAGTACAAGCTGGCAGTGTGATGTTTTCCAAAAGCAGAAATACATAGAGAGAGGATGTAGCGTAACATGCTGAGCTGCTCACTTTGGAACTGGGGAGCTAGGTTTGAGTCCCGGCGACACTGGTGCCTAAATCAAAAAATGACATACCTTACAGTTGTTAAAAAAAAACACTGGTGAAATGGAAACTGCAAACAAGTGAAGAGAAAGTAAAGCGAGCACGAGCCGAGGCTTCGAGGCTAGGCGTCACCTGTGCCTAAATAACAAGAGGAAGAGAGCAAGAGCGAGGGTGAGCTTGCCCTGGAAAAGCCACTCTCTGGTGTTGGTTTATGTTAACAGAGGGAGCTGTTGGGGAGGAGGGACTGAACACACACCCACAGTGCAAGGCAAACAGGGCAATACTGAAAGAAAAAGTCCCCTTCAGAAGAGATAAACATGACATAACATAATTACATAGTACTTTGTGCTGCTCCCAAAGTGAAAAAAGGAAGGACAAAGAGGCAGAACTGACCACTAGCAAGCAAGGATTTTTGAAAGACACTGCAACTAACAAATCAGAATGCTGGAACTCACTCTATTGTATACTTTAGTATACAGCAGGCCGAATGCTAACGCTCGACCTAAAAATGACAAAATACAAGGAGATTCGAGCCTCAGCCGATGTCCAAGAGAAGGAACTGCCTCTGTCTTCCAGGCAATGTTTGTGCCCCCTCTGAGTCCAAGGGTTGCAAAGGCAGTGCCAGGGGTTTGCAAGGGGCAAGCTAGGGGTCGCTGGAGACCCCTGGAGACCCCCTAAATGACGTCCATGCCTGGGGCCCATTGAACATTAGCAGCTGAAGGGAAGTGACAAAGATCTGTCAAGGGATGCTTCTGGGTGACAAAGAGAGGCAGTTTGTGTGTATGCGAGAGAGAGAGACTACAGAAATGTGTGTCTATGTGAGTGAAATTGAGTGAGTGAAAGTGAGTGACACCGGTTTAGTGACAATACTTGAGAGCGAGTGACAGAGTGTAACTTTGAGTGAGGATAAGTGAGAGTGAATGCGAATAAGTGATACTGAGTAGGAATGATAGCCTGACACTTTGAGAGTGAGTGTAACTGAGTGGCAGTGAGAGTGAATGTGCATTGTGGAGTGTTAGGGAGTGACAGTAAGTGACAGAGTAAGTTTGAGTGAGTTATAATGAGTGTCAGCAAGCCAATGTAAGTAAGCATGAGGGAGTGAGCATGTGTTTGTGAAACAGTGAGTAGTCTTGCAAGTCTGCCACTGATCATGGCATGCTGCTGCTAATTCATATCAGACTTATCAGCCATGGCAAAATGTTGGCACTCGCATATTGATGGTAATTCTTAGCAAAATGCTGGTCCATCGTACTGAACATAATTCTTGGAAAATGGGGTACCCAGGGCAAAATGCTGACATATTGGATGTAATTTTATGTTTTGGTGCCAGTTGTGGCAAACTTCTGGCACTAGCACACTTGTAAGAATTTGGATCATTATTTGGGGTGGACGGCTTCCTGCCTCAAGAAATGATCAGAACTGTTGTTAAAGTCACTACATTAGTTTGACCTGAAACCCTGTTAGTTACTGTGAAGAGCAGAGAGGTTTAAGTTAAGACACTGCACTGCAAGACACAGTATGTTTGCAGCACCAAAACTGCAATAAAGTTAAAACACCAAGCAATAAATATCCTAAACCAGTTTGGAAAAGTTAAATAAAATTAGATAAACAGAATGACATCAACAATCCAATAAGGTTGACCACGGATGTGATTTTTTAAATGTTTAAGTAATAATAGAGCCAAAAACCACAAAATGCCAATGATAGTCAATGGTCATGGTAGGCTGTGACCCAGGCGTAATTGGAGGCTGATCGCGATGGAGCTCTGGTCGGATACATCATTCAGGCTTCATCCGGGTCAAATATTTTACCTTCGTACTTAATGTTTAAAGTCCCCACCAACCAAAGAAGTACGTATCAAAGGCCACCAAGACCTCAGGGAAGGCTCCATAGAACCACAGGTTGTCATGCAGAGGTCAACAGCAGGGACCAGTCCAGGCCCAGTTGCCACTGGTGAACTGGTAAAAGGCCTCTTTCAGCTTGTTTCCCTATAGCCACAGAGGTCAGCCAACCGACCCTTGGAGCCTACTTATTTATCATGGGTACAAGAGGGAGCAGTTCCAGTTCTTCAAGGTGCCTCTCGGGTCACAGAGATCAAATCCAGTCTTCACCTGATCTTCCACAGGTCCAGAAAGGGTTCTGAGGAAGGATGGATGAGGGTTGCAGGATTCCAAAGCTATGGCATTTTTCTGAGTTTTGTTAAATGGAGTCTTTCAATTCAGATATTTGGTTCCCTGAATTGAACACCCTGTCCACAGCATTCCAGGGATCATGACACTGAGCGACCATGTCCATCCCCACCTCTCTGATTTTATTATCAAGGACCAACCTATTGGCTAGATTGCATTCAGTATAAGGTATAAGCATATGCCAAGGCACAGGGCTCAAGGCTCAGGATTAACAGCTGTCTCACTACTAGACCATAGCACACTCAATTACTTTGCTCTGTGTGCCAGTTTCCAGGTACGCTCAGCAATGGCACACCGTTTTCTGTGGTGAGCCATGTCTCATTTGTCTCATTTGTACGCTTGATTATTTTTGCTGGAGGTTCATCACATACTTTATTTCACTAAGAACACCCCACTAACTTTTTTCTCAAATCATGAGATCTATACTCATTCTCCTTTTCTTTACAAGTCTCCTGTCAGAATGCTTTTCAGATGGTCATGTGGCAAGCAGGAGCTACTGGGCTTAACCATGGTGGTTGAAGCCTTTTAATTCTGATGTCCCAGGGACCGACCTCCTACGAATCCTGAGCAACTGGGCCAAGTAGCCCTTCTGCACCTGACTCTTAATGGTAGTTTTGGAAGACAGTCAAATGAACCCTGGGGGCAGTATAGATTCAGGTAAGTGGACACTACTCATTACTCAAAGTGCGCACAGTACTATCAATAAATCAGTGTCCAGTCAAGTACTTACTTTTATAAGAAAAGTAAGTATTTTATTTCTAATTCTATGCATTCAAGGGAATGACGGCACTAAGAAGCAGTAACACAATCCCCTTGAGGTTGGAGCTCTAGAATTCATCAAGCAAGGTCCCTGCTTCTTCATGCAATGTTGATGAGGTTATTCCCCTTTCACTCTTGGCCGCATCGAATGAGTGCTCACTAGTGGGCCATAATCAGGAGTCGACTCTTTAATAATTAGTCAAAAACACAGTCAGCAGAGAGTCCCCAGGGGAGGAACAGACCCAGTTCAAGTCAAACCAACTCCTGTAGTATGGAAGGTTTCAGCGGTGCAGTAAGTGCCTTCTACGTGGGTGCCCACAAACCCTGATACTGTTTGGAGAAGTGGGGCTGCTTGTAGTACATATGGCAGCACCTGGCAGGTGCAGGCTCTCTCTCGGGTGATAAACTGCTAGCTTTTCCCAGTGATCGGAGCTACTTGCAATCTGCGAAGACAAGGTAACTAATTCTTCTCTATATGAGGGGAGGCTGAGCAGTAACTGCTGGAATGCAAGACTCATGTGTTATCCTACCATGAAGAGGGGGGCTTCTATGCCCTATCCATGACAATAGGTGGGTGTTAAGGAAACACCCAATAAGCCAGCAGGATTCCTCATGACACTCCAGTGTCCAGCGACCTTACAACCCAGATTTAGAACATCACAACCTGGTCTATTTTTTGTGTATTCTGCAATTTACACCAGATTCATCAGGGCAATCTAGAGTTGAGGCCATGGAGGAATTGGAAACATGTTCTTGACCTTTTCTCCATGTCCTCGAGCAAAGAGGGGAAGATGGACACCTTGGTGTGACTCTCTGTCATTAGCACCAAGCAGTCCATAGATAGTTGTGGGGTGGGCTAGGGTTGGAGGTTATAGGATATTTAGAATAAGGTAATACTACTCAATAAATGTAACTGGTAACAGGCAGTGTCATACACTGACAACATTCAAATTATTGTTTCTATTTCAAAGGATACTGATGCCACATCAAGCAATTTTAGGAACTTTATGGTAGCTGTGCCCTCATGAATGAATAAAAACTGCCTTAAACTAAAAAAACTGAGCTGTTGATTTTTGGAAGTACCTCACCTATTTTAAGCCAGAGTTGGGGCCTGAAGGCTTAGGGACATTTTCCAGCCCTGAAAAGTCAGCAAAAAATCTTAGAGTTATCCTGGACAGTGTGCTATCCTTTGATCTTCATATTAACCAAATTGTATCCACCCACTTCTGTATCATCCAATCTCTGCGGAAGATATTTCCTTATATCCCCTTAACAGCCCAAAAAAAGATAGCTTTTAACTTAATCTCATCCAGAATGGATTACTTTAATGTCCCCCTTTTAGAAATAAGAAACACCTCTCTGGCCAAACTCCAACTGGTACAAAATGCAACGGCAAAGCTAGTACTAGATTCTGAAACGGGTCGTCTTCAAAGCTATGTATATCGTGCACAAAGCACTAAGGGCCAGATGTAGCAACTTTGCAAATTGCGACTTGCAATTTGCGAGTCGCTATGGGGTCGCAAAGACCCACCTCATTAATATTAATGAGGTGGGTCGCAAATTGCGGCCCCATAGCGACTATGGGCACTCACTGATATGGAGGCTTGCTGTAGTCAGCAGACCTCCATGTCCGTGACTGCTTTTAAATAAAGCAGTTTTTTTTTTTTTTCAAGTGTAGCCTGTTTTCCTTAAAGGAAAACGAGCTGCACTTAAAAAAAAATACTGAAACCTTTAGTTTCGGATTTTTTCAGGGCAGGTAGTGGTCCCCTGGACCACTACCTGCCCTGAAAAAATAATTTGGGGTCCAGTCACAAAGGGGAAGGGGTCCCATGGGGACCCCTTCCTGTTTGCGAGTGGGTTACCATCCACTTCAAGTGGATGGTAACTGCGACTCCATTTGCGACCGCGTACGCGGTCGCAAATGGAGTTGCATACCACTGCGACTCGCAAATAGGAAGGGAACACCCCTCCCTATTTGCGACTCTGAAATGCATTTTGCAAGTCGGTCCCAACTCGCAAAACGCATTTCTGCATAGCAAACTCAGGTTTGCGACTCGCAAATGGCGATTTTCGCCGTTTGCGACTCGCAAACCGTTTGCTACATCTGGCCCTTGATGTGGATACCCCTGAAGTGATAAAAACTATGGTCCTATGTTATATATCGACTAGGTCTCTCAGATCAGCATCTCCGAATTTTGTTGCCATCCCCAAAGAGTGTAAGAAGAAATGGGGAGGAAAAGCATTTTCAGTGGTGTTGACACAATTTTGGAACTCTCTCCCCCCCAACTTCACCAAAATTCAACTGCACCTTCCTTTTAGGAAAGCATTAAAGTCCTGGCTTTTCTCTTTATAACCATAACAATAGATGTATTTAGGCTCTCTTGAATGTCCTAGCCTCTCTTGGACATCACACTCAGTGCCTTAATGCCTTCGGATAGAGCTATGATCTATAATTTTTTTATCTTATCTTATCTTATCTTATCTTAGTGTCAATCTATTGAGTCTGCTATATGTTTCATAATGCATATGCATGAATATATCATATATAAAAAGTAGAGTCAAGAAAACTATGATCTACACAACATCAGGAGATCCTAGATATCTTCTGGGGCCAACTGTGACACAAATCGGATTCTGGGGCTAACTTCTCAAAGTAATATATGTAATCATGAATTTGAGTCTATAGAGTGGGGGAAAAAGAGATGGATGGAATGATTTAATTAACTTCAACCCTGGAAACTTCTCAGAGCTGCACTTAAAGGCATACCTTTTTGTGCTCTGTACCTCCACGAATCCAGCCCTTTTTATGAGGTGATGAGATTTGGAACTCATAGGAAACATAGACCAATAAAAGTAATTGTCAAGTAAGCTATATGTTTCTGAAGGAGTATGCTTAGATATACAATAAAACAAATCTACAATTATTAAAATTAAAATCTACTTAACATCAGGAGATCCTATACACCTTAGAGGGCCAACTGCAGCCTAAATGTTCCTCAGGCTCTTGGCCTACTTCTGAAAGCACTAGATTTATTTAATTTTGGAGACATTTAGGCAATGGCATTTGGAGTAGAAGGAAAACATAATGGTTTTGAATGTTTGAACAAACCTCTTCCATTGATAAGTACTCTGAGCTTCCTTTAAGATCATCTTTATGTAGGCGCACCTCAGAGGAAGATGAACTGTATGCAATTGAGTCTTGGTCCTACCACATTGGGAAGAGTCTGAACTACATCAGGACCCCTTTGAATTGAAACTTACAGGCCCAGAACAGTTTTGGTCTTGTCAGTTCACATTAATGAAATTTATGGCACAGTGAGTACGGGAGCTGAATCTTGGAATACACTTCCCACCAGCTTGAGATGGAACCCTTGAGTTAATCTTATCCACTGATAACTCCAATGGCAAACTTTCTATTTTAATGCTTTATTGTTTAATGTGGCCCTGCAAACAGAGACAAAACATAAGCAACGCTTCCTAGGTCCTGCCCATCTAAGACCAGGTCCTCTCTGAATAGAAGCATACTCAATCCCAAACTGTTTTAGCTTGTTGAGCCCCATCAGTGAGGTGTAACATACGTCCAATGGAAAAAGTACCAGCATGGACCATGCTAGGGCACAACAATCCTTGCCAAGTGGGTGATTACTTTAGGTAACATTCCTCTCCATTATTTTATGATGACTGTGTCAGTGCGGGTGGGGGCAGAGCAATTAAAAAAACACTGTTTGCCCTGCTTCATTTTCCACAATCCAGTCCAAACTGTTAAGACAAGCCCTTCTGAACTGGAAAAGCAAGCAACCCCAAACTTATTCCACGTTGTTGTGCCTTTTCAGTAAGGTGCAGATAAAGTTCTGTGCACACCGACCTATGGAAATCATGTTGAGCATATCCCTCCCACCCAGGCAGTGCCACCTACACAGCACAGGCTTGCTTGTACTCTCATTCAGACTGGAAGTGGTCTAAAAGTTCATGTGTATCATAACCTTCATAAGTGTGTATTCAAGTCAGATTTGCTTATGTATGGTCCAGTCCATAATGTCAGAGAGGGAACAATTCAGTCGTGGTACACGTCATTGGCTGGAGATGTGACAATATATTATGTTGCACACACCTGCTATAATTATGTGAAAATCTCAGCGGCGCACAATCGCATACTTCAGTGGCTCTGTATGGAAGCCCTGACTAATGGATTGACCACTTTAATCCATTTTGCAGCCTTGGAGATGTAAGCAAGGAGGATATGGACCAACCTCTGCCTAGTTATTCCATGAAGACCAAGTTTATGTTGGAAGAGGTAATTGGAGAACTCAATTTAATCAATTTAAGTCCCTCAAACAAAGCACCTGGGCCCTATAGGATTCCTATGTACCTATATAAATGGAATATGGACTTGTCAGCCCCTCCCATCAACAATTGTGTTAATCTGGCATGTAAAACTGGTCTACCCCAGTCTTGGAGACTGACCATTATCCCAATTTTTTAAAAGGGGGCCCATAGTAACCCAACTGCTATCAACCAATAACTCTTAGATTCTATGACAAAGATAGCTGGAAGGATCACTCTCAAAAAGTAATTTTTGTGTTTGGAGATAAAGATGTTCTCTGTAAGCTTGAATATGGTTCAGAGCCAAGATGGGTACAATAGAGCGATGCCTCAAATTGATCCTCTTAATTGGCAAATATGCTATAGCAAAGCGGGGACCCATTTCTATAGCATTTATGTCCCTTTCCAATTTGTGGCCGAAATTGTAATCTATGGGAGTTGATAAGGGGCTTGTTGTTTTTCTGAGGGCCCTACATTATGATATTTCTGTTGCTGGGAGTTATGGGCCTGATAGGGAATTCACTGATTCATTTTGGGAGGGTAGAAGGGTCTGTTAAGATGATCCATAAGAGGCAGCAGTGCAAATTATATCAATATCCACTATCCTATAGCACAGTAATAAGGCATCACAGTAGGATGTTATTCCAAACTTACTAAAAGGGAGAGCAAAGCCAGTTCCGTCTTGGGGTGGCTGTTTTTGTGCACAATAGCAAGAAATGTAATATGGTGTCCTTGCCTCCTAAAGTGATTTTTTTCTCCAAACCCCTGCCGCTGCATCCCCACGGCCCCTCCCCCCCCCACCTCTTCTCCTTCGCCTTTTTTCCCGGCGCCACTGATCCCTGTAGCCCCACCCCACCAGCCTTCCCATTCGGCCAGCCCTCCCACCTCCCAGCTGCCACTCCCTCCCACTTCCCCATTTATGGCAGCCTCGGCGCGGTAACTGGAGCGAACCTTGACCCTGCTCCAGCAGGCAGGTCGCTCCTCGTGCCGCCGCCCAGCGCTGCCTCCACTTTACTGGTATGTACCTTTGCTCTTTCTTAGCCTCCGTCCGTTTATTATTTCTTTTCTTCAAACCCCTGCCGCTGCGTCCCCGTGGCCCCTCCCCCCTCCCCCCACCTCTTCTCCTTCATCTTTTTTCCCGCCGCCGCTGATCCCTGTGGCACCACCCCCCCCAGCCTTCCCATTTGTCCAGCCCTCCCTCCTCCCAGCTGCCACTCCCTCCCACCTCCCCATTTATGGCAGCTGCGGCACGGTAACTGGAGTGACCCTTTACCCTGCTCCAGCAGGCAGGTCACTCCTCGCGCCGCCGCCCAGCGCCGCCTCAACTTTACTGGTCTGTACCTTCGCTCTTTCTTAGCCTCTGTCTGTTTCTTTTTTTTTTTCTCCAAACCCCTGCCGCTGCGTCCCCGCAGCCCCTCACCCCTCCCCCACCTCTTCTCCTTCGCCGTTTTTTCCGCTGCCACTGATCCCTGCGGCCCCATCCCCCCAGCCTTCCCATTAGTCCAGCCCTCCTTCCTCCCAGCTGGCACTCCCTCCCACCTCCCCATTTATGGCAGCCGCGGCACGGTAACTGGAGCGACCCTTGACCCTGCTCCAGCAGGCAGGTCGTTCCTCACGCCAGCGCCGCCTCCACTTTACTGGTCTGTACCTTTGCTCTTTCTTAGCATCCGTCCGTTCCTTTTTTTTTTTTCTCCAAACCCCTGCCACTGCGTCTCCACGGCCTCTCCCTCCTCCCACCACCTCTTCTCCTTCGCCTTTTTTCCCGCCGTCGCTGATCCCATGCGGCCCCACCCCCCCAGCCTTCCAATTCGTCCAGCCCTCCCTCCTCCCAGCTGCCACTCCCTCCCACCTCCCCATTTATGGCAGCCGCGGTGCAGACACACCGCTGGTGCGCCAAAGGCAAGCCCGTCTGTGGCTCTCCGCGCCTCGACCACGCCCAGCGCCACTCCCCCTGGCCTGCAAGGCCCCCACACCTCCCCACGCCACTATACTGCCAGCGATCTCCACGCCCTCAATCCAGGACGCCCCTCCACCTGCTTCCTATCCTCCCCAAAGAACACCAAGGGACCTTTCTCCTGTCAAGCCTGCTGCTTCACCTGCACCCTAAAGCACCACAACAGACCTGCTGACAACCACCTCAGCTGCCTCCTACTCAACACCCGTTCCATCCATAAACACGCAGTTGAACTCTGGGACCTACTGACCTCGACCTCGCCGGACATCGCCTTCCTAATCGAAACCTGGACACACTCTGCCTCTGAACCCGACATAGCCATAGCCATCCCTGAAGGCTACAAAATCACCAGAAGAGACCGCACGAACCAACCAGGAGGAGGAATCGCCATAGTCCACAAAAGCACCATCAGAGTCTCGACCAGCACCCATGACTCTCTCAACCTCGCCGAGCACCTCCACTTCAGAATCCACATCAACGCCAACACCACCCTCAAAGGAACTCTGATCTACAGACCCCCAGGTCCCTGCTCTCATTTCTGCGAAGCCATCGCCGACATCGTCAGCAAAAACGCCCTCGACTCCACAGAGTACATCCTCCGCGGCGATCTGAACTTTCACCTATAAAACAACAACGACGCCAACACCACCAACCTGCTGGACAACCTCGGCCTCAGACAACTCGTAAGCTTACCCACCCACTCCGCAGGCCTCACACATTCGACCCCGTCTTCGCAGCCAGTAACCACATCTATATCAGCCACACCATGAACACAGCTGGACAGACCACCGATGCATCCACTTCTCATACCAGAAGCCAGTCACCCACCACCACCGCACACAACCCCCCCGACGCAAGTGGAGAAAAATATTGACGGATCAACTGATTCTCACACTCGCCCAGGACCCACCACCCGAGACCATGGACCCCAACACAGCCACTACCAACCTGAACCGCTGGATAGAGGACTGCGCCAACACACTTGCACTGCTCAAAAAAAATAACACTCTCCACAGAATCAAGGCCAGGTGGTTCACCCCAGACCTACAGGAATCCAAACGGCTATGCCGCAGACTGGAGAAAACCTGGCACCGCGAACCTACCAACTCCAACCACATCGCATTCAAGGATGCCATTCGCAAACATCACCAACTGATCCGCACCACCAAAAGGACCCACTTCAAAAACCGCATTGACACCAGCGCTCACAACAGTAAAGAGCTCTTCGGCATCATCAAAGAGTTCTCCGCTCCCAAGACTTGCTCCACCAAACCCCCGCCATAACAGGAGTTCTGCAACTCACTTGCAAACCAATTCCATCGAAAGATAGAAGAAATACAAAATAACTTCAACCCCCAGACCCACCAGCTGACTACAAACACCCATGAACCCAATCCCCCAAGCGACATCCACCTCCTCCACACCTGGACCCCCGCCAACGACCCCTGCCCACACCATTTCTTCAATAATGCAAATGTCATCATCGCTCCCCACCTCTGCAACACCATCAACAGCTCCTTCAAGTCAGCCACCTTCCCAGAAAGCTGGAAGCACGCAGAAGTCAACGCCCTGCTGAAAAAACCCAAGGAAGACCCAGACGACCCGAAGAACTACCGACCAATCTCCCTCCTCCCGTTCCCAGCCAAAGTAATAAAAAAAATTGTGAACAGCCAACTATCCTGATTCCTGGAAGACAGCAAGGCACTAGACACCTCCCAATCTGGATTCCGCAAACACCACAGCACCGAGACTCATCCTCCTGGACCTCTCCGCAGCCTTCGACACGGTCTGTGATCACTAGTGCAAGGGTGCCCTCACACTTAGTAACTTTGCACCTAAATTTCACTAAGTGAGGGTTAGACATATAGGTGACTTATAAGTTACTTAAGTGCAGTGAAAATGGCTGTGAAATAACATGTGCATTATTTCACTCAGGCTGCAGTGACAGTCCTGTGTAAAGGTTTGTCTGAGCTCCCTATGGGTGGCAAAATAAATGCTGCAGCCCATAGGGATCTCCTGGAACCCCAATACCCTGGGTACCTAGGTACCATATACTGGGGAATTATAAGGGTGTTCCAGTGTGCCAGGTGAAATTGGTAAAAGTTGTCACTAGCCTATACTGACAAATTTAAAGGCAGAGAGAGCATAAGCACTGAGGTTCTGAATAGCAGAGCCTCAGTGACACAGTTAGGCACTACACACGCATACACATTTAGGCCACAAACTAAGAGGCTACCTTCTCACAGGAACCTCATTTTAAAGCCTCCCTTAGGCAGGCATTAGAAATTATGCTAGAGATGTGCAGTAGAATCTCATAGATTCCATCGCGGCATTTTTCTTGCCAGAATGCCTTGCATATATTATGCCTGGCACAGGCATAATGTGGCGCAAGGGTTTACAATAAGTGGTGCAACACGTGCACTGCGCCACTTTGTAAATATGGTGCAGTGTTTTTGCCAACCTAACGCCACATTAGCGTCAAATAAATTATGCTAATGTGGCACAAGGTGGTGCTAGGGACTTCTTAAATCTAACCCTCTGATTCTTAAAGGAGATGCTAAACCGGCTGAAAAGCCTTGCATGGTTTTACATGGACCTACTTCATATCCCACATACCCCAATGCTCTGTTGTTCAGTCCTTCGGGATATTCAACCTTGCTCCCACAAATGAAGCCCTTGGAATTCTTTGAGTACCACTTTTATAGGTGAACAATCGATGAGCTATTCAGTATGAATTGCTGTTTTTACCTCGTCTTCTATGCTAACAATGAGCAACAATATGCATTCTACAGGTTAATATTTCAAACAAATGCCTTTCTTGACTCAGGCAAACTTTATTAGACAATGAGGAGTTCACTTATCACATTTATCTGAGGATAAAATATAACTTTTCTAGTGATTTATGTTGTTTTAAACATTTCAACAGAAGCAGAATGGATCAGGCATGGTTCCTTCACTAATTCTGCATTTGGGGAGGGAATTACAGGCAGTCAGGGGTTACTAGACTTCATTTTAACATTTGGAGTTATTTTGCCTTGGGGCCCTTGAAGTGGACTTTGAACTGAATGCCATGTACACCCTTCTATATCATGACTGTTGGAAAATGGGTTATTGGTAGGGCAGGTAGGTACCTACACCTAGCAACAAGCCACAAACCTCCACGTAAGTACAGTTAGGTCTCAGTAAATTAATCCCAGCTCTACCCTTGGTAGCTTGGCATCGAGCGTCAAGGCTTAACTTAGGAGACAAAGTGTAAAGCATTCAAATATCACAAAACAGTAATTAAATAAAACACAGGAAACAGTTTAAAAATCCAAAACCAATTTATAAAAATAGCTTATATTTTTATCTTTAAAATGACACAAAAACGATTAAAATCGGTTCAGGGGAACCGGAGATATGAATTTTTAAAGTATTATTATTTTCTAGCGCTTAGAAACAAAAAGCGCCAATCGGGTCATCTGGTTGCACCAGGACCGGGGCAAAGTCAAACTTTCAGGCCGACCGCGATGGAGCCCTGCTCGGCTACAAGTCGCGGGAGGCCTCGGTTAAAAAGTTACCTTCTGACTTAGTCTTTATTTTGAAGTTTTTCTTCACCGGGACGAACCTGCCAGTTGAATCCGACCTCCTGGAGCCCTTGTCCGGATACGCAAAGTCGGTTTCCTCGGTGGTGATTTTTACCTTCGGACTTAGTCGTTTTTTCGAGATGAAAATCCTTCGACCGGGGTAAACCTGGATCTTGATCCGACGTCCATGGAGCCCTTCTCGGATACGATGGCTGGGAGGTCCCGGTCAACTTTTTACGTTCGGACTTAGTCTCTTTTTTGGATGTTTTTCTTTACCGGGACGAACCACGAAGTCAGGCCGGGTCGCGGTTGAGGCAAGCCGGCTAGAATTTCCGCGTCGGGTCGGTCACTTTATGGAGCTTTTTTCCAAAATTTCTCCAATCTTTTCCAAACTTCTGGGGCTTCACCCAGATGTTCTTTTAAGGTTCTTTTGGGGTCCACAGCTCACCCCAAGGGTCCAGAAGTTCTGTGATGGTCCTTGGGAAGTGTGGACTTCAACTCCCAGAATGCACCTGGCGCAAACTCCTTTTTGGCCACTGGACAGTGGTCAGCTGGTCACTTTTTCAGGAGTTGGTGCAGGGGACTCTGGTTAGCAATTTTTCACCTGTAGCAAACAGGGAGTCCCTCCTTGAACCAGTGGAAGCCAGGCAAAGTCCTTCTTGTGGTGAAGCCCAAGTGTGCAGCTGGTGCAGTCTTTCTGAGTGCAGGGTCCAGGTGCAGGCCAGGGGTCCAGCAGGGCAGTCCTTCTTCTCCATGTAGTTCTTTCTTCTTGAAATTTGGTGGGGATCTGAGGCGTGGGTGCAGGTCTGCCAGTTTTATCCTTGCTCCTGGGTGAAAAGCAGGGGGGCCCTGGTTCTCCAATCAGGGACAGGGTCGTCCCCCTGTGATGACCACTTCCTGGGAAGTGTGGCAAAAATCCATCCCAGAAGGCAACAGTCTCTAAAAATCCAAAATGGATGAATCTGATTTTTAGAGGAGAGATCTGGCTGAGCCCACCCACTGGTGTGGCTAAAAATCATAAACACACCCCTCTCCTGCCCTCTCCTAATCTAATCAAGGGGGCACCTAGCTGTCTGGGGTTGCAGGATGTGGGGGTGTTGCTGGGTGCTCCAGATGTCCTTCTCTGCCTTTGAAGACCAGTTTGTCAGCCCTCCCCCTTCCTGCCTCACCATCTGCTGAGGGGAGATTCTCTCCCCCAAGCACATTCCTTTGTGTGAAGTCAGGCCACTTCACACCTCATCAAAGTAGCCTGGCAGAAGCTGCTGCAGGCTGGCCAATCAGAGCACAGCAGCAAAAACAATGCAGAGCTGAAATTGGCAACTTTTTAGGTAAAGTCTAAACTTTTTACCTGCACTAGTTATATTAAATCCAACAACTGGAAGTTGTGGGATTTATTATAACAATCAATTTGATACCAAATTCTTGGTATGTAACATTTAAGGAGACTTTAAAATTTAAAATAAAGTCTGCCCATTCTAGCCTATGAAGGCCATTTACTTCAATGAGGGAAAAACGAATTTGGCTGTTTTTACCTCACCAGGGCTTATAAATCTATTTTTATAAAGTCCCTGCTTATAGTTACATGGCACCCAGCCCTAGGGGCACATAGGGCACACCTTAGGGGTGACTTATATGTAAAAATAAGGTAATTTAAGACTTTGGAAGTACCTTTAATTCCAAAGTCGAATTTGCATATAACTTTAATTTAAAAGCAGCCAGCAAGGCAGGCTTGCTTTTAAAATGACACTGGGCACCTCAGCAATGCACCTAGGTGTGCACCACCTATGCTGTGGTCCCTAAACCTACATGCCCTACCATATACTAGGGACTTATAGGTAGGTTAACTTAGCCAATTATAATTAGCCTAATTTGCATATGCATTTTACACAGAGCACAGGCCCTGGGACTGGTTAGCAGTACCCAGGGCACCATCAGAGTCAGGAAAACACCAGCATAAAGTGGAAAATGGGGGCAAAAAGTTAGGGGGCCTCTGCAATCAGCCCCAGTTTCTCACACAACCCCCCCCCAGCCCACACGCCCAGGAGACTCAGCCCAATCCTGGGAGAGTCTTCCTGGCTTGTTAGGCGAGGAAGACAGTGAAGAAAACTGGCTGTCCCTTTGCAGGGCCTACTCTGCCTTATATCCTCCTGTCAGGGTCACTCCCTCTGGGTAGTGAAGCCATCCCAACAGTAAAAGGACCCAACCCAAACTGAAACTTCCCTCTAGGGGGGTCTTCCTCCTCTCTCTCTGCCAACTTGGGTAGTGAGGTGCCCACCTCCCCTACTCCTAACTTTGCTAGGGCAAGACCTAGTTTACCCAAAGAGGTCACCCAACACTTGAGCAACCCCACCATGACCAACAGGGTCAGGGGGCCTACTTTGCTATTGGCCTTGGGGTCTGCCTCCCAGGCCAAGTACAGTGCTGCCAGGAAGGCTAGCACCCAGCAGAGGCTACTGACAGCTGTCAGTACCCAGAACCACACCCTAAGCTCTCCACTGACAGGTGGCTGAGCTGCTTTAGGGGCATCTTTGGGGTCCTGGCACCCCTCTTGCTGTCTAGAGTGGGGGGCTACCACCTCCTGTGGCAGACACCCTCCTTCCACTCTCCCTTCTGTCAGTGCAGGGGCAACACCTTGCATCTGGACAGCTGCCTGACTACTCAGGACTTCCTTGGGGTCAGGTGAGGCCTCACCAGTGCCAACTCTGGGCTCCCCCCCTACTGGGGCAGAAGGCCTTTGGCTCCTTGGAACTCTCTTTAAGAGTGGCCTACCCTTCCTTTTCTTCTTTCCTTTTCTTGGGGACCCCTGTCTCCTAACTGTAGGGACTGACTCCCCAGGACTTTGGGTTGGGGGGGGCGCCCTGGGCGACCACCCTATCTGTGACCAGACTCACCTCTGGGAGGTCATTGCCCAGGATAAAATCTAGGGGAAGGTCAGCACTGACTACCACCCTAATCCAGTCAAGGATACCCTCCCTCTCTAGGGGCACTATGGCTACAGGTTTGGAGGTGACCTCCCCTGTGGCTATCCTGACTTTCTTTGTCTTTCCTGGGACATACATGTCTGGGGTCACTAACCGGTCACTCACTACAGTGTGACTGGCACAGGTGTCTCTCAGGCCAGTGGTAGGGATCCCATTCACTTGAATGTGGTGGAAGTGCCTACTCCCACCCTCAGGGATCACCAGCTTACCATCTGGTCCTGTCTCCCAGCACAATGCTAGGAGGACTTCATCATCTGAGGAATCCTCCTCTATGGCTACACTGGACAGCCCAGTGCTAACCACTTTCTTTGGACAGGCTGCATCTCCTCTGAAGTGACCTGTCTGCTGACAGTCAAAGCAAGCCCTACTGTCCAAGAGCTTTTTTAACCCTGGATCTCCCTGTCTCTGCATGTCAGAGTGGGAGTGGGATTTACTTTCCTCCTTCTTAGGGTTCTGGGGTACAGAGGGAGTCTCTGTGGTGGGCTTACCACCTCCCTCCTTAGGTTTTTGGGGACCTGTCCCCCCCTTCTTGGAGTCTCCCCCCTGGGACTTGACAACCACCCTGGTTCTCAACCACTCATCAGCTGCCTCCCCTAGCTCTCTAGGGTTGATCAGCTTAGAGTCCACTAGATGCTGGCGTAACCTTTCTTGGATACAATTGGTCAAGATGTGCTCTCTCATGATCAGATTGTATAACCCCTCATAAGTATTTACTTTGTTGCCAATAATCCAGCCCTCCAGTGCTTTTAGTGAGGTGTCTACAAAGTCAACCCAAGACTGGGTACTGACCTTCTGGGTGTCCCTGAACTTCATTCTATATTGCTCTGGGGTCAGACCAAACTTCTTGGCTAAGCACCTTTTCATACTAGGGTATGAATCTGCCTCCTCCCCCCTTAAGGTCAGAAGCCTATCCCTCCCTGAGTTGGGGACCAACTCCCACAAAAGGGAACCCCAGTATTGAGGCCTAACCCTTCTCATTTGGAGTGCCCTCTCAAAGGCCTCCAGCCACTTATCTATGTCATCCCCCTCTACATAAGCAGGGACCACCCCCTTGGGTAATCTGGGGAAAACTCCCCCACCCATGGACACCTCAGCTTCTTTATCGCTGCTTCCATCTCTTTTTTCTTTGTATGCCCACTTTTTCTTCTCTAGGGCCAGCTTCTCTGCTTCCAAAGCTATGTAGGCTAGCTGGGCTTCCAGCTCTCTTTCCCTGATGGATGGGTTCTCTCCTCCTGAAAGGACCCTCTTCCTACCACTAGCTTTGGGTCTGCCCCTAGTGACTGTATCCATTGAGGTCCGTTCCTCCTCTTCCTCACTTGGGGTCTGATGCCTTCCCTCCCCTGAGTGGTTAGAGTTAGCATCTTCCTCTTTTTCTTCCTCCTCTGGAGCTTCCTCTGTCTCTACCTCTTGTGCCTCAGCCCATGCTGTCAGGGATTTAATCAGGATTTGCTTCCTGAGATCAGGGGTTGCAGGCAACCCCCTCTCAATACACAACCCCCTAAGCTGGACTACTGTCAGTGTGGGTAGGCTAGCCAGATCAAGCTCCATGGTTCCCTAGTTTTGTGTCAACAAAAACTTTTTGCAAAAATTGGTAACAAGAATTTAGAAAAATTACAAAAATTCAATAATTGAAATTAATCCAAATTAATTAAAAAAAAAAAATTAAAATTAAAAATTAAAAACAATTTTTGCACTAGGACAATTTAAAGGATTTTTAATTTGTTTTATCTAAAACTGTAACGTGATATTGAACACAAGTACAGGATCCCGTCGCTGCTTCCAATTATGTTGGAAAATGGGTTATTGGTAGGGCAGGTAGGTACCTACACCTAGCAACAAGCCACAAACCTCCACGTAAGTACAGTTAGGTCTCAGTAAATTAATCCCAGCTCTACCCTTGGTAGCTTGGCATCGAGCGTCAAGGCTTAACTTAGGAGACAAAGTGTAAAGCATTCAAATATCACAAAACAGTAATTAAATAAAACACAGGAAACAGTTTAAAAATCCAAAACCAATTTATAAAAATAGCTTATATTTTTATCTTTAAAATGACACAAAAACGATTAAAATCGGTTCAGGGGAACCGGAGATATGAATTTTTAAAGTATTATTATTTTCTAGCGCTTAGAAACAAAAAGCGCCAATCGGGTCATCTGGTTGCACCAGGACCGGGGCAAAGTCAAACTTTCAGGCCGACCGCGATGGAGCCCTGCTCGGCTACAAGTCGCGGGAGGCCTCGGTTAAAAAGTTACCTTCTGACTTAGTCTTTATTTTGAAGTTTTTCTTCACCGGGACGAACCTGCCAGTTGAATCCGACCTCCTGGAGCCCTTGTCCGGATACGCGAAGTCGGTTTCCTCGGTGGTGATTTTTACCTTCGGACTTAGTCGTTTTTTCGAGATGAAAATCCTTCGACCGGGGTAAACCTGGATCTTGATCCGACGTCCATGGAGCCCTTCTCGGATACGATGGCTGGGAGGTCCCGGTCAACTTTTTACGTTCGGACTTAGTCTCTTTTTTGGATGTTTTTCTTTACCGGGACGAACCACGAAGTCAGGCCGGGTCGCGGTTGAGGCAAGCCGGCTAGAATTTCCGCGTCGGGTCGGTCACTTTATGGAGCTTTTTTCCAAAATTTCTCCAATCTTTTCCAAACTTCTGGGGCTTCACCCAGATGTTCTTTTAAGGTTCTTTTGGGGTCCACAGCTCACCCCAAGGGTCCAGAAGTTCTGTGATGGTCCTTGGGAAGTACGGACTTCAACTCTCAGAATGCACCTGGCGCAAACTCCTTTTTGGCCACTGGACAGTGGTCAGCTGGTCACTTTTTCAGGAGTTGGTGCAGGGGACTCTGGTTAGCAATTTTTCACCTGTAGCAAACAGGGAGTCCCTCCTTGAACCAGTGGAAGCCAGGCAAAGTCCTTCTTGTGGTGAAGCCCAAGTGTGCAGCTGGTGCAGTCTTTCTGAGTGCAGGGTCCAGGTGCAGGCCAGGGGTCCAGCAGGGCAGTCCTTCTTCTCCTTGTAGATCTTTCTTCTTGAAATTTGGTGGGGATCTGAGGCGTGGGTGCAGGTCTGCCAGTTTTATCCTTGCTCCTGGGTGAAAAGCAGGGGGGCCCTGGTTCTCCAATCAGGGACAGGGTCGTCCCCCTGTGATGACCACTTCCTGGGAAGTGTGGCAAAAATCCATCCCAGAAGGCAACAGTCTCTAAAAATCCAAAATGGATGAATCTGATTTTTAGAGGAGAGATCTGGCTGAGCCCACCCACTGGTGTGGCTAAAAATCATAAACACACCCCTCTCCTGCCCTCTCCTAATCTAATCAAGGGGGCACCTAGCTGTCTGGGGTTGCAGGATGTGGGGGTGTTGCTGGGTGCTCCAGATGTCCTTCTCTGCCTTTGAAGACCAGTTTGGCAGCCCTCCCCCTTCCTGCCTCACCATCTGCTGAGGGGAGATTCTCTCCCCCAAGCACATTCCTTTGTGTGAAGTCAGGCCACTTCACACCTCATCAAAGTAGCCTGGCAGAAGCTGCTGCAGGCTGGCCAATCAGAGCACAGCAGCAAAAACAATGCAGAGCTGAAATTGGCAACTTTTTAGGTAAAGTCTAAACTTTTTACCTGCACTAGTTATATTAAATCCAACAACTGGAAGTTGTGGGATTTATTATAACAATCAATTTGATACCAAATTCTTGGTATGTAACATTTAAGGAGACTTTAAAATTTAAAATAAAGTCTGCCCATTCTAGCCTATGAAGGCCATTTACTTCAATGAGGGAAAAACGAATTTGGCTGTTTTTACCTCACCAGGGCTTATAAATCTATTTTTATAAAGTCCCTGCTTATAGTTACATGGCACCCAGCCCTAGGGGCACATAGGGCACACCTTAGGGGTGACTTATATGTAAAAATAAGGTAATTTAAGACTTTGGAAGTACCTTTAATTCCAAAGTCGAATTTGCATATAACTTTAATTTAAAAGCAGCCAGCAAGGCAGGCTTGCTTTTAAAATGACACTGGGCACCTCAGCAATGCACCTAGGTGTGCACCATCTATGCTGTGGTCCCTAAACCTACATGCCCTACCATATACTAGGGACTTATAGGTAGGTTAACTTAGCCAATTATAATTAGCCTAATTTGCATATCCATTTTACACAGAGCACAGGCCCTGGGACTGGTTAGCAGTACCCAGGGCACCATCAGAGTCAGGAAAACACCAGCATAAAGTGGAAAATGGGGGCAAAAAGTTAGGGGGCCTCTGCAATCAGCCCCAGTTTCTCACAATGACCCTCAAGAGAGTGATCAGGAGCAGCCCAATGCTTCCTTGGGAAGCTAATGAGGGTGAAACACTTATGACCCAGTAGGGATCCAAACACCCTTTTTTTAAGTCACTGGGTAGCCTTTGCTTTACTTTTAGTAGGAAGAAAATTATTTCATTACACACAGCAGTAAACAGTACTCATCAAATCAAAACCGGACTATGCCAGCTCCATTCTAACCACTTGTTCATTTCTTAATGTGTTATTGCACTTATAATTTTAGGTGGGCCTCACAGTGGCGGTATCAGTCTGTTTCACTCACAGGAGGTCACTGTCAACAGGGTTGAGGATAGCTTTAAAGGCTAAAGGTCATTTCAGGGTCTCTGCACTTGTACGCACCGACCATTCAGGCCCAAATCAAAGCCCATCTAACCGTGGGAAGATGAACCGAACGAGAACCCTGGCAAACAGTTCCAATAGAAAGCGCGGTGCAGACAGGGCAAGGATCAGTTGTTGGAATGAACAGTCTGCACAGCAGTGGAATTCTGACGCTGGCTAATGCCCATCAGGATCCATGCTCAGGCATCATGTGCTGATCTCTTCTCATCAGCTGATAGCAGATACATTTTCCATGCACGGTTATGAAATTTTAAGTACACAAGATCTAAGTGCTAATGCTTCTGCAACTGCACAACCCACACACATGGTTTGCAGAGCTGAGACAGTGGAACATGATCTAGCTACATCCCTGACAACCTCCAGGTTAGGAGATTAAATTGGGGTGATCCTGAAGGGATCCTGGGAACAGCCGCATAGGATGCTACAAATAATTACATTTAGTTTCAGCACAGCACTCCAAAAGAGATCCCATTTTGGCTGTTTTGTAAAAAAAGAAGGCCCTGTAGTGAAACATGTTGTCAGCGGCTCTCACTGAAAAGCGCGAAAGGCCTGGCAGTTCTGCTTAGCAGCCTGCTAATGTTACCTTAAACATAAAAAAATAACATTAAACACGTAATTAATACATCTGCTCTAGGGGTAGAGTCAATAATTATTGCTATCCACCATCACACACCAGACATCTTATGAACCCTTCTAGGAAAGGGACGTGCAGGTAACTGGCAAAGTAGATGGTGTCAAAGGGGTTGAAATAAAATAGTGCAAGAGTTATCTGGACCATCTGTGTGGATGCTTGAGGAACAAAATAGTCAATCAGGTGTCCTCGAGAGCTTCTCACTGAGCCACCTGCACCTGTCTGATGGGATTCAGGGAGCTGTTCCCAATGCCAGGGAACACTCCAGGATAAGTCACAATATTGCACAGAAATGTATCTGCAAACAGGACCAACAGAGGCGTAGGTTCAGGGGGGATGTTTGGGGTGTTATACCTAGCTAATGTATAAATTATTCTACAGACAGTTGAGTATAGGAGCTTTCTGTCTGGCATGATAAGCTATCTGTCGGATATCAACTGAGATTTTAAAATACACACACAAGCACACACACACAAAAACAAACACACAAAAACACACACACTCTCTCTCTTTCATCTTTGTGTTGAAGGTCTTAAAAAATGGTTAGTTTACAAAATTCTGTGTTATAAGTGCCCCTCACAATCCACGCATATTTCCCTTTCCACTGGCACTTAAGCCCTCCTCATGCTCTTTTGCTCCTATAATGATTACCATATATGCCATTGTGATCGTCAGAAAATCTGAAGCGCACCCCCCTCACCAATCTCAGTGACCACGCTACGTGGAAGTGGAGTTTAACATAACTCCTAAATCTGGGATTGTTCCTGTGGCCACTTGTATAATACGAATATAGTACAAATGTAGGAGCTTCTTGGCAGATGTACATTCTGTTCAGTCGATTCCATGTTCCTGTTAGAAGAGACAGGACGGTGTCCTGAACATTACAAGTAGCACTTTCTCACACATGTAGGATGATACTGCCTCCTCCGGGTCAGACTCAGCTTGAAATACAAGTTATGATTTCTTAAAAAATCACAGTGATTTGTTATTAATTAAACCCTGATTTTAAATTTATTTAATTCAATTACTGTTTATACGATAGCCTTAACTCAATGAATTTTTTACAAAATTATTGATGCGGGAATTAAAGGCAGCTAATAAAAAGAAACTTTGACGTTTCCCCCTCATATATAGGATGGGAGACATGTGAAGATTTATATCAACATTTTTTTGTATACTCGCAGATCTCTCATTTAATCCGCATTTTATCCTCATTATTTACTTTTAAACTTTGTTATTATATATTTATTATGTATAGACCATGGTTTTACTGTTGTAAGTTATTGCTTTGATGGTTTAATTCGACCGAATAGAGCTTGTGTGACTTGAAGTTATGATTTATATCAACATCATACAGCTCACCATCCTCACACAAGTACCTGTCTGTGGATCTGTGCACCCGTATCCACACGGCAAGTTGCAGCACTTCTGATCCCTGGGGCAGTCCCCATCACTCTCACAGTTATTCAAGTCTGGAGCAAAACACAGTACTGGAGTGATATTTTGACACCTTCCTGGCTTTGGATTGACTGTAAAAAAAAATTTGAACCTATTAGATTCTTTAATAAAACCATAAGAACAAAAGACTCATCACAACGCCAGTGCACTAATAGTCACCTTCAATCGTAAGAAGTATATCAGGAATCAGACACTGCTGTGAGGTGTGAGATTTTATCTCCATTTCAGGGGGCACCAGGAGTCATCCAAGCTATGCTACTGAACACAGATTGGGCAGAAACTCCTCCTGGAGAGCCACTGGATTTCAGTCTCTGTCTTGATATGAGTTCTGGAGATCACATCAGCAAGATGATGATACTGCACAAGGTCACACGTGGCATTACATATGAGCAGAGAGGACAGCGGGCCCCAACTACCAATAGCAATACGCAATGGTACCTGGGTTAAGTTAAACCTTACTAGCATGCAAACAGCACTGTGTATTGCAGTGCCCTCCTTAGGAATGGCAGTACTGGCACACACAGGGGGCAGCATCAGCACTGAGCTGTGGTGGAGTGTGGCAATAGAGGTGGGCACAGCTGGTAGAGGTACAATTGTGCCCAGGGTAGGTATGGCGATCCAAAGGTGCACATCATGAGGTGATGTCATGGCACCAGGTTCTTAAGGCTATGCTGGTGAGCACAGGGGTCTTTAACATGGGTGTCTGGTTAAGAGATTTAACTCTGATAAGCACAATAATATTCTGCTGTCAAAACAAAGTATCCTAGTGTGTGTAAGAACATTGGTCAGTGTAACTATAGTGTCCAGTGTAGGCATGGCATGGCATTGAACACAGTAGGAAGTGTTCTAGGCTGACTCTTGTTACACATGGTTACTTCACAATATTGCACCAGATTCCAGGTTTTGTTCCCAATTTACATGCTATCCGTTACCCTTTCCTTTAAGACCTTTTTTTGTTTTTGTACTTCCTGTAAAGTGCTATTTATTTCTTTGTATTTTGAAATGATGTTACAGTCTATCTGATGTGTCCTCAGTTCCATCCTCAGTAGCATTCGTTCAGGATTTAGAATAGTTGCTGGACTTACATAGTACTTTCTGATCTTATTCACCTTAGTTATTCTCACATGTACTCTTTTGTCTCCTTTGGGGGCCCATAGACTAGCTTCTTGCTGGTCTCCGCAGGGTTTAAATGACTTACATTTCTCTATTAGAATTTTGAAACATTAAGTAAGATTAACCTTAATTTTGACTTCATCCCTTGCCTCAGAATAGCAGAGAGTGTCTTTGGCAGTGTGTTAACGCACTATGCCGGAGTTGTTTCCTGCATAGGTATCAAACGACAGGTGTGGGCAAAGCTGGATGCTTCATCACCTTCCTACACACCTGGCAGTGCATCAGAGAAGGCTGTGAATGGAAATGGAACAATAACTACAGTACAAACCTCTGATATAGCATATTCCTCTACACCTAGTACTGAGTCAGAGGAGACAGTGAATGGATGTACAACAATTACTACTGGGTGAACCTCAGAGACTACACTTGTGCTTGTTTGGAATTTTAAGGTGTCTAAAAATACAGAGGTGACAATGGTATTCAGTCTCTTGGTAACTCATATTCAGATGGTGCAATTTGTATCACTTGTACACTTTTCACCAGAACCATGCCTATATGAGACTTCTGTAACTGAGAGAAAGGGATGAGATCGGATTGACCACGATTCCCCTGGGGAGTCTTTCTGGTCATGAGCCTGGTTGCACAATCATCTCACCCATAGATGAGGTGCTACTAGTTAGCCGGGGAACCCAGATTAGGCCGGCAGGTGTCATATGGTGTGGAATCGTACTCAGTACCCACAATCCATGTTTGCCTCTCAAATCCAGTAGCCTCTTTAGCATAATGAGAACCTACGTGACATGGCGACACCAACATTTGCTCAGGCACTAATATTTGGATCCTCCTAAGTATCTCTGTCTCACTAAAGGCTAAAGACACCTCAAAACTATATATGGAGACGTCCATGGTAATGAGGATTTCCTCCTCAGCTAAATAGGTAGTACCTATCTTGAGCTGTACGTTGTTCAAGCTTGAGCCTTAAAAAAACCAATCCCTAGTTGGTGTCCTTATCTCTGAACATACAACTACCATTAATATGGCTAACCCACAACGTGTGACAATTGCAGTAAATATGCAACCTCCCCTTACTGCATATTTATTGGCAAATGGCCTGACGGCCCAGGGGTATCCAGTCACATTTGTTACCGAGGCTCATCCAGCCTACAGAACAGAATTATTTTATTCTTGAGCCACCTTTCCAGCAGCCGATGGGAACACAAATACATTTAATCACTGCACACGTGCAAATGCTCCTGCACAATACAGAGCTTATGCATATTTAGAAATACCTTTATCTTATCAAGACCATAATAATTGGCTTGATGATGCCCTACCACATACAATATTACACATTAGGTTATGTCCTGTGAGCAATTATAGTGATAGCCTGAAATGGTCTTTATTAGCCACATATACACCACACCCTGATTCAGCAACCTTAGTGGAGGCTGAGGTCCGCTGCCTTTATATATAGAGCTCACGACAATATACAGACTGTTAGTACAGGTTGTTATGCAAACATTAAATACTAACCCAGAAGGTGCTGCCCCAGCGCAACCACATGCAGTTACGCAAGGCATCAACCCTGCTACTGTACATTTGATCATGGGTAAGGAACCCACCATGTGGGACGAAATTCCGTTTTGGCTAGCACAAAAAATAAATGCGCTTGAATCAGTTTTTCCACATACGGGACCTCGGGATAAATATAGATTTCTCAGTATGTGCTTGCCATTTAGGATGGTTCCCACAGTTGATAACTCCAATACATGGAGCATGGTATTTGCCATGCTCTATACCACCGCATACGGTTCACCAACACTTGCCAATCTACTAGAGGTATTAAAACAAATTCAAGATGCCTGGATTCTGGGATGCAAAAAATGCCAATTTTGCCACTGTATCTTCAATTATATCAGGTAACCTTTAAGGGGAAGCAGTTGCACTAGCAGTGTGCATGCAGCTCTGGTATGTTCTTGTACAGGCTCAAGAACATGAGCTGCCCAAGATTATCACTGAGACCTACTCTAGTAGTAGTCGAGATAGTCTGGGGGCCAGACCAACCACACCACAATTTCAAGGTGGATCTAATAAAGACACTACCAAGCAAGTGCCTGAAGGTTCCAAAAACGCTGGGATGAAAAACAACAAACCTCTAAAAAAGAAAGAGGAGAATCTCAGCGTGCGGAGATCCCACCAAACAGATATAATCTTAGGACTAGAGATAACATAAAAACGCATGACAGATATCAATATACTGATGCACGCCTATCTTGCCTATCTTGTTCCTTTCAGGTCTCACTGGAAAAACGCAGTGAGAGATGTTACCGGTCAGAGCAGCGAACTGAGTATGTGAAACCGAGAAAGGACTCACAATGCATGTCTGAAGTTTGAGTTAAGAACAAAAACCGCAATTTAAAAAGAACAAGGTGGCAGCAGTTACAATCTGACATGCCACTCAAGAAGAGTGCTTTACTAAAGAACAGGATAGGGGACTAGCACTGTTAGACAGTGTGGTAGAGGTCACAATAGTTCACCAGGATCTTCAAGAACATCTGGAGATGAAAGCAACTGATGACTTCTTGCAAGTTGAGACGGCAGACATGAGTGTCTTCACACCGGACAGGGTGTATAAAGTAACTATCCAGCTAGAGGGAGACATTGAACGTATGATAGGCGCTATCTTTTGGGACCGCCTTGTTTCTAATTATGATATTTTACTTGCTGGAAAATATTGGCTGCCAGAATTTGTCCGCGATCTCCCTTATGGAGTGGACGTTATTTAAAAGTCCTTCTTGCCCCTTGTTCCCAGAAAGCTTGTTGAAATGTACACCATTGATTTGGCAGTGGACCAAGCACCTGCGTTATATCTCAGTCATGTAGGTTGGGAGAAAAATTCCCCCATCACTTAGTACCAATAAAAATCCGACCCCAACCTCAACCTCAATATCCAATAAAATATGATGCAAAAGCACCTATGAGGGAAATCCTCAACCAATTAGAGTAGCAGGGCGTGCTTGAACCCTCAAATTTATCAATGAATAATCCAATATTTCTGGTCACCACTCATATAGCATAGTCTTGGACTACAGACCTTCAAACAGTCACACACGCTCATTTTCAATACAAAATGCACACAGCACAGAACTCATGATCAACGTAGGGCACAAAAAATATAAGACGACCCTGGTTCCAATGGGTTTTTCTGCCAAAGCATAGCGCCTGAAAGTAGGGACTTAACATGTTTTAGCACTCTAGATGCTAAAACAAATTCTGCCAACTCCCACAAGGCTACTAGAACAGTCTAGAACTGTTCTCAGCTAGTGTAACATCTATTTTACACAACATAGACCCTGAAGCGTTGTCATTTGTGGATGACATCTATCTCACAGATGATGACCTCATGCAAAATTTAAGACGGGTAGCCGGCATTATTGTAGGATTTGCCAAAATTGGATACAAATTCAACTTTAAAAAAATGAAAATAGCCTTCCTTAGTGTCCTGTTTCTGGGATACGAACTGTTGGATGAAGGCAAGAGCCTTGCACCCCAATTTTTTGAAAAATGCTCACAATTACAACCACTGAACGAAATAAAAAAGCTACAGTCAGTATTGGGCTTTTTACATTTTGGCAGAATATATATGCCAGATTATGCACAACACATTAAACCATTATATGACTTAATATGTCCTGACTTTACCAGCAAATAATAGACAGGCGAATATACACGCCTCCTTGGAGCAGTGCAAAAAGAAATGCTTGAAGCAAAACACTTACATACAAGGGACATAAAAAACATGTGTTCATCAGAGTAATTGCTTGTGGCATTGATTTCACCTATGTGACATTCAATGAGGGTGAGACTGTCCCGATTGCATATAAATCACACTTATACTCCATAGCTGAACAACGCATTGCTCCCACTGAGAAGATTCTCACTGCTGTCCAGATGCCGGTCCTTAAAAAAGAGAGACCTCTGGCCCAGGGGAAGAGCATTTTTGTTGTGTCCCCCATTCTAGCGCTTGAAGCTGCTACCAAAGCGAGTGTTCCAAACCCTAAAGCATTACATTCACGTTGGATTCAATGGGCAACGTCTCTGATGGCCAATGATGTTGATTATGTTTTTGAATCCAAATTACAGACCAAAGAATTCCTAAAATATGAACTTGAGTATCCAGTTCCAGCAAATACATTGCCTATTGAACAATATCGGACAACCTTGTACACTGATGGTTCAGCCCAACCAGCATTAGGCACCAAACATCAATACTCCGCCGCTTGCGCAGTCGTGAGTGGATACATGAAGAATGGCAAGTTTCATCTTCAAAATACTTACACGCAGACTCTAGGGGACTGCACTGCACAACTTGTAGCGTTCAAGGCTCTGGTGATTGCACTGGAACATACGGATCCTGAGAAGATGACGTTGATTGTTGTGATTGGTACTATTGTGTCCAGTCCTTCAATGAATATCTCCATTACTGGCGCCAAAATGGGTTCAGAGATTCTAAAGGCAACACCACTAAACACAGACTTCTGTAGGGGAAAGTAGCGGATCTGAAAGAAACACTACCTAATGTCCATGTTGTAGACACTAGGACATTAGCGTGTTGGAATACACGTTGAAGGCAACACTTTGGCTGATGAAGCAGCCAAATCAGCTCTGGCTTCTGTTGCTGCAGTAACTCGTTCTAAATTGAAAGTGGATGATGAAATAATGGCAGCTATGAAAGCTTCGGGTGACGGCACACCCTTACTGGAAGCATATCCTGCTAAATATTCCTGTCGTATGGCAGACATTTTTGCAGCACAACTTACAATACCAGGTGTGGGATATTGTGTGATTCCCAATAAAGACCTAAGACCTGAGTTAATAAAAGCAGCGCATGAGGGAGTTTCTTCTGCCCATGCTATTGCGGTGGTTACAATTTCACTCTCATAAACATGTTATTGGTGGCCAGGTCTACAAGCAGACCAAACAGTATGTCCTTTGTTGTGACATCTGACAGCAACTTAAAGTATCCACAGTCAAACGCCTACCACAAACAGCCCTCTTAATTTCCAACAAACCATTACAATGTGTGTACTTGGAGAATTGTGGTCCCCTGACACCAGACAGTGCATACAAATACATCCTAGTCGCTGTTCACTCATGCTCCAGATTTCTATGGGATTGGCCACAACGCTCGGCTGACACTCGAACTGTTATTAAAGATTTGCAAGTCTTTATTGGCACATATGCTATTGCGGCTTTCCACTCGGACCAGGGCCCTGTTTTTGCCTCAAGGGCTGTCAGGGACGCCATGGCTTCGTTAGAGGTCAAACTGCATGACTCGTCTCCATTTCATCCCGGGGTAAATAGTGTTGTGGAGCGATGAAATGGAGATTTAAAGCAATCCTTAACCACCAGAGTATTAGGCACAAGTCGTAAGTGGCTTACACACCTGAATGGAGTTCAGAGAGCACTTAACAATCTGTCCAGAAGGTCCCTGGGGGGAGTACTTCATACGAATGCCTGTTTGGAACCCGCATGTATGTTCCAGATCTTGATGGTCCTGGCATGGATGGGGCATATACATCCTTTGACATAAATGAACGTGTCACTGTCTTGCAGGTTTTACAACAATTCCATGATGATAATAAATCTGCCAGCGCTTCCTCCTCTGGAATTCGGGATGTACCAGTAACATCTACCGGCTGGATTCCGAAACTTGGGGATCTAGTGCGTGAAAAGATTGATGTGAAAAATTAGTTTGGTCCTGCTTATTGTGCAGAGGTTCCAGTCCTGGGAATACACTGTACCAACACTATCATTCTACCACTGCTGCCTGGTTCTAAAGAAAATTGCTTTGTCTCCATCGACAATGTCAAGCTACACCATATGGCTGATCCTGCACAGCCGACCTAGGGGACTTCTGGGCAGTACCTGAATCCGTCCCACTACAGACCAGGATGTTCCCCTATAAGTCTTCAATGACAATGATGACACCTCTCCGAGCTCGGGGAGGTTGGAAAATGAGCTTTTGTTGGTTCCACTAACAACTATTTCTACAATAATTACTGGTGATAATGAGCACTTTTTTTCAAATTCTACACAAACGGATTTCATAGTCTACTATGAGCCACCAACGGGGCTTTATGCAAGTTCTCCTCTTCAAAACACAGGTCCAGTTTTTGTACAAACTGATTCTGGTTATTTTGTCAACGTTGATGACACATTTACTGACTCATCTTCCTCTACTGCAACAGAACTATCAAGAGCACGCAAGCTGATATTTTGGTTCAAAAGTAACTATTTTATTTGTCCATGGAACTATATATGGCTCTCATTAACTATACTTGGTTTCCTCCTTTGGATTCGGTTTGTCATTGTTTTCTTTTTTCTAATACACGGTCATTACGATGTTTAAAATCATGTAAAAGTTCCTAGTATCTTCGAGTAACTGTCTAACTCTTACATTTTGCTGTTTTCGACAACTTTATTGGCATTATGATATTCAGACAAACAGCATATTTAACAATTTAGCATAATGTTGAGTTTATCGGATAGGATATTGCTGAGGGATTTACAGGAGTCTTAACCTCATGAGAGGATCCATTCAGAGGGTGGGCTTTAATTGCTCTACAAGCTTCTGTAAGAGAGCATTTATGAAACCGTGAAATGGGCAAGTTCTAGTAAGCAGGCAACGACTCTATGTTTTTTGACTTCTTACATGAACCCTAAGATCAGGCTACCCTGGATGCTGTCTTCGCCAGCCTGGTAATGTCTGTCAGTATACTCAGAGTTTTGGACCATTCATTTCTGGCTTCTCCAGAGCATGTGGCGGAGGTTGGCTGATACTACGACATAGTATTCACAGGAGACATTAGCACGAGGATACATTTTGTACATTTTTGCAGGAATTGGTGTATCCCTCTGGAAGATGTGGAATCAAATAAGATGATTTCAGCGTTTCATGAGAAAGCATGAGGGTATGCAACTATATTATGCCATTCCTTGTCATGGACTACCTGTCCTATTTCAGACTCTCATAAGTCACAAAGAGGCTGTAGGGATATATCTGTGTGATATTGGAAAGCACTATATTGTCAGGGAATTAGCAGATGATCCATTAGGGAACTAGCTGGGGTGAGACTGGGATAAGACTGGATGACTGATGTGTAATATAAACAAGAGAGTACTTGCAGCCTGGAAGGGAAGGAGGAGAAAAGATGAGGATTGACGCAGGTTGGGAAAGGCAATGGAGAAAATAAGACCAGAGGAGCTTGGAGACACAAGACAGTGAATAGGAAAACCTGGAACAGAGTATCGATTGGAACAAATAAAGAGAAGGATCTAGAATGCTAGTATAAAGGGGTCCAGAATTCAAACATAAAAGGGTCAGAAAAACCTATGATTTAAGAACAAATCTAGTGAACAGGAAACCACTACTAGGATGTGATCTAGGACAGAGTAAACTACAAGGAACACAGTGCATCAGAAACCTGGAAACCAAACTAAGGGCCTCATTACGAGTATAGAGGAGGGGATTACTTCACCACAAATGTGACAGATATCACGCCCGCCGTATTCCAAGTTCCATTATATCGTATGAAACTTGTAATACGGCGGATAGGATATCTGTCATGTTTGTGACAGAGTAATCCCCTCCGCCAAACTCATAATGAGGCCCTAAGTGTGGAAAGTGTTGGTATATATGCTGTTCTATACTGATGTGAAGCCTGATTCTCAAAGGTTCCTTGTGAATGACATCTAGTGGCAGGATGTCAGAATCCTGACATATATACCTATCTATCATTTGAATTAGGGAGTGTGTGTGGGTCTACCTCATTGATATTCCCTGTTATCCATAAAATGTGAACCAGAGCTCGGCATATCACAAACTCTCACCTATGGATGTTAACATTTTCTATTAGGGAAGCAAAGGGCAAAAAATGGCCAGCATGTAAGGTTGTGCCACCTGCAACTTCCTAGATTTGGAGATCTTCTGCAGAATATCACCTACCTCATCTGAGAAGGTCAAATAGAGGGAAAGCTGGGGCAAAGAGGACAATGTGTTTGGTGACAGATAGGTGCAGAATGCAGCATCTGAATGCAGTAGGTACTAAATAAGAGTGACCCCCACCAGAGTCTAACAGTTGGGAGAAAAAGTCTATGGAGACTTTCTTGGTATAGCAGTATGCTAGAGTCTCCTCTAGAGAGAGGCATTCCAGCCAATGAGCGAGCCACTAGAGCTTTGTAGCTAGAAGTCAGTAGTCAAAGTTTGGGGCCCCTCACCTACCCCGCTCCTTTGGGATTCATAGCTTGTCTAGTACTTCCCTATAGCATCTATTACACCAGATAAGCTCCTTAAATATTGTGTCTCAAAAGGATTTTTGGGGGAGCATAACTGGTTTTACTAGTGAAATAATAAAGGAGTCTAGATTGCATCACCTTTTTCAACAGGGCGACATGCACAAAAAACAAGAGTGAGACTGCTTTTCAAAAAGATATTTGTACTTAGAGGTAAGTAATTGTCTTTGTGAGCTTCCTATGTAGCAGGTCTTTTTTAAAGTGGGATACATGGATGCCTGAGTAGGGAAAAGAGACTGTTTACCCCTTTAAGGCAATTGTCATGTATATCAATTTGTGCTGGCGTGATGTTGGGAAATAGCGGAAATATTCAATGCTTTAGACAGTTGACCTAGTTTGGAAACAGCTGTAAACTCTCTAAGTATGTGGGCAATGACTGCTCTTTTGTTTTTTAACATTCTCAAAAGGGAAAGGGTCCTATTTGTGAATGAGTTACTACCTCCTTTGAAGAGGTTGTAAGATATTAATGTTTTGCAACTGGAATTCAGTCTCAAAATATTACTACATACAACTGTGATTCAGTACTTGGAAGGGATGCCTTAAGCACACCTCTTACAGGTACCGAATCGCAAACCCAAATTATGATACTGTAAAATCTCAGTTTGGTGTTTGTAGTACATCTGGCCCTCAATTCTTTTACTCAGTTACACTAGATTCTTCTAGGTATAGCTCTGTCTGTTTGTGGACATGATTTATCAAAAGCCAATACTTTTTGGAACTTTTTTTTTATACTTCATCCACAGTTCAATTAGTTTTCTTCAAATTCTGAAATTATTTTTAAATGTCCTCAATTCCATCCACAGTAATATTCTGTCATGCTTTAGATTATTTGCTGGATTTATTTTAGCTTTCTTTACCCAGGTTTTGCACACTTGCCCTCTTTTTTTTAACTTTGGAGACCTTTAGACTAGTTTCATCTTGGCACACTACAGGGTTCAAATAGTCCTGACGTTTCTATTAGAATTTTGTAACACTGTAAAGGTTTACCTTCATTTTGTTTCTTTTTCCTGGCTCAAACCTTGCATGATGCCTTCGCTTTTGTCTGCTCAGATCCCTTCTTTGTCCCTCGTTTCTAGCTCTGCACCCCTAAAAAATATCCTTCCTTTTACGTTCAGGGGGTTCCAGTTTGCCCAGGACAGGAAAGATATTTCTACATTGTCCCCTGTATGCGCTGCCGCAGAACAGCTGCCAGGGTCTTTGGTGTGTGCTAACAAACCCCATATGCCAGAATGCTTTCCTACATAGGTCTCAAACGTCAGACATTGACAAAGCTGGACTCTGCAACACCTTCCTCCACACCCAGGAGTGAGAGACGGAGGAGACAGTGAATGGCCATGTAACAGTAGGTAAACTTGGGTTTTTACATGCCTAAAAGTACTGAAGTGTGGAACAAAGTTGGTCAAAAGGCCAGGATAATTTCTCTAAATTCAGAAGAAAGAGTGATCAATACTTTCTTCGTAGTCTAATTTCTTTACAGTATTTATTTGGATCGGATTCAGCAGGGCGAAGAATGACTCATAAATGATTCAATTTGTGACAAAATGTCTCAATTATATAAACACAGATCACAAAAAATACAACAACTACGTGTTACACAACATAATAAAATTTAAAATACATAATGAAGACTTGAGAGCAAGCAATCTGTCAACTGTGGGTTGTCCCCAACTTAATCTCCTCTGAGAGAGGTAGTGGTTACGGGGAACGTTTCTAGTTGTAATCGACTTAAATGCTATGGTTGTAGGTTCTTGCACCCACACTTGCTGGACACCTCTGTAGAGTCGAATACATTTTTCAACCCAACCTCGCCAGGACATGTTAAGTGTCGACACATTTCGGCCCCTTCAGTCTGGGCTCATCAGGACTATTGAGGGACAAAACTGCCTCTTAATAGGTATGTACTTAGGTCTGAGTCTGAGAAATCCACGTGCTACCAAAGTCTTGATTTAACAGAGGAAGTCCACAAATGGACCATGAGCCGATCTGCGTTGGGAATCCGCGTTCGGCGTGCACCCCCTTCATATGGCAGAGTTCCTTCTGAGTAAATCGGCGTCACGAGCGTAGCTAACGCCAGTTCAAAATCTACTTAAATAAAAGGCGTGTCGTCCTGATGAGGCCCAGACTGAAGGGGCTGAAACACATCGACACTTAACATATCCCAGCGAGGTTGGGTTGAAAAAATGTATTTGACCCTACAGAGTTGCACCACACACTGCTAGGAACTCCAGGAAGAAATTGTCAGGTGTCCAGCAAGTGTGGGTACAAACTCAAGTTTACAGGTGTTAGTAAATCTGGACTGAAATCAAAAACCTGAACTCAAAAACCATGGGTGGATGCAGGGGAACACCCTTGCTCCAACTAACTAACGCCTGCCAGACGTAGACTTATGCAAGGCAGCATTGCAGTGTTTTAAGTAGCAATACACACATCAGTGGCACAATGGAAAGCAGTGGCCCCTCTTCGCCTACTGCAAAATGGAATGAGGACCCTCTGAGACCTGGCAAATTACTGACATACAAAGACCTTAGGTGAAAGCCTTCTCCCCTGTATCTCAAGGATTCCAGGGACCTACTTAACATCGATGGCACAAAACACATTAATGGATGCAGTTGACACCCACTCTCCCAACAAAAACACCTCCCACCATTAAAAAATAAAAGACCCTGACCAACTTTATGCAGACTTTACTGACTTCATAGTGTGTCTCTTACAAAATAGAGGCAAATTCACTTATTTCTGCACAAGGAGACAGAAACTCAACCCCTCAGACACATTGAGCAGTGAGATACTGAGGGCCTGAACCCTGTGCACTCACCTGCAGGAGAGCCCCCTCCCTCCACTGGAAGCGTCTCGCAGAGCCCAAGGAGGGCGGCAAGGAGCAAGATGGTGACTGAAGTCTTCATCATGGCTGGGCAGCAAAATGTGAATTTCTGCTGCTCTCCTGACTAGGATTTATAGCACAACACAGGGCGAAGAGGCGGAAGGATGACGCTGGCAAAGGCAGACGTAACACCAGCCAAGGATGTTTCCAAACAATCCCCGTCACGGGCTGCATCGTTACAGAGACAGCATCTCAACAAACCGGTTTTATGCCTTTTCTCTTGATAACGCGTCCAGCCCTTATAAATTACCTGTACCTGGACACGTTGGAGGTCGGTGAATCTTTTAACCGAGTCGGGCTCTCCCCATCCTAGAATAGTCGAGTCACTCAAATCAATAATCAATAACTATCGTAATCAGTAATCAATACTCAATATTAGATCAATGTAGTACATCAGAAATCAATAACAGTTGGTATTTCGGCGCACCATGACCTTTCAGTCATGAATAACCACACCAGTTTATTAAAAGTTTGTGAATTTATTTTCTATATTAACAAAGCTAGCACGATATATATTTGTCTCAAAACCAAATGATACATGTATATGAACATTACTAGCTGTCCATAACGGCGAAAGAAACGCAATCTACGCAAAATCTGAACAATAATACATTCAGTTATGGCAATGCAAATCACTAATAGGACTAATTGTATTTGACTGATTTCATACGTTGGTCAGCATAACAAGATCTCAAATTGACATGGTGCATCGAATGAATACCTCAACTAACCTCTAATTAGCATTGGCATGTGGGGCTTCATGCAAAACGAATTTAGTCAACACAAATTTGGAAAACTCCTAGCTTGGGCCCTATCAAAATAGCAGTTGGTACCTAAAAGGAAAAACACTATGCATAATACATTTATCCTTTCATATTTACCAAATACAAACAGCATTCAAGAATGTCTTCGTCCCTCAGGTACCGGTTCGATCAGCATGGGCAGGTTAAAAGGGGCAAAACTAAGGGCAAGTTTCCTTGCAGCAGCAAGGAGAATGGGGCAAAGTTACTGCATGGGCAAGACGGGGCAAATCAAAGTTAAAGTATCTAGGGTGAGAATTCTCAAAGTCTCTTTCTCTCAGATAGAGAAGAGGGCATCAGAGTGTCGTCCAAAATGGAGTCTTGCATCTGGCTTCAAATTGGCATCGAGGAAAATGGCTGACTTCTCTTTGTTCAGTAGGTTTAAGTAAGAAACATTCCAAATTCTGCAGGTTCTTCCATTGGAGGGTTCATAGGTTGGCTTCAAAATGACCAATGGAAATTGTCTTTTACTAGCGCTCATTTATGCATACACTGTCCTTGGAGCCTCGGAACACAAGTTGAAACATGGTTTGCCAATTATTTTTACCATCTGTACCTTCATTGTCCGCACCTGCAGAGACTGACCTTGTATCAAAGGGGATGAAACCGGCCTAGTACGAAACCTTGAAGGTAAGTGCATTACTCGTCTCCACTGGAAAAATACAACTTCAAGCAAGAATATATGTTTTATTAGTTCAAGGAAAAGCCACGCAGTTAGAAATTAAAACCAGGCAACTAGGCCAAAGCCTCTACTAAATTTAAGCTAAGCAAGCCAATTTTAAACACGAAATCATGGCATACATTTGCAATTATGACGGATTACTACATTTTCAATACTTCATGATTAATAAAGCTTGTTTACAATGATGGCGAACTACCACAAGGGCACATTTTCCCTCGTACATTATTTCTTTCACTAACATCACTCTTCATTATATGGTTTGATTATACAACACACATGAATATACGTAGGACCCTCTTTTTCTGCGTCATCACTCTTTTCATCAGTGGCGTAACAAAGGCATCTGCAGCCTCCGCTGTGCACGCGGGGGCATGGGGAGAATGGTGTGTTGGGGGTGAGGGGTACCGAGTTCCAGGGGCTCACTCAGCTTGGTGCACGGACAGCAGGCCCCTGACTGCGTCTAGGAGTTGGGGCTCCCATTCAGGTACTTTACAGGGGGCCCCTCAAGTTTCTTTAAACTTCTGCCTTTGGTTCGTGACTGGAACAGATGTTTGACTGCAGAAAACTACACTTAAGTTTGGAATCCCCTCAAGCAAATTTGGATATGAACTAAATGTCATCAAGAGCACAGTCAGCAAAACATTCAAGGTTACCAATTAACCTAACGCTACTAAAAAATAACAATAAAAATGGATCATGTTCACCAGAGCCCTAAACTCCTCCGTAGTAGAAAACATTCAGACAGTCAAAAATGTTGAAATGAGGAGTAGGACAGCACAGGACAACTGCTGCATGGGCCTTCGACCATCCATTGATAATGTCTTGACTTATTAACGATTATGGGGATACTTCAGTGGGTGCACCCAACGAAGGCCGGACACAGGGGAGTAGTAGAGCTCTGTAGACAGCTCAGTGTCCTGAAACTGGAGACAAGACTGGAGGGCCGTCATGACCTGAGGAGCTCCTCAGTGCCGCTGAATTTGCAGGAGAGCTTGTGAGAGCTGAGGACCTTCTGCAACACTGGGAAACAACCGGAAATAAACATCTACTCCCCCGGCAGCCTTCATGACCAGCACCCCAGAACCACTAAGCAATCAAGGGGATCTCAGTCCCCATCACGCATCTTATTACAACTGATGGATTCTTGAGTCCCAGAAGCACCGACCCTGATTGCTCTGACAGCACTGAGGTTGGAAGAGGGACTCTAGGTAGAGAGGCCTGGTAGGTAATATGTACTGGTATCTACATTACATGGATCTTTTTAGCAATGGGGGCCACACGTGGTGGCTCTACGGGTCCTGGGGCCATGAACCTCAATTCACCAAAGGCCAGGGGTAGCGGAAGTGAGATCATGCCCCTTAGACCGGTACATTCACTCACGCACAGATGCGTACACATTAATACACAATCACACACACACTCTCCCCTGAATGCATGCATACAACAAACATTTAAAAGAATGTTGATTTCTTTCCTCAGCTTTCCTTGGAGGGATATATTCTAGCTAATATGATTGCATGTTTTTACTATACTTATAGTGAATAATGCAGTGTGATTCACTAGTAGAAAATAAAACAAGCATTTGCAATGCAATAGGTCTCGCATTTGCCAGAGTTAGAGCTATTGGTGTTGCTTTTAAAAAGTCCTTACCCCAAACCACCTCTTAGAATAGAGTAGGCCACGTACTTAAAGTGACCAATTATGGATGCAAGAATGTGAAATTTTACACAAAGCCAAAACAAAACAAACACCTCGTAAATAACACTTAGCCTTTGAAGTGTGGAGATAGTGTTGTTGTGGGCCAAGCCACTGAAAGGCCCTATGTTAAAATTGTTGATTGAGAGGTCTGTTTTTAGAGGCGTGATTCCCTTCAAGTCAACAGAGAAAGGGTTTTGCTAATTTGTCATAGTTGACACACGTGAAGGGCGAAGATACTAATTTTAGTACAAATACTACCAGTGTGGTATAATAACAGCCGGCTGGAAAAGGCTGCAGGGGCAGTGTGCTGTGCACTCTGTCTCAGTGATTGATGGCGGGTGAGAGCCATGTGAAAGCCAGCCCCCAGCCAGTACAAGTTGGCAAAGTGATTTTTTCCAAAACCAGCAAATTGTAGAGAGAGGATGTGGAACTGGGGAGCCAGGTTCAAGTCTCCGGGTCCCCGGTGCCTAAATAAAAAATTAATACATTGCAATTGTTAACAATGGCGAAACGGAAACTGCAAACAAGCGCACAGAAAGTAAAGCGAACACAACTGAATGATACTCATTTTATCACCTCGGAAGGATGAAAAGTTGAACAGACCCGGTGAGATTAGAACAAATTACCTCTAGGTCAAACGCAGAGGTGTTAAAAGAACATATTACTTCACTGAGCAACTTTACCAACTGCTCGATTTTTCACTTTGTGATGGGTTTTAAGAGTAATGAGCAAAACTTGCATGTCAGACATCATCACTGTGCCGTTGCAAGCTTGTGCTTTCTGCTGTAATAGCACATACAAGCCGCCTATGATTTTTTCATACACACTTAAGTTTGCACAGCTATCCGCATGCTGAATGCAGCACTGACACCCAACACCTTCCACAGACAATTGTCTGGAACCATTCAAAGCAAGCACATATCTTCCGACAAGAGCTGGCATCCGCTTGTACTCCCCTCAGCTGTCCCCTCAAAGATGTTTTTAGGGTTCTTGAAACAGCGGGAAGGGGAGCGAGGGGCGGGAGCTTGGGCGTGGCTGTGTGTCTTTGAAGTAACTGCACATGGGTCTGAAGGGTGAATAAGTCTTACGGTTTTCAGACCATGACAGGGGATGATCTAATTCAAGCCAAAGGAGATATGTTGTGTTTTGTTATTTAAGCACTGTTTTCTGTAGACCGGACATGAAGAACAAAAGTACTGGTGTTTACAACTGATTATTCCAAATATATGATGCTGTACGGACATCACAATTAGGAATAAAAATGTATGATATTTATTCAGGATATATAACAACAAAGGCCGTGTTTTGCCACAGATGCGAGCACTGCTGTGGGAGAGGAAATGGACGACAGAATGATTTTACACTGCCATCACTTTTTTACACTCTGTCTCAGGGGTTAATGGAGGGTAAGAGCCATGTGAATGCCAGCCCCCAGTCAGTACAAGCTGGCAGTGTGATGTTTTCCAAAACCAGAAATACGTAGAGAGAGGATGTAGCGTAAAATGCTGAGCTGCTCACTTTGGAACTGGTGAGCTAGGTTCGAGTCCCGGCGACGCCGGTGCCTAAATCAAAAAATAACAAGAGGAAGAGAGCGAGGGTGAGCTGGCCCTGGAAAAGCCACTCTCTGATGTTGGTTTATGTTTACAGAGGGAGCTGGTGGGGAGGAGGGACTGAACACACACCCACGGTGCAAGGCAAACAGGGCAATACTGAAAGAAAAAGTCCCCTTCAGAAGAGATAAACAGGACAGAGCGTAATTACACAGTACTTTGTGCTGCTCCCAAAGTGAAAAAAGGCTGGACAAAGAGGCAGAACTGACCACTAGCAAGCAAGGATTTTTCAAAGACTCTGCAACTAACAAATCAGAATGCTGGAGCTCAATCTATTGTATACTTTAGTATACAGCAGGCCGAACGCTAACGCTCGACCTACAAATGACAAAATACAAGGAGATTCGAGCCCCATCCGATGTCCAAGAGAAGGAGCTGCTTCTGTCTTCCAGGCAATGTTTGTGCCCCCTCTGAGTCCAAGGGTTGCAAAGGCAGGGCCACGGGTTCGCAAGGGGCAAGCTAGGGGTCGCTGGAGACCCCTGGAGACCCCTAAATGACATCCATGCCCGGGGCCCAATGAACATTAGCAGCTGAAGGAAAGTGACAACGATCTGTCGATGGTTGCCTCTGGGTGACAAAGAGAGGCGGTTTGTGTGTATGTGAGAGAGAGAGACTACCGAAATGTGTGTCTATGTGAGTGAAATTGAGTGAGTGAAAGTAAGTGACACTAGTTTAGTGACAATACTTGAGAGTGAGTGTAACTTTGAGTGAGGATAAGTGAGAGTGAATGCGAATAAGTGATACTGAGTAGGAATGATAGCCTGATACTTTGAGAGTGAGTGTAACTGAGTGGCAGTGAGAGTGAATGTGCATTGTGGAGTGTTAGGGAGTGACAGTAAGTGACAGAGTAAGTTTGAGTGAGTTATAATGAGTGTCAGCGAGCCAATGTAAGTAAGCATGAGGGAGTGAGCATGTGTTTTTGTGAAACAGTGAGTATTCTTGCAAGTCTGCCACTGATCATGGCATACTGCTGGTGATTCATGTCATACTGATCAGCCATGGCAAAATGTTGGCACTCGAATATTGATGGTAATTCTTAGCAAAATAGTGGTCCATTGCACTGAACATAATTCTTGGAAAATGGGGTACCCAGGGCAAAATGCTGACATATTGGATGTAATTTTGTGTTTTGGTGCCAGTTGTGGCAAAATTCTGGCACTAGCACACTTGTAAGAATTTGGATCATTATTTGGGGTGGACGGCTGCCTGCCTCAAGAAATGATCAGAACTGTTGTTAAAGACTCTGCATTAGTTTGACCTGAAACCCTGTTAGCTACTGTGAAGAGCAGAGAGGTTTAAGTTAAGACAATGCATAAAGTATGTTCGCAGCACCAAAACTGCAATAAAGTCAAAACACCAAACAATAAATATCCTAATCCAGTTTGGAAAAGTTAAATAAAATTAGATAAACAGAATGACATCAACAATCCAATAAGGTTGACCACAGATATGATTTTGTAAATGTTTAAGTAATAATAGAGCCAAAAACCACAAAATGCCAATGATAGTCAATGGTCATGGTAGGCTGGGACCCAGGCGTAATTGGAGGCTGATCGCGATGGAGCTCTGGTCGGATACATCATTCAGGCTTCATCCGGGTCAAAGATTTTACCTTCGTACTTAATGTTTAAAGTCCCAACCAACCAAAGAAGTACGTATCAAAGGCCACCAAGACCTCAGGGAAGGCTCTATAGAACCACAGGTTGTCATGCAGAGGTCAACAGCAGGGACCAGTCCAGGCCCAGTTGCCACTGGTGAACTGGTAAAAGGCCTCTTTCAGCTTGTTTCCCTATAGCCACAGAGGTCAGCCAACCGACCCTTGGAGCCTACTTATTTATCATGGGTACAAGAAGGAGCAGTTACAGTTCTTCAAGGTGCCTCTCAGGTCACAGAGAGCAAATCCAGTCTTCACCTGATCTTCCACAGGTCCAGAAAGGGTTCTGAGGAAAGATGGGTGAGGGTTGCAGGATTCCAAACCTATGGCAATTTTCTGAGTTTTGTTTATTGGAGTCTTTCAATTCAGATATTCGGTTCCCTGAATTGAACACCCTGTCCACAGCATTCCAGGGATCATGACACTGAGCGACCATGTCCATTCCCACCTCTCTGATTTTATTATCAAGGGCCAACCTATTGGCTAGATGGCATGCATTATAAGGTATAAGCATATGTCAAGGCTCAGGGCTCAAGGCTCAGGATTAACAGCTGTCTCACTACTAGACCTTAGCATACTCAATTACTTTGCTCTGTGTGCCAGTTTCCAGGTAAGCTCAGAAATGGCACACCGTTTTCTATGGTGAGCCATGTCTCATTTGTCTCATTTGTACGCTTGATTATTTTTGCTGGAGGTTCATCACATACTTTATTTCACTAAGAACACCCCACTAACTTTTTTCTCAAATCATGAGATCTATACTCCTTTTCTTTACAAGTCTCCTGTCAGAATGCTTTTCAGAGGGGCATGTGGCAAGCAGGAGCTACTGGGCTTAACCATGGTGGTTGAAGCCTTTTAATTCTGATTTCCCGGGAACCGACCTCCTATCAATCCTGAGCAACTGGGCCAAGTAGCCCTTCTGCACCTGACTCTTAATGGTAGTTTTGGATGACAGTCAAATGCACTCTGGGGGCAGTATAGAGTCAGGTAAGTGGACACTACTCATTACTCAAAGTGCGCACAGTACTATCAATAAATCAGTGTCCAGTCAAGTACTTACTTTTATGAGAAAATTAAGTATTTTATTTCTAACTCTATGCATTCAAGGGAATGACGGCACTAAGAAGCAGTAACACAATCCCCTTGAGGTTGGAGCTCTAAAATTCATCAAGCAAGGTCCCTGCTTCTTCTTGCAATGTTGATGAGGTTATTCCCCTTTCACTCTTGGCGGCACCGAACGAGTGCTCACTAGTAGGCCATACTCAGGAGTTGACTCTTTAATAATTAGTCAAAAGCACAGTCAGCAGTGAGTCCCCAGGGGAGGAACAGACCCAGTTCAAGTCTTACCAACTCCTGCAGTATGGAAGGTTTCAGCGGTGCAGTAAGTGCCTTCTACGTGGGTGCTCACAAACCCTGATACTGTTTGGAGAAGTGGGATTGCTTGTAGTACATGTGGCAGCATCTGGCAGGTGCAGGCTCTCTCTCGGGTGATAAACTGCTAACTTTTCCCAGTGATCAGAGCTACTTGCAAGGTAACTAATTCTTCTCTATATGAGGGGAGGCTAAGCAGTCACTGCTGGATTGCAAGAGTCATCTGTTATCCAACCATGAGGAGGGGGACTTCTATGCCCTATCCATGACAATAGGTGGGTGTTAAGGAAACACCCAATAAGCCAGCAGGATTCTGCATGACACTCCAGTGTCCAGCGACCTTACAACCCAGATTTAGAACATCACAACCTGGTCTATTTTTTGTGTATTCTGCAATTTACACCAGATTCATCAAGGTTATCTGGAGTTGAGGCCATGGAGGAATTGGAAGCATGTTTTTGACCTTTTTTCCATGTCCTCGAGTGAAGAGGAGAGGATCGACACCTCGGTGTGACTCTCTGTCATTAGCACCAAGCAGTCCATAGATAGTTGTAGGGTGGTCTAGGGTTGGAGGTTATAGGATATTTAGAATAAGGTAATACAACTCAATAAATGTAACTGGTAACAGGCAGTGTCATCCACTGACAACACTCAAATTATTGTTTCTATTTCAAAGGATACTGATGCCACAGCAAGCAATTTTAGGAACTTTATGGTAGCTTTTGCCTTGTGAATGAATAAAAACTGCCTTAAACTAAAAAAACTGAGCTGTTGATTTTTGGAAGTCCCTCATCTATATGGAGCCAGAGTTGGGGGCTGAAGGCTTAGGGACATTTTCCAGCCCTGAAAAGTCAGCAAAAAATCTTGGAGTTATCATGGACAGTGTGCTATCCTTTGAACTTCATATTAACCACATTTTATCCACCCAGTTCTGGATCATCCAATCTCTGCGGAAGATATTTCCTTATATCCCCTCAACAGCCCCAAAAAAGATAGCTTTTAACTTAATCTCATCCAGAATGCATTACTTTAATCTCCTCCTTTTAGAAATAAGAAAGACCTCTCTGGCCAAACTCCAACTGGTACAAAATGCAACGGCAAAGCTAGTACTAGATTCTGAAACGGGTCGTCTTCAAAGCTATGTATATCATGCACAAAGCACTTAATGTGGATACCCCTGAAGTGATAAAAACTATGGTCCTATGTTATATATCGACTAGGTCTCTCACATCAGCATCTCTGAATTTTGTTGGCATCCCGAAAGAGTGTAAGAAGAAATGGGGAGGAAAAGCATTTTCAATGGTGTTGGCAAAATTTTGGAACTCTCTTTCCCCCCCACTTCACCAAAATTCAACTGCACCTTCCTTTTAGGAAAGCATTAAAGTCCAGGCTTTTCTCTTTATAACCATAACAATAGATGTATTTAGGCTCACTTGAATGTCCTAGCCTCTCTTGGACATCGCACTCAGTGCCTTAATGCCTTCGGGTATAGCTATGCTCTATAATTTTTTTATCTTATCTTATCTTATCTTATGTTATGTTATCTTATCTTATCTTATCTTTGTGTCAACCTATTGACTCCGCTATATGTTTCATAATGCATATGCTTGAATATATCATATATAAAATGTATAGTCAAGAAAACTATGATCTACACAACATCAAGAGATCCTAGATATCTTCTGGGCCCAACTGTGACACAAATCGGATTCTGGGGCTAACTTCTCAAAGTAATATATGTAATCATGCATTTGAGTCTATAGAGTGGGGAAAAAAGAGATGGATGGAATGATTTAATTAACTTCAACCCTGGAAACTTCTCAGAGCTGCACTTAAAGGCGTACCTGTTTGTGCTCTGTACCTCCACAATACAGCCCTTTTTATGAGGTGATGAGATTTGGAACTCATAGAAAACATAGACCAATAAAAGTAATTGTCAAGTAAGCTATATGTTTCCGAAGGAGTATGCTTAGATATACAATAAAACTAATCTACAATTATTAAAATTAAAATGTACTTAACATCAGGACATCCTAAACACCTTAGAGGGCCAACTGCAGCCTAAATGTTCCTCAGGCTCTTGGCCTACTTCTGAAAGCACTAGATTTCTTTAATTTTGGAGACATTTGGGCAATGACATTTGGTGTAGAAGGAAAACATATTGGGTTTGAATGTTTGAACAAACCTCTTCCATTGATAACTACTCTGAGCTTCCTTTAAGATCATCTTTATGTAGGCGCATCTCAGAGGAAGATGAACCGTATGCAATTCAGTCTTGGACCTACCACATTGGGAAGAGTCTGAACCTCATCAGGCCCCATTTGAATTGAAACTTACAGGCCCAGAACAGTTTTGGTCTTGTCAGTTCACATTAATGAAATTTACGGCACAGTGGGTACGGGAGCTGAAACTTGGAATACACTTCCCACCAGCTTGAGATGGAACCCTTGAGTTAATCTTATCCACTGATAACTCCAATGGCACACTTTCTATTTTATTGCTTTATTGTTTAATGTGTCCCTGCAAACAGAGACAAAACATAAGCAACGCTTCCTAGGTCCTGCCCATCTAAGACCAAGTCCTCTCTGAATAGAAGCATACTCAATCCCAAACTGTTTTAGCTTGTTGAGCCCCATCAGTGAGGTGTAACATACGTCCAATGGAAAAAGTACCAGCATGGCCCATGCTAGGGCACAACAACCCTTGCCAAGGTATTTCACTGAGGAAACATTAAGTGATGGATGGAATGCTTGAATTAACCCCAGGAATGGGTGATTACTTTAGGGAACATTCCTCTCCATCATTTTATGAAGACTGTGTCAGTGCGGGTGGGGGCAGAGCAATTAAAAAAACACTGTTTGCCCTGCTTCATTTTCCACAATCCAGTCCAAACTGTTAAGACAAGCCCTTCTGAACTGGAAAAGCAAGCAACCCCAGACCTATTTCACATTGTTGTACCTTATCAGTAAGGTGCAGCTTAAGTCCTGTGGCACACTGACCTATGGAAATCATGTTGAGCATATCCCTCCCACCCAGGCAGTGCCACCTACACAGCACAGGCTTGCTTGTACTCTCATTCAGACTGGAAGTGGTCTAAAAGTTCATGTGTATCATAACCTTTATAAGTGTGGATTTAAGTCAGATTTGCTTATGTATGGTCCAGTCCATGATGTCAGAGAGGGAACAATTCAGTCGTGGTACACGTCATTGGCTGGAGATGTGACAATATATTATGTTGCAAACGCCTGCTATAATTATGTGAAAATCTCAGCGGCGCACAATCGCATACTTCAGTGGCTCTGTATGGAAGCCCTGACTAATGGATTGACAACTTTAATCCATTTTGCAGCCTCGGAAATGTAAGCAAGGAGGATACGGATCAACCTCTACCTAGTTATTACATGAAGACCAAGTTTATGTTGGAAGAGGTCATTGGAGAAATCAATGTAATCAATTTAAGTCCCTCAAACAAAGCACCTGGGCCCTATATGTTTCCTATGTACCTATATAAATGGAATATGGACTTGTCAGCCCCTCCCATAAAAAATTATGTTAATCTGGCATGTAAAACTGGTCTACCCCAGTCTTGGAGACTGACCATTATCCCAATTATTTACCCAGCTGCTATCAACCAAAAACTCTTAGATTCTATGACAAAGATAGCTGGAAGGATCACTCTCAAAAAGTTGTTTTTGTAGTTGGAGATAAAGATGTTCTCTGTAAGCTTGAATATTGGTTCAGAGCCATGCCTCAAATTGATCCTCTTAATTGGCAAATATGCTATAGCAAAGCAGGGACCCATTTCAATAGCGTTTATGTCCCTTTCCAATTTGTGGGTGAAATTGTTATCTATGGGAGTTGATAAGGGGCTTGTTGTTTTTCTGAGGGCCCTACATTATGATCTTTCTGCTGCTGGGAGTTATGGGCCTGATAGGGAATTCACTGATTCATTTTGGGAGGGTAGAAGGGTCTGTTAAGGTTGTGTATTGGCTCCAATAATTTTTTATCTTGTATATTAATGTCCTAGAAGAGTTACTGGTGGCTAAGGGTGTCGTCTTTGAACCAGTGATTAAGAAGAAGCCCATTCCTGCGTTAACATAAGCAAAAATGGGGTCTTGATTTCTAGGATGCCCAGGAGACTAAAATCTCTGATAAAGTGCTATATTAGTTTTATTTCATCTTTAAAGACTGCAGCTCCAAGAACCTTAAAATGTAGTCCTTCTGTATTCTCCCGCCTCAAAACACCACCATACAAGAAAAAGACAATGGGGGTCATTACAACCCTGACGGTCAAAGACCGCCAGGGCTGTTTTGGCGATTGCGCCGCCAACAGGCTGGAGGTGCAATCTTGGCTAATTTGACCGTGGTGTAAGCACCGCGGTCCCACCGCCGGGGCCGGCGGTTTCCCACCACATTTGCCCCGGCGGTGATAATCCACCTGGGCAGCGCTGGTTGCAGCCCTGCCCAGGAGATTACGAGTCTCCGACCGCCTGCCTTTTCCTGGCGGTTTATACCACCAGGAAAAGGCTGGCGGTACGGGGAGTCGCGGGGCCCCTGGCATGGGCGGTGCAGGGGCCCCCTGACAGGGCCCCATGCAGCTTTTCACTGTCTGCTATGCGGACAGTGAGAAGCGCGACGGGTGCAACTGTACCCGTCGCAGGGCGGCAACACCGCCGGCTCCATTTGGAGATGGCTCCTGTGTTACGGCCAAGATCCCCGCTGGGCCGGCCCAGCGGGGATCTCATAATGACCGCAGCGGGAGTGCGGCTGCACTGGCGGCCGCCCGCCGGTCAGATCTTGGCCAAGGTCATAATGAGGGCCAATATGTGGTACATCCTTCTTTGCTCAAGAGGCCAATCTATGGAATTAAATTACCCCCAAATATAAGATCCACGGATAACTATCTTAACTTCAGAAGTATTCTCAATAGTTGTGTCTTTCCGACATAACCACTTTACCCAAACAGCAATGGACTGCATATCCAATATATGTAAATATTTATAATTTGATTTTATGTATTTTTCTAGATTTATACATAGTCTTTAGGCCTGTTTCAACAAAATTATATTTTACTCATGGTTAAATATATATATATATATGTATGTGTATGTGTAGGTTTATCTATGAGAATATATATAGTTTCTATATAAGTTGTTTGATTAGATGTTTCAGAGTTTCTTTTTTATTTTATCTATCGCAATAGATAAATCTTACCTTAACTATTTATCTACAAGAATTTGACTATTGAAATATTGAGAAGAGATAAAAAAAATTTTTTTTAAATACACACTTAAATTAGCTGCAAATACTGCAACTCTTGAAAGTCTATGTTTCTATGACACAGCTTAAATATCAATATATTATATTCCTTACACACGTACCTACATAGTTTATTACTTCAGTCCTGCTGTACAAGAGGAAAAAAATATTCTCTCAGAAGCTTTACTCTGTCTCACCATCACCCTATACCTCTATCAATCTCCTCTATCTCCACTACCTGACTCATCTCAAACCCATTCTACTACTATGATCTCCAAAATAACCCGCATAGACTCTCCCCTCCTCTGCCCATCCTTGCTCATCCCAAACCTCAGTTTACTACCATGCACTCCAAAACAATCCTACTAAATTCTCCCTCCTCCATCTCTCCTTCACTCATACCAAACCTCTTCTTACTGATATGATCTACTAATAAACATTTCTGGTTTCTTCCCTCCTCTATCCTGCCATTATAATATTCATAATATTCAATCCAACTAACAGACGCACTTGTCCTCGACTCAAGTTAAATCATGCCTCCCTATACTACTACGAATACTATACTCAGATTCCCCTATACTAATCCACCACTAATCCTTTTGGGTTCCGGAGTAGCGTGCTACTCGCTGACACCTTGCCAGGAATAGTTATCACTATATAAATACAATCCAAATTACAATTACTATCGCTAATGCAAACCCTGCAATATTTCCCTCTAGAAATGATGTGGGTCAGTAAGTGATCCTTTCAGTCACTCATGTCACCACTCCCTAGCAGTTTGTCATTGAGAGTGGACAGCTGCAGACAGGTAGAAAAGCATCAGAAGAGCCTGGTCAACTAAGGACAGGATGGTATATATTGTAATTTGTACATCAATCAAGAGACCTCTATTTAGACAAAATACAAATTGCCAATCCCCATTTTTTTTTGCCTAGACTCCATCCAGCTGGATTGTTGAAAACATATCTCCATATTTTCCAGCAAAATGTGATGTTTTTTCATGCTCTTTAATCTGCAGGATCAGAGGAGCTCAGTGCCAACCATAAATAAATCAGTTATTGTGGGATGCACATGCATCTAAACAGTTAATTAAGTAGGTTGACAAGGAATGGGGCTACAGTTTGTCCACTCTTGGGCAATGTTGCATCATTGCCGTTGTTCAAAATGTCTGACACGGTGAAGTCTTGAAAGTTAAAAGTGCTACGTCCTGGCATTGTTCTACCGTGCCATCCACCAGCATGGTTTTATCATTAATCCCTGTTGGGCCAGGACCAGCTCCACAGTAAGAACAGCATCATGGTTTGTACCAGATCTTTGACTTGATAAACAAAGGGGTGATCACAATTATCTTACACTTCCAGATCCTTCATTTCATGATTGGTGAGATGAGGTGCACCTGATATGCCCAACACCAGGGTGTTTGGACAAACTATTTAATTAAAAATATTGTGCAGCATAAATATATTTTCAAGAATATTGTGACGTCAAACATATCATAGACAGGAATATAGAAGGTAAGAATATTGTTTTAAGTGTTGTTTTTAATATTGTTGTAGAAGATACTGTTTTCTAAAATAGCACTGTATATAATCTTGTTTTGTTGGTTATGTGGGTTTTATGGCATTTATATATTGTTGTATGTTAAGGTTGGTGTTAATATTTATTTATTTGCTGAAAAAAATAGTAATATTTTTTGACCTGTTTATTCTTTTCAAATGTATACACTTTAATTAACAAAACACAGCTTTGGATCTTTGATTGAAACACCACATTATAACAGTTGCCTCATCTATATGCGCCCTTTGCATGTGTTTCAGAAAATGTGAATTATGTTTATTTTGGAATTGCCACTCCCCAGAGGAGAGTATGGGAGCCCAGATGTAGGGGCAGGGTGAAGGCGGACTTACCCCTGTCCCCTGTTCAGCCTATGGTTAGATGCCTTGGATTGAAGGATTAGTTTCAGGATAACACTCCTGAACTGGTGGGAGGTAGAGTGGAGAAAGGATGCATGACACAGTGGGCTATTGTACTCCACTCTGTGAAAACCACTGAGGTCAGAAACCACTCGATAGCATGAGATCTGCCTCCTGACACTAACAGCTGTCAGTGGCCTCTATTGGTTGCTGTCCTTATAAACTGAGTTTTCCTTGAGATGAGGACAAAAGTTTGATCCAAGGAGTGGGAAAGGCCATATCACTTTGTTGGCCATGGTGGTACTGTCTGCCTACTGAGATGCATTTGTGAGTAAATTAAGGTTAGGTGCTGCACAGATGGGGTCAACAGGTGAGAAGAAGGGTTCTCCATGGGCAGTCCAGCAACTGAGGAGAGCTTAGGTAGAGGGATCCAACTGAGTTCAGAGAGGAATTGAACTGGCAAATACCTCTGCAGTAGTAGGCCATTGTCCATCTTCTATCACCTAAGTAGGGAAGTCCATCAAGGAATTGGTTAGTCTCCCCTGGATTTTGGCAGGAGGGCCGTCATGTTGAAAATGGCACTCTGCTGGTCGCCCCAATTTATTTTGTCTATTTTGCCTCAACTTTTAGGTTAATTTGTTTTTGTTTGCCTTAGGACTTTGTGCACTTCAAAACTGCTGACCATTTGCTCTCTCCCTAAAACATGGTTTGATTGTTATAAACCAAATTGGTATACTTAATTTACTTATATTGCACTACATGTGCTCAGGACATGTAAGTTCAACGCTACTAGTGGGACTGCAGCACTGTTTGTGCCAACCACTCAAGTACCCATTAAACATGTCTTAGGCCTGCTATTGCAGAGTCTGTGTGTGCAGTTTACAATGCCATGTCGACTTGTCATTTAAACCCTCTTGCCAAGGCTTAAACTTACCTCTTATTACATATAAGGACCCTCTAAGGTAGGTCCCAGGTAGCCCTCGGTGCCATGAAACTAAAAGGTAGGGCATGTACATTTAAGTTTTACATGTCCTGGTAGTAAAAAAACTCCCAAATTAATTTTTCATTACTGTGAGGCTTACCCCTCTTATAGGTTAATATGCAGGATTCCTTGTGACATCTAATACGCTGTAATTCAGTAAGTGTGAAGGAATAGCTTTGTCATGTTTAGTACCTATGGGATTGTAAAATAAAATTATCTTAAATGGTAAAATCAGATTTATTGTCACAATTTTGAAAATGCTACTTTTAGAAAGTTGCCATTTTCCGGCTCTTAGCTCTGTGTGCCTGCAGCCTGTCTCCAATACACATCTGCGTTGGGTGACGGCTGGACTTGGTGCATTCCCTCTAGACAGCCACATACAAAGGGAGCTTAGGTGTGACTAGGTGGCCATCTGTATGTTGATGGGCTATTCTGGGCAGGATGGGAAGGAGGAGCTGACGGTGACACTTAAACAAGCAGTGCCCGGCTTCAACACAAAGAGCTGCATAACTCTCTGTAGTGAGTCTGGAGCCAGGGGAGGAAGAGAGGATCTATGTACATTTCAAATGCCCTTCTTTGAAGTCTCCCCACTCTAAAGGCACAACTGGGTATAAGTATATAGGAGGCTGGCCTGGTTTGTAGTGGGTACCTAAGGTACTTACACCTTATACCAGGTCCAGTTATTCCTTATTAGTGAAAATGTAGGCAGTGTCTAGAAGCCAGACTCTCTAGGGGTAGTGTGGATGAGCAACCAAGTCCTAACTAGGAGACATGCAAAGCTCATGCAATACCACTGTAGTCACACAGTACTCACACACATGAAAGAAAATACTCAGTGTTACAAAAATAAAGGTACTTTATTTTGGTGACACAAATGCCAAAAATACAATAGAGACTATACTTCCTTAGAAGGTAAGTAATACACGCATTCTATACACTAGTATGGAGGAATAGCAATAAAAACAGTGAGATGAGCTTGGGGGGACACTAACCATATACTAAGAAAGTGGAATGTGAAAGTCGGTTTCACCCTTAGGCAAGTGTAGTGTGTAGAGGGGCACTGGGAGTATTAGAAAACACCAAAGGTACGTAATAGAACTCACCCCAGAGCCCAGGAAACTTTCCTAGAACACACAAGAACACGAGAACGATTATGCAAGAACCAGAAGAGACTGAAAGACACCAACGATGGATTCCTGGACCTGAAGACCTGTGCAAAAAGGGGACCAAGTCCAAGAAGCACTGACGAGTCCAGAGAGAACAGGTGCCCCTGCTAACCCGGATGAAGGTGTAAAAGAAGAACTACTGGTGAAAAACAACAGTCAATATTGCACCCAAGAAGACGGATGCGGGTCCTGGTTGGTGCAGAAGTTGTCCCTTGCCGAATGGATGATTGCAGTCTGGCTTGCATTGCTGGATTCCGCCAATAAGCCTTGGCACACTCAGAGCTCGTGGTTACTGGAAAATGGCGCTTCACAGGAACAGGAGGGACTTGGTGGACTCTACCAAGGAGGGAGAGCAAGAGGAGGCTCTCAGCAACTCACAGAGTGCACAGAAGACCAAACAGCGTGCACAGGAGTCCCACAGCACAGGGACAAAGGAGGTGCAAAAGGAGGCCCACGCAGCACTACAACAAAGGGTCCCATACCACAAGAGAACCACACAGGAAGTCATGTGTCGCAGGAAGGAGTGCTGGGGGCCCGAGCTGCATGGTGCACGAAGAAATTCATGTAAGGATGCCAACAAGCCTTTGCAACTACAAAACACGCAGTGAATGGGGGTACTGTCTTGCCTTGCGAGTCAAGCTCTTACCTGCACCAAAGAAGGACAGTTGGACATCAGGACTGTCCGGACCACTTCAGTCCACCGCTCGTGATGCAGGATCCACGCAGCTTGTCAGGATAGGGGTTCCACACAACCGGTCGTCGATGCAGAGAGGTGCCTGCTGAAACAGGGGAGTGACTCCTTCACTCCAAGGGAGATTCCTTCGAGCTTCTGGTGCAGGTTGAAGACAGGCTGTCCTCTGAGAATGCACGACTCGGAAACAGTTGCAGTTGCTGGCAGGAGCTAAAGATACAATGTTACAGAAGTCGTCTTTGCTTCTTTGTTGCAGTTGTAGAGTTGCTGGAGGGTCCACATGCAGTTTCTCCGGTCATAAGGTGAAGTAAAGGAGGCAGAGAATTCCTGCTGGAGTCTTGCAATCCTAATCTGAAGAACCACCCAAGAGAGAGACCCTAAATAGCCCTGAAAGGAGGATTGGTCAGCTACACAGGTAAGCACCTTACAGAGGAGGGCTCTGACTTCACCTGCTGGCACTGGCCACTCAGATGCTCTCAGATTTCCCTGCCAACTCAAATCCAAGATGGCAAAACCTAGGGACCCTCTGGAGGAGCTCAGAGCACCACCCCTGGGGTGGTGATGTACAGGGGAGTGGCCACTCCCCTTTCCTTTGACCAGTTTTGCGCCAGAGCAGCAACTGAGGGTAGCTGAACAGTTGTAGACTGGATGATGCTAGACGAGCACCATCTGTGCCATTCAAAGCATTTCCAGAGACTCTTGGATGCTAACCCTCCAACGCCTGTACTACCTATTTCTAAAGGGAGAGGGTGTATGTAGGTAAGTACCATCTTGCCTTGCATGTTACCCACATTTTTTACTTATATGTATGTTTGTTTTGCCTGTGTCACTGGGATCCTGCTAGCCAGGACCCCAGTGCTCATAAGTTGTGCCCTGTATGTGTTCCCTGTGTGGTGCCTAACTGTATCACTGAGGCTCTGCTACCCAGAACCTGAGTGTTTATGCTCTCTCTGCTTTTAAAATTGACACTGCAGGCTAGTGACTAATTTTACCAATTCTGATTGGCACACTGGAACACCCTTATAATTCCCTAGTATATGGTACCTAGGTACCCAGGGTATTGAGGTTCCATGAGATCACTATGGGCTGCAGCATTTCTTTTGCCACCCATAGGCAGCTCAGACAATTCTTACACAGGACTGCCACTGCAGTCTGAGTGAAATAACGTCCACGTTATTTCACAGCCATTTTACACTGCACTTAAGTAACTTATAAGTCACCTATATGTCTAACCCTCACTTAGTGAAGGTTAGGTGCAAAGTTACTAAGTGTGAGGGCACCCTGGCACTAGCCAAGGTGCCCCCACATTGTTCAGGGCAATTTCCCCAGACTTTGTGAGTGCAGGGACACCATTACACACGTGAACTACATATAGGTCAATACCTATGTGTAGCTTCACAACGGTAACTCCGAACATGGCCATGTAACATGTCTAGGATCATGGAATGGTCCCCCCAATACCATCCTGGTATTGGGGGGAGACAATTCCATGCATCCCAGGGGCTCCAGCATGGACCCTGGTTACTGCCAAACTAGCTCTCTGGGGTTTTCTCTGCAGCTACCACTGCTGCCAACCCTCAGATGGGGTTCTGCCCTCCTGGGGTCTGGGCAGCCCAGTCCCAGGAAGGCAGAACAAAGGGTTTCCTCTGAGAGAGGGTGTTACATCCTCTCCCTTTGGAAATACTGTAGATGGTAAGGGCTGGGGAGGAGTAGCCTTCCCCAGCCTATGGAAATGCTTTGAAGGGCACAGATGGTGCCCTCCTTGCATACACCAGTCTACACTAGTTCAGGGAGCCCCCAGCCCCTGCTCTGGTGTGAAACTGGACTGAGGAAAGGGGAGTGACCACTCCCCTGTCCATCACCACCCCAGGGGTGGTGCCCAGAGCTCTTCCAGTGTGTCCCAGACCTCTGCCATCTTGAATGCAGAGGTGTGAGGGCACAATGGAGACCTATGAGTGGCCAGTGCCAGCAGGTGACGTCAGAGACCCTTCCTGATAGGCTCTTTCATGGTTAGGTAGCCAATCCTCCTCTGAGGGCTATTTAGGGTCTCTCCTGTGGGTTTCTCTTGAGATAATGAATGCAAGAGCTCACCAGAGTTCCTCTGCACTTCCCTCTTCAGCTTCTGCCAAGGATCGTTCGCTGACTGCTCCAGGACGCCTGCAAAACTGCAACAAAGTAGCAAGAAGACTACCAGCAACATTGTAGCACCTTATCCTGCCTGCTTTCTCGACTGTTTCCTGGTGGTGCATGCTCTGAGGGCTGTCTGCCTTCACCCTGCACTGGAAGCCAAGAAGAAATCTCCTGTGGGTCAACGGAATCTTACCCGCCAACGCAGGCACCAAACTTCTGCATCACCGTTCCTCTGGGTCCCCTCTCATCTTGACGAGCATGGCCCCTGGAACACAGGATCTGGATCCAAGTGTCCCCGACAGTCCAGTGGCCCTTCTGTCCAAATTTGGTGGAGGTAAGTCCTTGCCTCCCCACGCCAGACAGTAATCCTGTGCACTGCGTGAACCGCAGCTGCTAGGGCTCCTGTGCAGTTTTGCAAGACTTCCTTCATGCACAGCACAGCCCAGGTCCCCAGCACTCCGTCCTCCCTTGCCCAACTCGCTGAGTTGGACTCCAACTTCGTGAGACCCTCTTTTGTTGTGCTGAGACGACCGCCATACTCAGATATTCTGAATGCCCGTTCAGGTGCTTCTGCGGGTGCTGCCTGCTTATGCGTGGGCTCTCTCTGTTGCTGAGTGCCCCCTCTGTCTCCTCCTCCAAGGGGCGACCTCCTGGTCCTTCCTGGGCTCTGGCAGCACCCAAAACCTTCAACTGCGACTCTTGCAGCTAGCAAGGCTTGTTTGCGGTCTTTTTGCGTGGAAACAACTCTGCATTGTCCAGCATGCCGAGGGACATCTTCTGACCACCTCCTAGCACCTTGTTGCAGAATCTTTGGCTTCTTCCACCCGCAGGCAGCCCTTTTGCACCTTCATCCCGGGTTTAGTGGGCTTCTTCCCCCCCCTGGACACTAGAGTGACTCTTTGACTTGGTCCCCTTCCTTTGCAGGTCCTCAGGTCCAGGAATCCATCTTCAGTGCTTTGCAGTCAGTTGTTGTCTTTGCAGAATCCCCTATATCGACTTTTCTGTCTTTCTGGGGTAGTAGGGTAACTTTACTCCTACTTTTCAGGGTCTTGGGGTGGGGTATCTTGGACACCCTTATTGTTTTCTTACACTCCAAGCGACCCTCAACACACTACACTAGGCCTGGGGTCCATTCATGGTTTGCATTCCACTTTTGTAGTATATGGTTTGTGTTGCCCCTAGGCCTATTGTCTCCTATTGCATTCTGTTGTGTTCTACAGTGTTTGCACTACTTTTCTAACTGTTTACTTACCTGATTTTGGTTTGTGTGTATATTTTGTGTATATTACTTACCTCCGAAGGGAGTATATCCTCTGAGATACTTTTGGCATATTGTCACTAAAATAAAGTACCTTTATTTTTAGAAACTCTGAGTATTGTGTTTCTTATGACATAGTGTTATATCATATAAGTGAAATAGTAGGAGCTTTGCATGTCTCCTAGTTCAGCCTAAGCTGCTCTGCTATAGCTACCTCTATTAGCCTAAGCTGCTAGAACACTTCTGATCTACTAAGGGATAACTGGACCTGACACAAGGTGTAAGTACTACTAGGTACCCACTATGAGCCAGGCCAGCCTCCTACATCACACACATGAAAGAAAATACTCAGTGTTACAAAAAGGTACTTTATTTTGGTGACACAAATGCCAAAAATACCATAGAGACTATACTCCCTTAGGAGGTAAGTAATACACAAATTATATACACTAGTATGCAGAAATAGCTGTAAAAAAGTTAGAAAACGGAGCAAACAGTGAAAATCACAATAGTTAGAAATGGGCCTTGGTGAACACAAACTATATACTAAGAAAGTGGAATGTGAAAGTTGGTTTCCGACCTAGGCAAGTGTAGTGTGTAGAGGGGCTCTGGGAGTATCAGTAAACCCCAAAGGTAAGTACTAGAACCCACCCCAGAGCCCAGGAAAGCAGGAGTAAATCACTGCAGCTTTCCTAGAACACACAAGAACACGAGAAAGAAGATTATGCAAGAACCAGAAGAGACTGCAAGACACCAACGATGGATTCCTGGACCTGAAGACCTGTGGAAGAAGAGGACCATATCCAAGATGCCCTGAAGAGTCCAAGGAGAATAGGCGCCCATGTTAACCCAGATGAAGGTGCAAAAGAATAACCACCGGTGAAGAACAACACAGTAATGCACCCAAGAAGACAGATGCGGGTTCCTGAATGGTGCAGAAGATGTCACATGCCGGATGGATGATTGCAGTCTGGTTTATATCACTGGATTCTACCAACAAGCCTTGGCCAATGCAAAGCTTTCAGTTAGCGGAAAATGGCGGCACAGACCCTTTGTTGTAGTGCTGCATGGGCCTCCGTTTGCACCTTCCTTGTTCCCATGCAGTGGGACTCCTGTGCATGTTGCCTGGTCTTCTGAGGGCTTTCTGAGTTGCTGAGAGCCCCCTCTTACTCACCCTCCTCGGTAGAGTCCACCAAGCCCCTCCTGGTCCAGAGTAGCCCCACTTTTTGCTAACCATGATCTTTGGGTCTGCCAAGGCTTGTTGGCAGAATCCATCGAGGCAAACCAGACTGCAATCATCCATCCAGTGTGGGCCATCATCTGTACCAACCAGGAACTCACATCCGTCTTCTTTGGTGCAGTACTGACTGTTGTTCGTCACTGGTGGTTCTTCTTTTGCACCTTCATCTGGGTTTGCAGGGGCTCCTGTTCTCCCTGGACTCTTCATTGCTTTTTTGGACTTGGTCCCCTTCTTCCACAGGTATTCAGGTCCAGTAATCCATCGTAGGTGTCTTGAGCTCTTTTGGTTCTTGCAAAATCTTCTTTCTAATGTTCTTGAGTGTTCTGGTAAAGTTACTATGATTTACTCCTGCTTTCCTGGGCTCTGGGTTGTGTTCTATTACTTACCTTTGGTGTTTTCTAATACTCCCAGTGCCCCTCTATACACAACACTTGCCTAGGTGGGAAACCGACTTTCGCATTCCACTGTTTTAGTATATGGTTTTGTTCCCCCAGGCCCATTTCTAACTATTGTGATTTTCACTATTTGAACTGTTTTGTAACTGTTTTTTACATCTATTCCTGCATACTAGTGTATATATTGTGTATGTTACTAACCTCTTAAGGGAGTACAGTTTCTAAGGTATTTTTGGCATTTGTGTCACTAAAACAAATACCTTTATTTTTGTAACACTGAATATTTTCTTTCATTGTGTGTGAATACTGTGTGACTACAGTGACATTGCATGAGCTTTGCGTGTCTCCTAGTTAGTCCTTGGCTGCTCATCCACACTACCCCTAGAGAGCCTGGCTTCTAGACACTGACTACATTTCACTAATAAGGGATAACTGGATCTGGTATAAGGTGTAAGTATCTTTGATACCCACTACAAACCAGGCCAGTCTCCTACATTGGTGGTGCAGCGGTTGGATAAGTACTTGCAATTGCCTTGTCACTCTGTCACCGGTGCTTTCCACAGGAAAGTGACCCCTTTACCTAGAGCTATACATACTGTACATATACCTAGTACAGGATTCTATTGTCTTACTTTCCTTTCCAAGAGACTAGGGGTTAGGTAGAATAGGTTTTTCTTTTTCTCTTACACTACTTTAACACTCACTACACTATGTCTACTGCTGGGCCTAGCTCTGAGGTCATGGGTACTCCCTATGAGGGCATGACCTTCAAAGAGCTGAAGGGGCTTTGCTCAGAGAGAAGCTTAGATGTACGGAAGAACCCTAACAAGAATTTTCTTTTAAGCCTTCTTCTTCAGGTTGACGAGGAACAGACTGGTAACCAGGAAGAGGAGGAGGAGGAGGATTCCAGACCCTTAGAGTCAGGGAATCATCCTAAAGATTCTTGGGAGGGTTCTTCAAAAGATCTTCCCCCTAGCAAACCATCTAGTGTAGCTGGCAGTTTGAGAGGTAGTCACTCTGGGAGGGCTCCCTTCACACCTAGAGGTCGGGTTACCAAGGTTAGCAAGACTAGAGAAAGATCTACCTCTGCACACTCTCATGTTGTTGCGTAGGCTCTCATTATACTTATGAGACTACTGGATTTTTGGGCAGCAAGATCGTTCGCAATGTGGGGGACTAAGTCTGACCCACGGTGAAGGACCCTTGTCACCCCAAATCCGGGTTATGCTCCGGCTAACTAGCAGTGCCTCATCTCTCCCAAAGGGAAGAGACAGTTAGGCAGCCGAGCGCATGACATCTTAGTGCTTCCCAGGTGAGTCGTGGTCACTCAAGTCACAACCAGTTCTCTCGTACAAAGTGCGGCCTCATATATAAATGACAAAGGCAGATTGAGTTTTAAAGATTAGTTTAATAAAACGACTGCATTTTAGATAACAGGGCGTGAGCCGCAATAACCAGAACCATACAACACAGTAGGATTGAAATAGTAACGAGGAGAATGAAACATAAGAATAAGGCTATCATATTGCAACTAAATTATGTTCTCTCTAAGTTATATTTTGAGCACAGCATGTGAAGCTCTAAGCCTGCCTTTCAGGTTCCCCCAGGAGGACAGCAACCTTCATACCTGAGAAAAAGCCTGTGATCTGGATCAGCATCTGCAACAGGGCAGTCAGCATCTAGTTGTGGGTTCCTGGTCGGAATCTCCCTCTTACGTGTACCAGGACTAGAAAGTGTTAGTGTTTTCATAACTAACATGCCGGTGTTCTAAGAAACGTCCCTACCTAAGGATGTGTACTTTCTTCGAACCATAAAGACTAAACTTCTACCACCTCTATCGGCAATGTACCAGACTGTATCCTTGGCTGAAGCACAGAGCGAGCAAGAATGTATTGTTTGAGAACATAGTGCTGAAGTAAGCTAAACAGTATGATAGAAGGAAATAAAACAAGACTGTGAAACTGGTTATTGTAAAATAACAGTGCAAGGCTAAATAAAATGCATCTAGGGAAAAGTGCACAGAGGCCTAATACGTTAAGCAAATGCGCAGAAAGCTACATTAAAAATGCCTACACTACGCCCTCCCCTTGTCGGTAGAAAGTGGTTTAAGCCGAAGCAAAAAATGCCCTAAGCTAAAAGATTATTAAAAATTCTACCAAATTTCAACAAGTTAAGAGGACACCAAAGCATATCAATCCTCAATTTAAAAAAATGCGCATGCGGCAAAACACCAAATTCATATGACAATGTCAATTTAGAACAAATTCAATTCAAACAGTGGTCATGGATAGCAGGAGATTCTCCACTTCGGCAGATGACAAAACCGGAAGATCCACGCCAAAGACTATTAGGGAGCAGGTGTGTTCCAAAGCCCCAGTGTCAACCAAGGCGACATCCCGTGCAGAGCCTCTAAACGAGTTAAAATCAATTTCCTCCAGGAAGGGTATCTCGTAATCAGCTTCTCAAAGCAAACGCAGCCGCAGCGCGCATGTCTGGTAATGAGCCCTCATCGGGAACAGCAACAGATCAGCATCAACCACTGGGGGGCGCTGCTGTGAGAGACAGATGTCTAGTGCATGTTCAAAAGAGCACCAATGGCACCGAAACACGGGCTGCACACAATCCAAAACCGGTCTGAATTACAGAGACCAGTCACACCCCCAATGTTCCAGGAGTGTTGCTGCAAAATGCTGCATCATGCGTTCACGACACAGCTGCGCTGATGGGAGCGCCCACATTCGTCCTTGTTGCGGCAGGACAGCCATTGCGGAAAACCAACAGCAACAGCAAAATGCCGACTAATAAGGCCAAAGTTATTGGAAATCCCCCAAAAATGATTCCGAAAATTGAATGAATAGCCAAAGGTATTAAGCCAAATATGGAAGAGAAGGTTTGAATGAAACCAACACCAACGGCTTTAAAAAAAATTGCTAATCCAGTCGTGCTGGACACATTAAATATACGTCCCACAAGTTCACCAAAGTGGCTGGGAAAGTTGGTATATAACAGGGACTGTATTTCCGCTGATGACCTTGCCACTTGAAGTGCGCAGGTCTTGCGTGCAGATGTAAGGGCCACATGCTTCCGAAACAATAAAGCCTTTAGTCTACTTAACTTGTCGAAATTCACCTTGGAAGTAGTAATGTGAGGCCAAATATCTGCTATCTCCCTAATTTTAGTGGGGGGAAACAACACACTCCCGCAGAAAGTAACAACCTTAGTGACGAAACAACGTAAACTATTCCGGCCTGCATGCCACAACAGTCTTCACTATTGAGGAGGACGTAGCTGCCGTTTGAAAGCACCTGGAATGTGCGTTTAATCAAGGGGACCGGAACTCCCTTCAGATAGCAAGCCAAGTTCGCCACCGAGGCATTACATGCCCCATGCAAGGACAGCTGCTTATAAATCATCGAATGGCTGACCGAAGTCTCGCATTCACTACCGCTAAGAAAGAATTCTTTCATACCATTGAGACATTTGTATAAGAAGGGAAGCTCCCACACCTCATGGATGTAACTATCTCTCAACTTTTCATATCTGCCTAACGGAACATTTTTCAAATAAGAAGTGAATTGTAACGTAGAAATAGGCAGATTAATAACCCAGTGTTTTAACCACTCTGCAGAGGGGATCTCGGCCACGGTAAAAGACAATCTTTCTAACTTTTCAATGTTGAGCATGACATAAGTCGCCTCCTTCTTAGCCATTAGTTGTTGTTGTTGCGTTAAATTAAATGAAAAAAATATATCCCTGGCACTGATGTGCTGCCACGGAACGCGACCCGCCTTCAATATCTGAAGTGTCCAACCCAACTGCATAATGGACCTGGTCTGACTCTGTCCAAGATATAAAGAAGACATATCAGATCGTATAATGTCTAGAGCAGAAGAAACAATGTTGTTAAATGTATATATTCGGCCGGACAAGGTGTGAATTCCAGTATCCACAACATCTAATGCCTTTTTCAAATTTTCCTGATCTATCTGCCTTAATTGGGCTGCAGCCTCCTGCTGGGAGAGTTTCTATATTTAATTGTATAGTTCATACAAGAAACGCTTCCTACGTGGTGTATTCGGGCTTGACAAAAAAGCTTGTAAGTCAGTGTTATTAGACAGGAGAGTGAGATGTGTCTTAACTGCATCTAGCGAGGATGATTTTAACCATTGCTGGCACAATTTTCCCACACTACATGTAGTAATTATTTCAGCATGTTCTGGTGATATATGGAGAGGGTCTGACCTACTCATCTGGAACCCCCCGAGGAGGTGACAAAACGTTGATGACACCGGTTGGTGTCTATGGGCCACAATAACCACCCGCCTGGACGTGTCAATGAAGTATTAAATGTACCATTCTAGACCCATTCTGTAAGTTCACTAAAAGTGGCATTTATGCATTTCTGCCAGTTATTAATTTTTGCAGGGACAGGTATACTAGGCATGTTCAATTCTCTGATTATTGCTAAGCCTAAACAGCTAGTCTGTTGTACTGTTTCATTCAAAAAAATCATTTGGACGGGAATGAGACATGCTCTAAACAATGTTTCTCTAGCCGTTGTTTGCCAATGTTTTGTTCCCCAAACACTTTTCAAATCAATATTTTTTTACCAATATTCATAACCTTCAATTGACAGTCGGGAAACAAAGGAATCTGAATATATGAATTTCCTGTTAGTCAACAACATTTGTTTATCTTTAGACGGAGTTCACCTAAAATAATATGACTTAGCATTCGTTTGATGATGCCCAGAAAAATACATAAATTTGTCAAAGTAAGTTTTGGAACTCCCTTGTGGGGGAGTTGGGCAATGTTCCCATTGCGTATAGTCAAATATTGTTTTTGGACTGCTTGCTTTGTATATGAAGTGGTGCCCATAATAATTATAGCAAAACATGTCACCATAATTGTCTTTAAACTGGTAAACATCCTCATTTTCATAGACAGTATAATATTGCAATTCTGTCATCATTGAATCAACTGTTTTCACATCCCAATCATCAGATACAATGCCTGGTATTACTATATCATTCATAGATAACTTTAGGACATACGGTATTTGAATTATCTCAGTGGGACCGTATATATCAAACATTACTTTATCCCACACAATCCCATCCGGAATTGGTACAGCAGAATTGTTCACAAAGGACAAGTCTCTTCGGACCCTATGTGATGAAAAATGTGGTTTCAACACCTCCTCCACCTGTTCAACCGCTGATCTCTCAGGAAGAAAATGTCCATGTATCAACAGAAAAAAGGTCATGACAAACCCAATCCAAAGAAAAAACGGTAGCATAGTCAATAAAAGCCACAGTTAGTTCCATGGAAAAACAAGATACGTATCTTTAAGCCAACGCATCAGCTTATGTGGACCTGACACGTCAGTAGTCGAAGAGGCAAACGAGTCCGATAGACCATCGATGTTGTCGGCAAAGTAACCAGAGGCAGTTCGTGCAAAAGGCGTTGCCGCATTCAATGGAGGAGTTGGTGTTTCTCGCGGTGGTACACTGTAGATAGCACCATCCGTCACGTCAGTAGTCATGGTGACTTGATCAAATGTTTCTAAGTTATTTGTTGTAAGTGGAACTAATGCGAGATTATCATCCAGCCTCCCCAAGCTCGGAGAGGCAACAATGTTGGTATAGATAACTTGAAGCAGAACATCTTCCCCAGTAGTGATAGGGATTCGGGAACTACTGGACGTTCCTCTTGGTCTGCTGTGTAGAATCGACCACATGTTGTAACTTGACATTGTCAATAGAAACAAAGCAATTTTCTTTGGCACCTGGCAACAGTGGTAAAATAACAGTTCTCGTTCCATGTATCCCCAACACAGGGACTGGTGCTCGATAAGAAGGGCCAAATTCTTTTTTCACTGCAACCTTTTCACGCACAAGATCCCCAACCCTGGGAATCCAGCCGGTAGGTGTTACTGGCACATCCTTAATTCCTGTGGAGGTGGCACTTTTAGAAGAGTTATCTTCACGGAACTGCTGTAATTCCTGTAAAACAGTGACACGATCATTTATGTCAAAAGGCGTTTCCGCCGCCTCCACACCAGGACCATCAAGATCCGGAACAAACATTCATGTTCCGAACAGGCACTCATATGAAGTACGACCCCCCCAGTGTCCTTCTAGGCAGGTTATTGAGTGCTCTCTGAACTCCATACCGGTGGGTTAGCCAACTACGACCCGTACCTATGACCCGGGCTGTTAAGGATTGCTTTAAATCGCGGTTTAACCGCTCCACTACAGAATTTCCCTCGGGATGAAATGGAGACGAGTACTGGAGCTGGACCCCAAACGAAGCCATGGTGTCCCTGAATGCCCTTGAGGCAAAAGCAGGGGCCTGGTCCGAATGGAATGCCGCAACTTCATATGTACCGACAAAGACTCGCAAATCTTTAATAACAGTCCGAGCGTCAGCCGAGCGTTGTGGCCACACCCACACAAATCTGGAGCAAGAATCAACAGCGACTAGTATATATTTGTATGCACTATCCGGTGTTAGTGGACCGCAATGATCCACGTACACACATTGTAATGGTCTGTTGGATATTAAGAGGGGTGTCTGTGGCGGGCATTTAGCTGTTGATACTTTGATTTGTTGACAGATGTCACAACAAAGGACATACTGCTTAGTCTCTTTATAGAGACCAGGCCACCAGTAACAGGCCTGCAATAGCGAAATCGTAGCTGCCACGCCAGCATGTGCAGATGCCACTCCCTCATGCGCTACTTTAATCAATTGTGATCTTACAACTTTATTGGGGATGTCGCGTACACCTACACTATGAATTTTAACTTCAGTGTTAAGCATACTTCCCATGAAGTATTGATATTTATTTGGAAATCCTTTTGGATAAGGCGTGCCATCAACCGTAGCTTTTATGGCGGCCATTATCTCTGTGTCTGGTTTGGAACTCGAACGAGTCACTGCAGCTACAGTGGCAACCGCTACTGACGACTTAGCGGCTTCATCAGCCAAAGTATTTCCAGCAACGTGCATTCCAACGCGCTGTTGTCCAAGTGTATGCACAAGATGGACTTTGGGTAGCGTCTCCTTCAAGTCAGCTACCTTCCCCCACAGTAGTCTGTGTTTGATGGTTTTGCCTTTCGAATCTCTGAACCCATCCAAGCACCAGTAATGTAGATATTCATTAAAAGACTGGATGCAATAATACGAATCACAAACAATCAGTGTGAACTGCGTCGCATGTGTATGTTCTAGTGCCATTAGTAGAGCTTTTAGCTCAGCTTATTGTGCTGTACAATCCCCTCAGGTCTGTGTATAAGTATGTTGGAGGCAGATCTTCTCCCCCTCCTTATAGCCGCTCACTACCGCACATGCAGCTGAATATTGGTGTTTTGTCCCAATCGCCGGTTGCGCAGAGCCATCGGCATACATGACTACTTGATATTGATCAATAGTCAACGTGTCAGCGGGAACTGGATATTCAACTTCATATTGCAGAAATTCCTGAGTTTGTAACTTTGGGTCAATAATGTAGTCTACATCAGTGGCTGTTAAAGACGTAGTCCATTGTATCCATCGCCGGTGAAGTGCTTTCGCGTTCGGAACGTTAGCTTTTGTAACAGCCTTGAGGGCCGGAATAGGAGAAACAACAATAATGCGTTTTCCCTGGGCAAGAGGTCTTTCTTTAATAACAGCCATGTGTACAGCAGTAAGAATTTTCTCTGTGGGTGCAAATCGTTGTTCTGCAGCCGAATACAAGTGTGACTTGTATCCAATCGGGACTGTCTCACCTTCATTAAATGTGACATAAGTAAACCCAATGGCCCCAGCTATCACCCTGATGACCAAATGCGTCTTATTGTCCCATGTGTGTAAATGTTTTGCAGCTAGTAGATCTGCTTGTAACTCCCGAAGAGTATGTGTATGTTCATTGTCCAGAATTAGCTTGAAAAATCAGGACGTATCAATTCATATAAAGGTTTTATGCGTGTAGCGTACTCAGGAATGTTTGTTCTGCCAAACTTTAGAAAGCCCAACAATGATTGGAGTTTCTTAATTGTATTTGGTGGTTGCAATTGTGCACAGTTTTCAAAAAATTGTGGCGCTAGGCTCTTACCTTCATTCGACAGCTCATATCCCAGGAATATGACGCTGAGGAAGGCAATTTTAGATTTCTTGAAGTTAAATTTGTAGCCAATTTTGGCAAACCCTACAACAACGCATCCACCCGTCTTAAATGTTGTAGCAACGCAACATCCGTGAGATATATATCATCCACATATGACAACGCTTCAGGGTCTAACTCGTGTAAAATAGTAGTCACACGAGCCGCAAACAGTCCTGGGCTGTTCTTATACCCTTGAGGCAAACAACAGATTTTTTTCTGGGAGCCTAGCGCGCTAAAGCTTGTTAAATCTCTGCTTTCCGGTGCAATATTCTGGCAGAAGAATCCATTCGAGATATCCAAAGTCGTTTTATATTTCTTCCGCACTATGTTGCTCATCAGTGCAGCGCAGAGAAAAAAATAACTGCTTTATTTAAAAGCAGTCACGGACATGGTGGTCTGCTGTCTCCAGCAGGCCACCATCCCCATGAGTGCCTAGACTCGCTATGGGGTCGCAAACTGCGACCCACCTCATAAATATTTATGAGGTGGGTCTTTGCGACCCCATAGCGTGTCGCAGAAGGTGTCTGAGACCCCTTTCTGTATCGCAAGTTGCGAGTTGCAATTTGCGAGTCGCTTTGACTCGCAAATTCCAAGTCGCAATTTTGTTATACTTACATCTGGCCTTAAACTGCTACCACGTCTATCAGCAATGTACCAGACTGTATCCTTGACTGAAGCACAGAGGGAGCACGAATGTATTGTTTGAGAACACAGTGCTGAAGTAAGCTAAACAATGTGATAGAAGGAAATAAAATAAGACACTGAAACTGGTTATTGTAAAATAACAGTGCGAGGCTAAATGAAATGCATCTAGGGCAAAGTGTACAGAGGCCTAATAGGTTAAGCAAATGCGCAGAAAGCTACATTAAAAATGGCTACACTACAATGTCACCTCAGTTTCTGAGGGATCCCATGGATCAACACCAGGTGATGACTCCATAGATAGGGAGCTCAGGAAACAGAGACTGGAGGAGCCCAGACTGAGGCTGCAGCAGCAACAGCTAGCGATAGTGAGGGAGACCTTTGCTGTGGAGAGAGAGAGGCAGGGGTTGGGGTTAGTTCCCCATGGTGGCAGCAGCAGCAGTTTCAGGAATTATGGTGTTAGGGAGAATACTTTTGATTCCAGAAATCTGCATAACATTTTTCCACGTTACAAGGAGCAGGATGACATCTATAAGTGGTTTTCTGAACTTGAGAGGGCCTGTGAAGTTCAGAGGGTCCCTCAAGGGTAGTGGGCTGCTATTCTGTGGTTGCCCATTTCTGGCAAGGGGAGGAATAGACTTCTCACTGTCAGGGAAGAAGACTCAGATAACTATAGTGTTCTGAAGACAGCACTCTTGGATTGATTTGGCTTAACCACTGAACAATATAGAATAAAGTTCAGAGAGACCAGAAGAGAGTTTTCACAAGATTGGATAGACTTTGTGTACTGTTCTGTGAAGGCTTTAGAAGGTTAGTTACATGGCAGCAAAGTGTCTGACTATGAGGGTCTTTATAATCTAATTCTGAGAGAGCAAACTTTGAACAACTGTGCGTCTGATGTGTTAGACCAATACTTGGTAGACTCAAATCTGACCCCTCCCAAGAATTGGGAAAGAAGGCAGACAAATGGGTCAGAACAAGGGTGAGCAGAAAAGCTCATACAAGGGGTGACAAAGACAAGAACAAGGATTGTAAGTCACATGACAAAGGTGGGGACAAAGATAAAAAGCAAGAGTCTTCATCAGGCCTACAATACTCCTCTGGGGTTTAATCTAAATCCTCTCCCAACCAACAGAATTAAAAGCGTTGTTGTTACATGTGTAAGAACAAAGGCCAATGGGCAAGTGACCCCACATGTCCTAAGAAAAACACTAAGACTCCTAAAAATAACACTACCAGTAGTCAACCCAAGGGGGTAGCAGGGCTCACTCTGGGTAATGTAGTGGGGGTTGGTTTAGTTATGGAAACCACTGAGGCTGTTTCAGTCTCAGATGGTGGCATTGACCTTGCCACCCTTGTTGCTTTTCTCCTTAACATGGATAAGTACAAGCAACAGTCCCTAATCAATGGTGTTCAAGTTGAGGCCTACAGGGACACAGGTGCCAGTATCACAATTGTGATGGAAAAACTGGTAGCCCCTGAGCAACACCTACTTGGTCAACAGTACCATTTGAATGATGCCCACAATAACACTGTTAACACTGTTAGCCACTCTATGGCTGTTGTGAATCTCAACTGGGGGGGGGTACTGGTCCCAAGAAAGTTATGGCAGCCACTAATCGACCTGTTGAGTGTCTACTGGGAAATGATTTGAAAGTTAAATTGTAGGCTCATGCAGCAATGCTGGGCATTTCTGGGCACATCTTTGGTTTGACAGGGGCCTAGGCCAAGAAGCAAAGAGAACAGGGAAATTTGGGTCCTGGAACAATGGACCAAGTGCTTCCAAAAACTAGGTGTAGAAAGGGTAAACCCTTTTCCACTAACCCTCCCTCCACTGAAGATTCTCCTTTTGATGAGGAGAAGTCAGCTTCCTGTGCAGAATCTACACCAGAGGCGCTTCAGTCTAACACAGGTGAGCTTTTGGGTGCAGGGGGGCCTGCCAGGGAGGAGTTGAGTGTGGCACAGCAGACCTGTCCCACACTAGAGGGTTTGAGACAGCAAGCAGTCAAACATGAAGCAGGGGATGTCAGTGACTCTCACAGAGTGTATTGGGAAAATAATATCCTTTAAACAGAGGCAAGGGACCCAAAACCAAGTGCTACCAGGAGACTGGTCATTCCCTTGCAGTATAGGGAGTTTCTTCTGACACTAGGACATGACATTCCCCTTGCTGAACATTTGGGAAAAGGAAGACCATGGACAGACTGGTCCATCATTTTCACTGGCCTCATTTGTCAGAAGACACAAAAGAGTTCTGTCGCTCTTTTGTACTTGCCATGCCAGAGGTAAGACTGGTGGCACCCCAAGGCCCACTTGATCCCACTACTAGTGATTGGGGTGCCCTTTGAAAGGGTAAGAGTTAACATAGTTGGCCCCCTTGAGCCTCCTACTGCTTCTGGTAATAGGTTTATCTTGGTGGTGGTGGACAATGCCACTAGAGATAAAGAAGCAATTCTTCTGAGGACCACTACAGCTCCTGCAGTGGCAAAGGCCCTCCTGGGAATATTTTCCAGGGTTGGCATCCCAAAAGAGGTGGTAGCAAACAGAAGTAGTAACTTCATGGCTGCATACCTAAAAGCAATGTGGAAAGAATGTGGGGTAACCTACTAGTTCACCACACCTTACCATCCCCAGACAAATGGATTGGTTGAGAGTTTTAACAAAACTCTCAAAGGTATGATTATGGAACTATCTGAAAAGCTCTGAAGGCCATGGGATGTCCTATTACCATGCCTCGTTTTTGCCTACAGGGAGGTACCCCTGAAGGGAGTGGGCTACAGCCTCTTTGTACTCCTTATTGGACACCCTGTTAGGGGGCCACTAGCACTTGTAAAGGAGGGGTTGGAGCAACCCTTAAAGCCCCCAAACAAGATATATTGGATTATGTACTTGGCCTAAGATCTAGAATGGCCGAGTACAAAAACAAGGCCACTAAAAACCTTCAGGCAAGCCAAGAGTTACAAAAACAATAGCATGACCAGAAGGCTGTCCTGACTGAGTACCACCCAGGGAAGAAGGTGTGGGTACTGGAGCCTGTGGCACCAAGAGCACTCGAGGACAAATGGGGTGGCCCACATCTGATAGTGGAAAAAAAGGGTGTGGTCACTTATTTAGTAGACCTAGGTACTCCCAGAAGTCCTCTTAGAGTACTTCATGTGAAATGCCTGAAACCCTACTATGATAGGGCTGACGCACCCTACTCATGGCCACTGATGAGGGACAGGATGATGAGAATGACCCTCTCCCTGATCGCTTCTCCAATACTGCAGCTGAAGGCTTAGTGGAAGGAGTTGTTGTTAAAGATTGCCTTTCTGATGAACAGAAGGAGGATTGCAGGAACCTCCTGGGCCAATTCTCTGAACTTTTCTCTCTGACACCTGGTCAGACCACTTGGTGTGAGCACACCATAGATACTGGAGACAGTTTACTTGTCAAACGTAAGATTTATAGATAGCCTGACAATGTCAGTTTCTGCATTAAGTCTGAGGTTCAAGAGATGTTGGACTTAAGAGTGATTCAGCACTCAGATAGCCCCTGGGTCAGCACAGTGGTGTTAGTATTCAAGCCTCATTCTCAAAATGGGAAAAAGAAAATGATGTTTTGTGTAAATTATAGAGGACTCAATACAGTCACAAAGACTGATGCTCACCCTATACTCAGGGCAGATGAGCTTATAGATACACTGGCATCTGCCAAGTATCTCAGCACTTTTGACTTGACTGCAGGGTATTAGCAGATCAAGCTATCAGAAGGTACCTAAAACTACTTTCTCTACATTGTTAGTATAAATTAGTGGCTTTAGCATCCTGGTGTCCCTTTCTGCACAAAAATAACCATCCCCATAATGCAGACACCCTTGCACTATGGTGCAAGTGTGCCTGTTTTGGCACTAGGCAGAATTTGTGTGCCAGCACAGGGGGAGAAGATAGAAATGTGATGTATCTTTTAGATACTGTGCATTTCTGCCTTTTTCTGGTGGCGCAAGGTGGAGCAGCAAGGCACTTACTGCGCCATCCTGTGCCACAGGCCTCGTAAATGATGCCCTTAATGTGCTATTCGAGCAATTGTTACCAGGAACTTTTGGATCTCTTTATGACTCTTGTAGTGCTCCCATTTTCAGTGTGTTCATCTTGGAATTACAGAGGGGGTTCTGTGGTGGTGGCATCCCCAGGGTAGAAGCTTGCTGTCTACTATGTTGTGACATTCCCGTGTGCAGTATATCTGTGCTATTATTGCTCTTTTTTGTCTGTTTTCTGGAAACAATATGGTTTTCATTCAAGTAAAATTAGAAAGTCCTATGTGGGGAGAGCTACATTGTGTTGGTTTGACCAACCATGTCCGGAAACGTTGTTAAATGTGGGCCCTAGTATTGTATAAAAAGTATTGGAAAGCCACACATATGATCACCCTGTGCTTGCTGGAAACATGGGTTCTGACAGTGGTGTTGAGTCTGGTGAGGGCTAGAATGAGTCTGGTGATGTGCCAGGCATTGTGGTGCATGACATCTGTGTCTCAGTCGACAATGTACTGACAGAGACAGTTGCTGGGTAGCTGTTACTACAGACTGGATTTTGTCAAGAGGGATTAGTGGCACAGTACATGGTGCTGCGTTCACTGCATACCAAGGTGATGGGCTGAGACTGATTTCCATTTGGACAGGACAGATGGATTTTCTACTATGGAGTGGAAATGATGGAGTTCAATAAAATACCACATAGAGGTGTCTTGGTTCAATGACTTTTTTATTTTCCATGCGCACATGTTATACATAAACAATGTCCCAAGAACTATTTCCCCTTGTTGCTCCTTTGCAAGGAGAGGGAATATTCCTTCATATTTTATTGATGATTGCACTTACTTCTTACTTCTTATTGCATATTCCCTTCATAACCATAGGTCAAACCATACCAGTGTCCTCTTACTTTGAAATTCACGTTTTGGTAATAACTGAAGATTTTTTTTCCTTTATGGATGTATCAGTTCCTAGCAGGAGTATGAACCCTGAGCAAAATGTTATAGTATGTTATATAATATGTTATGTAATTTCTCAATTAATCAATCAATAAAAACTTTTTCTGGTTTAAAAAAAGTAAAACAATAAAGTAATTAAATGTGTTGCATCATTCTAAGATTAGAGTTCCTTAATCTAATGGCACCATTTAGAAAGCATGCAGTAGGAAAACAAATGCCAGCATAATTTACCAAATGTAAATATAATAACACTGGTGTTGCCTGTGTAAAATTCATATCCACCAAAAGAGGTTTAAAAAATATTTATGTAAGTGCAAAGTATACTGATTAGAGTTAGAATAACAAAAACAAGGAACATAGGGGGTCATTCTGACCTCGGCGGTAAAAGGCGCCTACCGCCGGTCAGAAATCCTCCATAATCCCGCCGCGGTCGCGGAAACCCGCCACGGTCATTCTGACCCGCAGAAGGCAAACCTCCGAAAATCCGACCACCACAACAGACCGCCAGACCAGCGGTCGGCGGAAAGGTGGAGGTGACCAAACCTCCACCGCCACGCCAACAGAAATACGCCCATGCCATTACGACTCACGAATCCACGCGGCGGTCATTCAAACGCGGTATTCCATTGGCGGGACACACCGGCGCGGTCAGAATACACACAAACGAACAAAACTCACCCACATTGGACGATTTGAATCCCACACACCTGATACACATACACACACCACTCCCACACACACAATACAATATAAAACACACACCCACATCACCCACAAACCCCTACGCTTAAAAATTCGTAAAGAAGACAAGAGCGAGACACCAGCATCCAAAACATAACAGCCACAGCCACTCAACACCATCACCCACACACTATCCACACACAAAACAACACACACCACCACACTCAACTCACTTAAATACACATACTCCACCCCACACATCATACACACCACCCCATGGCACCCCAAAGACAACCCCGCTTCACAGACGAAGAACTCAGGGTCATGGTGGAGGAAATCGTTCGGGTAGAGCCCCAGCTGTTCGGCACACAGATACAATACACCAGTATTGCCCGGAGGACGGAGCTATGGCAGAGGATTGTCGACAGGGTGAACGCAGTGGGACAGCACCCCAGAAATCGGGAAGACATCAGGAAGCGATGGAACGACCTACGGGGGAAGGTGCGTTCCATGGTATCCAGGCACAACATCGCCGTGCAGAAGACTGGCGGAGGACCCCCACCTCAACCCCCACAATTCACATCATGGGAGGAGGAAGTCTTGAACATCCTGCATCCTGACGGCCTCGCAGGAGTCGGCGGAGGAATGGATACTGGTAAGTTGAAGCTTCAATACTGCTTCCCCTCCACCTGCATGCCAAATCAGACCCCAACCCTCACCCCCATCCTCGAACCCCACCCTCACCCCCACCCCCATCCTCACCCCCACCACCATCCTCACCCCCACCACCATCCTCACCCCCACCACCATCCTCACCCCCACCCCCAGCACACCTATTCCCCGCCAATGTCTCCCCATCACAACCCACACATCCCAAAACCTAGGCCTGCATGCGTCCACTAAGCATGGACACCCATCACCAAAGCATGCCCAATGCATATACACATCCCCCCCACAAGCCACCCTCACCAAAGCCCCCACACACGAATGCCAGCACTTGGGGACACGAGAACCCACAGATACACCCATATGGCACACATTGAAACTATAACCATACCTCTATACCCCTGCAGGACCCGACCATCAACACACCGCGGCGGAGGGGCCAGAATTCTCCACACCCCCCACCCAAGAGGCCGTCAGCGATGACAGCAGCTCTGTCGACCTGGACACCGATGACCAGCCCGGACCATCGGGGACCTCTGGACAATCGGTTCCCCTCACACAGGCCCAGGCCACTACAGACCCTAACCCCTCTGGGAACACCAGCACAGCTCCCACCCAGCGGGCCCATGCCTCTGTCTCCAGGGCGCGTCAATCTGCGGTGTGTCTACCACTACAGGGCACCCAGGATAACCCACCACCCCAACAACAACAGGGACCTGGGGGCAGTGGTAGTGGGCACACCGGCCAGGGGGCAGAGGCCCAGGGAAACAGGGCAACTCGGCGGGCAGCTGTGCGACAGGGGGGGGAGGAGAGGCCCAGGGAACCCACTCTCCACGAGGTCCTCACCACCATCATGGGAGCATACAACCGCTCCCAGGAGACGATGGCGACGGTACTGGCCCGGTTCCAGGAGATCCAGGTGCTGCAGGAGGAACACTATCGGGGGTACAGGGAGGACATCAGAGCCATCAACACCACCCTGGTTACCATGGTAGGGCTGCTGCAGGACCTCGTAAACAGCAGGCCCTGGAAATGGCGGCTGCCTGACCTGTGAAGTGTGACAATGGGATGTGAGGTCAATGCGCTGGCGTGGCACACCGCGGCGGGCGGCGGGCGAAGACCGCGGCGCGAAGCCGCATTGGTTAACATTGAAGCCTATGGGTTTCAGGAGCCAATGGCGAAGGGCGCCGGCGGTGGCGGGACGCACCGCCGCGGACGTGACTGCCATTTTCTATCTACTTATCCACTTGCGACTTGAACTTTCACAGGAGAGGACCTATACTGCAAGTGTTGCTGTGACCATCTCACCAGTGTGCACCTGCGGGGCATGGCCTACTCCTCTCCCTGACATTTTTAGGGGTCTGGAAGGGACAATGGCTGCTGCGACTGGGGAAAGGGCCCCTGCCTTCACTGGAGAGGAGTTGGAGAAACTTGTGGATGGGGTCCTCCCCCAGTATGCGCTACTCTACGGTCCTCCAGACCAACAAGTGAGTTTAATTCAATATGGATTTGGGGCCACTGGCTGGCTTGGGGGCCTGGCGGGGATGGGGGGCATGTCGGGGCTGGCGGGGGGCCTGGCGGGGATGGGGGGCATGTTGGGCATGGCGGGGGGCCTGGCGGGGATGGGGGGCATGTTGGGCATGGCGGGGGGCCTGGCGGGGATGGGGGGCATGTTGGGCATGGAGGGGGGCCTGGCGGGGATGGGGGGCATGTTGGGCATGGCGGGGGGCCTGGCGGGGATGGGGGGCATGTTGGGCATGGCGGGGGGCCTGGCGGGGGGCCTGGCGGGGATGGGGGGCATGTTGGGCATGGCGGGGGGCCTGGCGGGGATGGGGGGCATGTTGGGCATGGCGGGGGGCCTGGCGGGGATGGGGGGCATGTTGGGCATGGCGGGGGGCCTGGCGGGGGGCCTGGCGGGGATGGGGGGCATGTTGGGCATGGCGGGGGGCCTGGCGGGGATGGGGGGCATGTTGGGCATGGCGGGGGGCCTGGCGGGGATGGGGGGCATGTTGGGCATGGCGGGGGGCCTGGCGGGGGGCCTGGCGGGGGGCCTGGCGGGGATGGGGGGCATGTTGGGCATGGCGGGGGGCATGGCGGGGGGCCTGGCGGGGATGGAGGGCGTTGGGCCACTGGAAAGGAAAATGCTGAGTAACTTGAACGTGGTATTTCTCCCTCCCTGTACGTGTCACATAGGTCCGCGCCCATGAGAAGATCGGGATTTGGCGTGCCATCGCCAAGGAAGTCCGGGCCCTGGGGGTCCACCATCGACGGGGCACCCACTGCCGCAAGAGGTGGGAGGACATCCGCCGCGGGACCAAGAAGACCGCCGAGTCTCTGCTGGGGATGGCCTCCCAACGTAGGCGGGGTGCCTGCCGTCAACTGAGCCCCCTGATGTTCCGGATCCTGGCGGTGGCCTACCCTGAATTGGATGGGCGCGTGAGGGCAGCACAGCAGACACAAGGGGGTGAGTACAAGCATTATCTACTCTGTTGTCGCGCAGTGGAGGTGTCTGGGTGGGGGAGGAGGGCTGGGGTTCCCCCTAGGCCAGGGCGATATCTGTAGGCTGGGCACCCCCGTAAGCCCCTGTGTCCCCAGCCACCACCCTCAGTAGTTTGTCAGTACAGCCATCCCTGGGCCGTGTCATCCATGGGTGCAGTTGTCAACTCTAGGCGTGTAGGCCATGTTCCACGGAATGCGTAGCGTACCCCAAGTGCGCAACTTAGTGCAGGGGGCATCTGTGTCTGTCATGTCCGCTAACTGTACCGGAGATCCATGTACTCAATATCCCTTTATTTCTCTCTCCCCCCCCCTTTTTGTTTGTCTTTCTGTGCTTGTGTGCATCAGCATCATCAGGCGGAGGAGAAGTGGCATCGGGGCAGGAGGGAGCTGCATCTCACATGGCCCAGGAGGGCCATGCCACAGAGTCAGACTGGACCAGTGAGACGGAGGGCGAGGGGAGCTCCACGACGGGGACGACTGGAGCCTGCAGCGACACGGACACGTCCTCGGAAGGGGGCTCCCTTGCGGGGGTGGCACCATCCGTGCCCCCCGCCATTACAGGTACAGCCGCCACCCAGCGCACCATCTCCGCCCTCCCAGCAGCCCCTCCGCGTTCGCCCCGTGCCCGCTCTGCCAGGAAGCCGGGCATCTCCTTCGCCCCAGGCACCTCAGGCCCTGCCCCTGTTACCCCCGCTGCCCTCAGTGAGGAGGTCATTGACCTCCTCCGAACGCTCATTGTTGGGCAGACTACCCTTTTGAATGCCATCCAGGGGGTGGAGAGGGAGGTTCATCGCAGCAATGCGTACCTGGAGGGCATTCATTCGGGTCAGGCTGCCCATCAGCGATCGTTCCAGGCTCTGGCCTCAGCACTGACGGCAGCCATTGTCCCTGTCTCCTGCCTGCCTCTACTAACTCCCTCCTCCCAGTCTCCTGTTCCTCTGCCTGTCCCACCCACACCATCAGACCAGCCTGCACACACCTCAACACCCAAGAGAAGCTCATCGAAACATAAGCACCACAGATCACGCAGACATTCACACACGCAACATTCCGATGCAGACATGCCAACAGTCACTACCACCTCTGTGACCCCCACCTCCTCGTCTCCCTCCTCCCTCCCTGTGACGTCTACACTCACACCTCCATTCACCTCACCATCAGCCAGTGTTTCCATCACCAGCACACCCTCCACTCCAGTCCGCACACGTGCAGTCACCACCCCCACTGCCATTTACACGTCCCCTGTGTCCTCTCCCACTGTGTCTGTCACCCCCTCTTCCACACCACACAAACGCAGCCACCCACCCACCCAACAGCCATCCACCTCACGACAGCCTATCCCTCCTGCACCTGCACCCAAAGACAGCAAACGTGACTCACCTACAACCACATCCTCTCCCTCCACTCCCATTCCCACTGTACCTACCACTCTCCATTGTCCCAAGAAGCTCTTCCTCGCCACTACTAACTTCTTTCCTGACCCTGAGCCCCCCCCTCCTTCTCGTCGGGGTAAGAAGAGCACCTCAGCCACCACCAGCCCTGCAGCCCCCTTGACAAGGGTGCAGGGGTATTGGAGCCCGCCAGCCCGCATGTCTGGATCTTCGCCCAGCAGCAAGGGGACAGCCAGCCCACCCCCTGGGAAGAGGAGCAGAAGGCGGAAGGGGCGCCGCAGGAGCCCACCTTCTACATCCCCCCCGGACACCACCCAGAGACAGTCACCAGCCACAGCTCCAAAGGGAGGAAAGGGCCACAGGCCGACGACTAAGGAGGGCAAGGGCAGCAAGTTGGAGAGGTCAGGCAGCAGGCCTGCTGCCCAGGAGGAGCCCACAACCCCCATAGCCGCTGCCCCGGGAGGAACCGGCACAGCTGCCCCGGGAGAGCCCACCACCCCCATAGCCGCTGCCCATGGAGGACCCAGCCCAGCTGGCCAGGAGGGCCCCACCACCCACAGCCCAGGTGGGCAGTGAAGGAGCACCATCCCCGCTGCCCAGGAGGGCACCACCAGGCAATTAGCAGTTGGCCATAGACCGTCCGCCGTCTCAAGAACCGCTGAACTGGGCCCTTCAAGGCAAGAACCGCTGAACTGGGCCCCGCCGTCTCAAGAACCGCTGAACTGGGCCCCGCCGTCTCAAGAACCGCTGAACTGGGCCCTTCAAGGCAAGAAGCGCTGAACTGGGCCCCGCCGTCTCAAGAACCGCTGAACTGGGCCCCGCCGTCTCAAGAACCGCTGAACTGGGCCCTTCAAGGCAAGAAGCGCTGAACTGGGCCCCGCCGTCTCAAGAACCGCTGAACTGGGCCCTTCAAGGCAAGAACCGCTGAACTGGGCCCCGCCGTCTCAAGAAGCGCTGAACTGGGCCCCGCCGTCTCAAGAACCGCTGAACTGGGCCCTTCAAGGCAAGGAGCGCTGAACTGGGCCCCGCCGTCTCAAGAACCGCTGAACTGGGCCCCGCCGTCTCAAGAACCGCTGAACTGGGCCCTTCAGGGCAAGAACCGCTGGCCCTTTGGCAGACGTGGCAGGGCAGGATCTATCTCGGGCAGGGCTGCAGGATGTCCTCTGGCCAACTTGCCTCCTCCAGTGGCAGTGGGGTCTGTTATGGACTGTATGGACTGTGGCTTTGCTCTCCCCAGGATGGCCCAGTGGGCAGGCCACCCACTGTATGGACTGTATGGACTGTGGCTTTGCTCTCCCCAGGATGGCCCAGTGGGTAGGCCACCCACTGTATGGACTGTATGGACTGTGGCTTTGCTCTCCCCAGGATGGCCCAGTGGGCAGGCCACCCACTGTATGGACTGTTTGGACTGTGGCTTTGCTCTCCCCAGGATGGCCCAGTGGGCAGGCCACCCACTGTATGGACTGTATGGACTGTGGCTTTGCTCTCCCCAGGATGGCCCAGTGGGCAGGCCACCCACTGTATGGACTGTATGGACTGTGGCTTTGCTCTCCCCAGGATGGCCCAGTGGGCAGGCCACCCACTGTATGGACTGTATGGACTGTGGCTTTGCTCTCCCCAGGATGGCCCAGTGGGCAGGCCACCCACTGTATGGACTGTTTGGACTGTGGCTTTGCTCTCCCCAGGATGGGCCAGTGGTCATGGAGTCCCCTCGTGGATCTGGCGTCGTGTACTCAAGTGGCTGAGGTGCCCCCCCTTCCCTTCCCCCTGAGGTGCCTGTCCTATTTTCTTTCTGATGCCCCTGCAGTGTTCTCTCCGTGGAGTTCTTGTCGTGGGACTGGGCCTTGCCCCTTTGCACAGGACCCCTGTGATCCACGGACAGTGGTTGGACTACATTTAGTAGCTGTATATATTTTGTACATAGTTTATTTATTTATTGGGATTAATGGTGTACATATTTCAATATATCTGCCCGTTTATGATCTCTTCTTTTGGTCTTTGCATTATTTCGGAGGGGGGTGGTTTGTGGGTTGTGACAGTGATCTGTGGGAATGCATTGATGTGTGTGTTGTAGTGGGTGTGGGTGGGTGGGTGTGTGCCGGTAATCTTTTCCCTCCCCTGTGTCGTAGGTGCCGTACTCACCGATGTCTTCCGCGCCGCCGGGCGTGCTCCTGGTATATGAGGAGGAATAGGAGTGCGGGGATGACCTGCAACTCTGGCTCCATACTGCCGGAATCTCGCGTGGAGTGCGTAGAGGTGAGCGTTTTCCCGTTCGTAGTCTGTTTCCGCCGTGTTCTTATCGGCGGTGCTCCCGCCCCGGAAAAGGTGGCAGATTGGTGGGTCGTAATAGGGTGGGCGGTACTTTGTCTGCCGCCGGGCTGTTGGCGGGAACCGCCGCGCTGTTTGTTTATACCGCTGTGGCGGTCGGAGTGTTAAGTTGGCGGGCTGTGTTGGCGGTTCCCGCCAGGGTCAGAATTGCATATTTTAGACCGCCGGCCTGTTGGCGGCTTGGCCGCCGCTTTATCACCGACCGCCAGGGTCAGAATGAGGGCCATAATCTGCTTGTCTTGAGTATCCATTTGGTACACGCAACAGGTGAAGCAACATATTTATCCTGTAGCTATTCAAGAGGAAGCAATAGGTGTTGTCGTAGTTTGGACTCTTGCTCTAGGCAAGACTGTTGGTTTAGGGATGACAGTACTTTTGTTTGTAGGCGACTATGCCTATCCTACAACAAGTCGCAACTGTTGTCCTAACCTTATCGGCTCACTAGCAGCACCTCACCAGAAACACAATAGTAAAAGGTGATTTTTGGCAGCCTTTACGCATGGACTCGAGAATAAGACATCTCAGGGAATGTCGTGGTTAAACGGAGATTACCCCTTTCTCACAGATCTATCATGTCTCATACAAACACAGGCAATAACGATGATGCAGTAAAGTTTCAATAGTTTTTATTCAACACAACTGCATTTTGCGATATGTTGCATGGGCTGCAATGATTAGGATAATGAATAGTGCAAGAAAGAGATTTGTGAAGACGAGAGTCATTGTTACAAAGACCCCCACCATCATGCAATGCATGTAAAAGACATACTAGATGTAATATGCCCTAATATCCTAATGTGATAGGCCTAACCTCCTACCTCAAGGAGAGCTGGGTTTGCTAAACCTAATCTGCCAATGCCATGTCCATGAGAGGAGCCCCCAACCCTCATTACCATGGAATGAGTTCTCTATCTCAGACTCCGCAGGGACACGAAGACTGGATCAGCGCCAAGACGACGTGCAGCATCGGTATGAGCGATGGTGGCGATGCCCTCTGGTCGGAATCCCTCTGATTATCTGTCTAAAGTGTGATGTATTTATACAGATCTACCAGGACCCGTGACGTAGGTGTGTTCCCAAACAATAGATAACAGACATGCTTGGGACGGCAATTATTATAAACAAATCCCTCGAAGGTATAGAGAGGGAAAATCTCTAAGTGTGAACACCTACTGTTTTTTTGTCTTTGTTGCTTGATCTTGACACCTTAGCGTGGTGGCACTGATGATGCAAAGCATAAAAAAATGGCCTAACTATAAACAAGGCAGCCATCTTAGATTGATTAAATTATTAAATGGCCTAAGAAAGAGCAAGCTAAGTAGGTTGAAGGTCACTAGGTGACGGGGGCACAAGTCTGTAAGCCAAAGGCTAAGATAACTCCTGTAATACCATTAAAACAAACTAGGATTCACTACAGTGTTAGACATGTCAAACAAGAGCATGATTCAACAAACACACTAGTCTTTAACAAAGCATATGATCTAACAGATGATTACGACAAAGCACATGGTTTTCTCTCATTGCATTTCTGAACTATAAAGGAATTTATAACCCATGTTTTATCTGCTTTGGCAATGCCCTTTGGTTTATGGAACTAATTGGAATGACCCAGTTATTGAAATCATACCTGGGTATATCTAAGCCATGCTATTTTAGGGGCTTGGTCAGGACCCAAGTAAACTTTAACAGTCATCCTGTTAAATTCTAACTCAGGTTTTGACCAGCCTGGCAGCCAGTGAGTCAGTGACCATGGTTGTCTGATGTCTGGTGCAAAACCTTGCCCCAATTCTTCAGCATCTATTAGGAAACCAGAGTAGATGTTTTACAAACATATTCTCTACAGTTTATAGCCCAGTGATGTTAGATTACCCCACAGATTGCTCCCATAAGTGGCCACATTTGGCCTTATAGCTCTCAAGCATGGCTTCCACAGGTTTAAGCTCCAAACTTGAAGCAATGTCAAAGACAGATGCAGCGCTTGTAGAGACAGCATGTCTCCTGCTCCTTCTAGGGCTGATCAACTGATGGATGAATCAAATAGAATGCCTAGCTAAGGGAATATGTTTACCTTGCTAAGAAAACTACCTTGGATGAAATGGGTTTTACATTTGGTTAATTTAATAAAAAACTGCAAGCCTTGAGCATCATCATTGTAAAGAAACACTGGTACAGGTCACCTGACACCACTGGGCAAGTCACACCCCCCATCACCCAAGATCTGCATCAAATTATAAATGTATAAAGTAAAAATAAAAGGAGCTGGGATTAAACCTTTTAAAATCTCTTTTTAAGTGAAATGTGCTCAGTGCATTCACCCCATCTCCTTTTCTGACCAATGCTGTCAAATGGAAAAGTAGACAAAGTTTTTATCAGTCCTTAAGGCCAACATAATGGCCCACAGCTTGTCCCAATTAAACCGGTTAAATGCTGAACTCAAGTTCTCAAAGGCAAAATGTATTAATCCTGGTTTGGCCACTGTGTATTTATAACTTTTAATAAATACAGATTCAAACATTGGTCCACTGTCCCTTTGCCAGGACGAAAACCATACTAAACCTCAAAATTCACTGAACCACGTCCTCAACCTTTCAAGAATCACATTCCCTAGCACTCTGACGACTGAGCGAATCAACAAAATAAGGCAGTAGCACTAGGGGTCATATCTGGAGCAATTTTTAAAAACCGGAATTATAATTGAATTAGTTCAGTGAGTTGGAAGACTATGGGCCTGCTTTAGAGTTTGGCAGAAGGGGTTACTCTATCACAAACATGGCAGATATCCTGTCTGTCATATTACGATCCCATAATAGCCTCTGGAGATCATAATACGGCGGACAGGATATTGTCACATTTGAGACAGAGTAACCCATCCGCCAAACTCTAAATCAGGCCCTATGTCTTATAGCCACATTATTATAGATTGTGAAAGTGGAGCCCATAATTGGACAATAGACCTGGGTAAGTCCAGTGGAACCCCAGTTCAATGGATTCCATCTCTGACCCCCTTCAAAATTGAAAGCTCAAGAAAAGCCACAAAATGATGGCAGGAGAAAATGACCCTCAGTATCAGAGGGCTTAAAACCAGGGGCATCATCAATGCCCTCAAAGTACCCATACATACATTGGGAGGAATATTCTGTTTTACTGAAACTTCAACCTCAGGTTTAAGTAGCAGGCAATTATCAATGACCAAGAATGTATTACTATACGTACAACAGCTGGCACCAGCCAATCTTTCTCAAGTATCCTGCTTCAGAGAAAGCTTCCTTTGTTTTTTAGCAAGTTTGTGAGTGGCACAGTTGAAGGCTACTCTTGATCTGTCCCTAGGGATTACTTTTAGAGTCACCATGACATCACAATTGGTCTTAGAACATGATCTATCAAACCATCTGTGCGGAGAAGACAATGGCTGCATCATAGTGATAAGAAGGGTCTTAACTTTATTACTAATCACTTTAAAAAAACTAACTATAGTCTTCCAAGGCAAGCTGTAACAGCATCAGAACATGCATAGAACAAATTGGTATGGAAGATGTCAAAACTGACATTCTCCCATTTAAGTCTCCAGCCCAGATCTCATGTGGCCTCCAGCCTTCATGGCAGGTAGATAAAGGATGCCAAATTGTATGCCTGAGAGAGTGAGGCCTTGATGAATTGAGATTGCACAAATATCACCTAAAAAGCAGAAATTAAAGTCATAAAACACTCAGTTCATTAATCCACCCTGTGTCGAATGTTAAAATGACGTTCAGCAGGAAGTTAGAACAAATGATTACTTTTGTTGATATCACAAAAATCATGACAAAAATGTAGATGAAAGTCACGCAGCAGAACATCCAGAGTATACTCCTCTTCAGTGTGAATGTGCTGATCCAAAAGCTCTTGTAAAACGTAAGTGTTCTGTGATACACTACGGATAGTTTATATCATAAAAACATTTAAAGAGGAAAATGGCAAGCAAACTGCAAGTTGAGTAGGCAAACCAGTGTGAAGCTCTTGCATTTTGCAATTTAAGCAACTAAGACTTAAAGACTTAAAGCTCTCCCCGAATGTGAACTAATTGCCAGGACAAATAACCCACTATTTTTACATTGCATTCTTTTATAAAGTAACAGCCAGCTGCAATCGGACATTTACCCACCAGATCCACTATGTTCCAGCACAGAATGTCTAGAGAGGAAGGTGTTCCAACAGTGATGGTCAAATCCCACCCCGTTATTGTTATCCACATGGGTAGACTTTGGAAGGGTCATGCAATCATTGACTTCTAAATTACTCAAGGCATCAGAATTGTTACATATAGGGACATTAAAGGTTTCCTTATCAGAGTGATCATCTTTGTCACTGGCACTGAGTGACATACAGATTCACTTGGCAAAAAAATGCCTACAAAAAAGCAAAGGAAGAGGTGTAACACCAGAAGAGTGTCTCTAGTTGACCTTAACTTTTCTTAACAGTTGGCTGGCAGTATATGTACTATTAAAAATCACAACTACATAGTCACCTGATAGTCGTTTAGGGGCTTGCCTAACCATGAGACCCTTCTGACCACACTGATACAACTGTACAAATAAGATTTGTGACCGTGGCACCCTTTAACCTAAAAGACAACTTTATTTCTCAGTTCTGAATAATGCATCCCTAACTCCAACTTTCAGAGAAAGAACATTAGCTAAAGCAACAACACACAAAGTTGTTGCGGGCAATAAATTAAGGGTACATCACAGTAGGAACATTCCTCCACCAAACACATGGGAGTCAGCCCCCCTAACAGTCTGGCTGCCAGATGTCAGCACCAACACTCCTTTATTGTATGACCACTGGCTTTGTCCTGCAAAAGTGCACATCGGATAATGGGGTCTGTCACTCCAACATCTGCCTGGTTATATGCTTTGTCATAATCCAGGGCTCTACTATTGTGTTTGGGAGTTAAAGGTAAATGCCGGACAGGTATAACAGAGACTCTATTAGCCAATGAGGTAAGGTGAGATGAGAGAGTTATTATTAGAAATGGGGTCTTTAGTTGCCAGTCAGTCTACACCCTGTCCAAGTATTAACCCTCACTCTAGTCAGGGTAAGGGAGATACACAGCTCAGATAACACCTGCTCACCCCCTTGGTAGCTTGGAACAAGCAGTCAGGCTTATCTCAGAGGCAATATGTAAATTATTTGCACAAACACACACATTAACACAATGAAAACACCACAAAAGGGCTCCATACCAGTTTAGAGAAATAGCCAATATTTATCTAAATCAAACAAGATCAACACAACAAAATCCAACATACACAAGAAAGGATATCAGTTTTTAAAGTAAAAAGAGTCTTAATGCATAAGAATCAATGGATGTGTTGTTTTAGCACAAAGTACCTGGTTTGGATCATAAATAATTTGCAGGGGCAAATGTACATCGGAAAAGCAAGTGATGTGTCGATTCCTTATTCGCAAGTGAGGCTGTCCGTTGATTCTTTCTCCACGGGTAAGCAATGGGTAAATTATTTCATCCTAGGGAAGGGATGCATCAGTTTCTGGAAAAGCATCCTTAGTCAAACCGTCAGTTTAAAAGGGCAGACACAGACATTGCAGTGGCAGGTCTGAGACATATTTACAGGGTTACTCATGTGGGTGGCACAATCAGTGCTGTGGGCCCCGTAGTATTATTTGATTTACAGGCTATGGGCACCTCTAGTAAACTTTACCAAGGACTTACTAGTAAATAAAATATGTCAATCACGGAAAAGCCAATCACCAATACAATTTAGACAGAGAGCACTTGCACATTACCACTGGTCACAGTGGTAAAGTGCCTTGAGTACCAAAATCAGCAGAAACGAAAGTCAAGCACACAGTCAAAAATACAGGAAGCAAAGACAGAAATTCAAGGGAAAACACACCAAGAATGCAAGCTCTAACATGCGTCCCTTCCAGCTGAAAGTGGGGAGAAGTACCCAACCTGTTGGGAGTTCTCATCACTAAGGTGAAAGAACCTGGAAAGACCATCAGGGTGGTGTTCCACCATAAAGTCCTTTCCCTGTAGGGAGATAGACCAGCTCAACAGTTTTGTGTTCTCACCCCTCATCTGCATTGACCATTTGAGGGACCTGTGGTCTGGCGGAACCTGGCTGTGCTGCAGATTGTTTCAGCATTTGTGCTGAGTTTGTGGTGTTTTGGGCACTTTAATACTTACCATTTTGGAGTTTCTCTTCCGAAAGCACATGTTTGGCAAAGTGAAAAATCAGACCTGAGGTTGATATACATTATCAATTACAGTAAGTGTAAAAAAGAATGTTTGAAGGACGATGTGGATCAAATTGATCAAATTGTAACAAGGCAGTGTAACAGATCGAGGATTCATTAGAAAATTGATATATCAATAATTTCAAAATAATAATTGAATGAAATTTGGCAATATTTTATCAAAAGTGATATTGCAAAATAAAACAGAATAATTATCCTTGAAGGTGTGCTCCATATATCTGATTCAGTGAGCACATGGCTAACATTTGATACTAAATAGGCATTATCCCATCTAAGCTGTGAAGCAGTACAAGTAGTGAGCAGAGAATCAATATCCAACAAACACCCTGGCGGCAAACTTAGAATGTAGACTTTCTTATTGGAGGGGTGGAGGCGAAGGAAGCAAGTGACCACAATCAATCTGGAACCAAGGGTAGAGCCTGAGCTTCATGTGTGGCTGGATTCAGACTGCTGTGGGGTACTCTGGAAGCAAACAAGGACACAGTGAGTAAGAAAGAAATCACCATATGTGCACAGACAACATACACTGAGAAACTCTTTGTACACATAAGCTTGGTTAGTATCAATAGAATCAACAGAACACTGGCACCACACTTTGTGAAAAGAGACAAAACAGCATGAAATAGGTGGTTATTTATATGTGTATTTCAGATGTGTCACAAGCCATGGAAACTTTTCAAATATCAAAAATAAAACAAAAATATACATAGTAGTTTTCTTACGTAAATTACCAGTAATTAAAATCCGTTTTGACGTGAAAACAGAAATGTGACTGATCACTTATCTATAATGGACCTATTAAGGAATATTTATCTGTTTATAAAAACTCACATGCAGCTGCTCATAAAAACCTGGTACAATACCTAGCTCCCTCATAGCTCTTTTAATATTGGCTATCCCCAATAATTCTCCAACACCCTTTTCATTTACCACATTTAAGACCATACACTTCAGATCATCCTGCATTTCTCTCCAAATATCTTTTACTATGGATTGGCCTAATACTTGTCACTTTTGAAAGTAGCTAATATACAGTCTTTTTGAAAATGCACCCCATGATTTTTACTAATCTTTATAACTAAATTTAATTTAATTTCATTAGATCTAATTTAAAGTCCATGCCATTTACATGAGAGTCTATGTGGCCTTTATAGCAAGAGGTTTTACAGAGAGTGCTTAATGTGTGCTTGCTCTTTCTGGTAACCAGTGCACAATAAGAAGGACCAAACTCCCTTTTTCACAGCAGTGTTTCCATGCACTGGATGCCCAACTTTGGGAATGTTGGTGTTATTGGTGCATCCCCTATTCCAAAGGAGGCAGCACTGACAGATGCGTTGTCGTCATGGAACTGTCCTTCAAGGCAGTGGCACGTTAATTTATGTCAAAAGGTGTTTCTGTCACCTCTGCGCCAGGACCATCAACATCTGGAACATACATGTGTGTTCCGAACAGGTATTTATATGAGGTACAACACCCCAGGGACCTTCCTGTAGATTACTAAGTGCTCTCTGGACTCCGTACAGGTGATTAAGACAACTATGACCCATGCCTAATACTCTGCTGTTAAGGATTGCTTAAAATCCAGGTTTCTTCGCTCCAAGACACTATTTCCCTCAGGATGAAATGGAGACGAATAATAAAGTTGGGCCCCCTAATGAAGCCATGGCATCCCTGAAAGCCCATGAGGCAAAAGCAGGGCCCTGGTTTGAGTGGAAAGCCACAACGGCATATGTGCCAATGAAGACTTGCAAATCTTTACAGTTTGAGCATCAGCCAAGCGCTGTGGCCTTACCCCTAGAAATCTGAAGCAGGAGTCAATAGCGACTAAAATGTATTTGTAGGCACCATCAGGTGTCAAGGAACCACAATGGTCCAGGTACACACATTGTAAAGGTTTGTTAGAAAGTAGGAGGGGTGTCTGCAGTAGGCGTTTGACGGTGGACTATTTTATTTGTTGACTGATGTCAAAACAAAGGACATCATACACCTGTATACACCTGGCCACAAGTAATGGGCTTGTAACAAGGAAATAGTATCCGCCACACCAGCATGGGCAGAAGCAACCCACTCATGCAATGCTTTAATCAATTCAGGTCTTTGATATTTGTTGGGGATCACACGATTGTCAGTATTGAGGCTAGATATGCAGTAGGAATATTTAGCAGGATATGCCTTCAGCATTGGTTTGCCTTCAGCCGCATCTTTCACAGCAGTCAGGGTTTCATCATCCAATCTCATCAGTGAGTGAGTTATTGCAGCAACAGAAGCCATAGCTACTGCTGACTTGGTTGCTTCATTGGCCAAGGTATTGACAGCAATGTGTGTTCCAACACATTGCTGTCGCAATGTATGAACTACACTGGGACACTGAATTACATGGACACTGGGTAGCATTTCTTTCAGACCCGCTACTTTATCCCTCAGAAGTCTGTATTTAATGGTAATGGTGTTACCTTTCGAATCTCTGAACCCATTCTCGTACCAGTAATACAGATATTCATTGAAGGACTGGACGCAGTAGTACAAATCACAGATAATTCATGTAACTGTCCAGGATCTGTGTGTTCTAGTGCCATCAACAGTCTCTTCAGCTCTGCTGGTTGTGCAGTGCAGTCCCCTAAGGTCTGTGTGCAAGTGTGTTGTAGATGGAATTCAGCATCCTTCATGTAGCCACTCATGACTGTTCATGCGCCGGAGTATTGATGTTTAGTGCCTACTGTGGGCTGAGCCATCAGTGTACATAATTATTTGATTATCTTCAATAGGCAATGTGTTTGCTGGAACTGGATATTCAAGTTCATATTGTAGGAACTCTTGAGTTTGTAATTTTGGGTCGAAAACATAATCAACATCAGTGGCCATCAGAGACGTTGCCTTTTGAATCCAACTTGGATGTAGTGCCTTAGTTTTAAGAACACTGGTTTTGGTAACAGCCTCAAGGGCTGGAATTGGAGACATGACAATAATGCATTTCCCCTGGGTGAGAGGTCTATATTTAATGACAGCCATATGAACAGCAGTCAGAGATTTTTCTGTGGGACCAAAGCTTTGTTCTGCTGTAGAGTACAAGTGTGATTTGTATCCAATCAGGACGGTATCACCTTCATTGCATGTCACCTAGGTAAAACCAATGGCACCAGCAATTACTCTGATGACCAAATGTGTTTTGTTGTTTCTTATGTGTAAGTGTTTAGCTGCTCTGAGAATGGATGTGTGTTTGACTGTTCAATATTTGCATGAAAAGTCAGGGCATATCAAATCATATAATGGTTTGATGCATTGTGCACAATCTGGTATGGATGTTCTGCCAAAATTTAAAAAGACCAAAAGTGACTAGAGTTTTTTGATGGTATTTGGTGGTTGCAATTGTGTGCATTTCTCTAAAAATGGGGGCGCTAGGCTATTGCCTTCATCAGACAATTCATATCCTAAAAATAGGACACTAAGGAAAGCTATTTTCATTTTTTTAAATTACATTTGTAGCCCAATTTGGCAAATCCCACAACAATGCAGACGACCCATCTTACATGTTGAACGAGACAATCATTCATAAGGTGATGTCATCTACATAGGACAATGCTTCATGATCAATGCCGTGTGCTGCTGAAAACAGTTCTGGGGGAGCAGGCAAAACCTTTTTAGGGAGACTGTGGTGCTGAAACTTGTTAAGCCCCTACTCTCAGGCGCTATATTTTGGCAGGAAAAACTATTGGAAATATCCAAGGTTGTTTTGTATGTTTTGCGCACTATATTGTTAATGAGTGCTGTGCTATGTGCATTTTGAATGGTAAATGTATGTGTATAACTATTTAAATGTCTATAGTCTGAGACTACTATATATGAATGGTCTGGTTTAGCTACAGGGAACAAAGAGTTATTCATTGGTGAGACAAAGGGCTCAATTACACCCTGATACTCCTGCTGTGTGAGGATTTCCCTCACAGGTGCTCTAGCTTCATGCTTTATTGGGCAGTGGGGTCGAGGTTGGGATTTAATTGCTCTGATATGGTAGAGAGAACCGTTGTTCCACGGTACATGATTGCGGTATAACATGGGGGCCGACACCTTCGCCCAATCCATTGTGTAAATCTCCCGGAGCTCTCTGGAAACAAGGGGAAAGAAAGAAGCTTCAATTACATCTTCCCCATGTGGGAGATTAGGGACATATTAAGGTGGCCAATCCTTTTTGACCAGTAAAACATCATAAATGTTAACAACATGATCCCAAAATGTAGGAAAGTACTTTTTGTGATGGTTACCCCCATTTTCTGCCTGAGGTCAATGTGCTTGACTGTGTTCTCTGGGATCCTGCTAACCAGGACCCCAGTGATTATGCGCTTCTGCAGGACTGTCATTGCAGCCTGCGTGAAAAGGTGCATGCACCCTTTCACTGCCATTTACACTGCACCAGGTCACTTATATGTCACCCCTATAGCAGGCCCTCCAGCCCTGAGGGCAGGGTGCAGAGTGCCTCTGTGTGAGGGCACGCTTGCTCTAGCATAGGTACCTCCACAACCTCTAGGACCATTTTCCCGGACTTCGTGAGTGCGGGGTGCCATTTTACACGTGTACTGGACATATGTAACTACCTATGTCCAGCTACATAATGGTAACTCCGAACATAGGCATTTTTGGTAACAAACATTTTGGAATCATGCCTCAATGCTTTCACAAGCACTGGTTCTATGATTCCATGCACTCTGGGGGCTCCTTAGAGGACCCCCTGTATTGCCATTCCAGCCTTCTGAGGTTTTGCAGGCAGCCCCACCTGCTGCCACCTCACAGACAGGTTTCTGCCCTCCTGTTGCTTGAGCAGCTCATGCCCAGGAAGGCCAAACAAAGGATTTCCTTTGGGAGAGGAGTGTTACACCCTCTCCCTTTGGAAATCGGTGTTACAGATTTGAGAGGGGTAGCCTCCCCAAGCCTCTGGAAATGCTTTGAAGGGCACAGATGGTGCCCACCTTGCATGATCCAGTCTACACCGGCTCAGGGACCCCCAGTCCCTGCTCTGACATGAAACTGGACAAAGGAAAGGGAAGTGACCACTCCCCTGTCCATCACCACCCCAGGGCTGGTGCTCAAACCTCCTCCAGAGGGTCCTTGGTTATTGCCATCTTGGATTTCAAGTTGGCAGGGAATTCTGGGAGCATCTGATTGGCAAGTGCCAGCAGGTGACGTCAGAGCCTTCCCCTGATAGGTGCTTACCTATTTAGTTGACCAATCCCCCTTCCAGGGCTATTTAGTGTCTCTCTCAGGGGTGATTCTTCAGATTCAGATTGCAAGACTCCAGCAGGAATCCTTTGCATCCTTTACTGCACCTTCTTACCGAAGAAACTGCATCTGGACCCTCCAGGAACTTTACAACTACAACAAAGGAGCAAATACGACCTCTGCAACATTGTATCTTCAGCTCCTGCCAGCAACTGCAACTGTTTCCCAGTTGTACATCCTCAGAGGAAAGCCTGTCTTCAGACTGCACCAGAAGAATGAAGAAATCTCCCTTGGAGTGAAGAAGTCACTCCCCTGCTTCAGCAGCCACCTCTCTGCAATGACGACCAGTTGTGTTGGACCCCTCTCCTGATGAGCTGCATGGATCCTGCATCACAGGTGGTGGACTGAAGTTGTCTAGATTGTCCTGATGTTCAGCTGTCCAACTTTGGTGGAGGTAAGAGCTTGCCTCCCAAAGCAAGACAGAACCCCCGTGAACCATGTGTTTTGCAGTTACCAAGGCTTATTGGCATCCTTCCATTAAGTTCTTCGTGCACTGTGCAGCTCTGGCCCCCAGCACTCCTTCCTGTGACGCACAGCTTCCCGCGTGGTTCTCTGGCGGTGTGGGATCCCTTTAATGTAGTGCTGTGTGGGGCACCTTTTGCACCTTCTTTGTCCCCATGCTGTGGGACTCATGTGTGCACTGCCTGGTCTTCTTAGGGCTCTCTGAGTTGCTAAGAGCTTCCTCTGACTCCCCCTCCCTAGTTAAGTCCACCAGGGCCCTCCTGGTCCTGGGTAGCACCACTTTCCGCTAACTTCGAGCTTTGCATTTGCCAATGCTTGTTGGCAGAGTCCAGCAATGCAAACCAGACCTCATTCATCCATCCACCGTGGGACATCATCATTAGATTTTCTCTACACTACACTAACACACACATATAATGTCTACTGCTGGGCCTAGCTCTGAGGTCATTGGTACTCCCTATGAAGGCATGACCTACAAGGACTTGAAGGGGCTTTGCTCAGACAGAAAAATAGATGTGAGGAAGAACCCCAACAAGAATTTCCTTTTGAGACATCTCCTTCAGGATGATCAGGAGTGTGCTGATAGCCAGGAGGAGGAGGAGGTAGAGGGAGAATCTAACCCCTTAGAATCAGAGAATCATCCTTCAGGTTCAGAGGAGGGCTCTCCCAATGATCTTACACCTAGCAGACCCTGTAGTGTAGCTGGTAGTAGGAGGGGTAGTCACACAGGTAGGGCTCCCTTCAGACCCAAAGGTCTGGTCACTAGGGTCAGAAAAAAAAGGGAAAGATCTTCCTCTGCCCATTCCCATATCACCTCAGTGGGTGATGACTCCAAAGATAGAGAACTCAGGAAACCGAGCCTGGAGGAGGCCAGGATGAGGCTGCAGCAGCAACAGCTAGCCCTTGATAGGGAGGCCTTGACTGTGGAAAGGGAAAGGTAGGGGTTGGTGTTAATTCCCCATGGTGGCAGCAGATGCAGTTTCTGGAGTTATGGGATCAAGGAGGACACCATTGATTGTAGAAATCTGCATAAAGTTGTTCCCCCATACAAGGTGGGGGATGACATAGACAAGGGGTTTGCTGCACTTGAGAGGTCCTGCAAAGTTCAGAGGGTCCCTCAAAGGCATTAGCCTGCTATTCTGTGGTTGACATTTTCTGACCAGGGGAGGGATAGATTTCTCACTGTCAGTAAAGAAGACTCAGACAATCACAGTATTCTCAAGACTGCACTCTTGGATTGTTTTGGGTTAACTACTGAACAATACAGGATTAAGTTCAGAGAAACCAGAAAAGAGTCCTCACAAGATTGGGTAGACTTTATGCACTGTTCTGTTAAGGCTTTGGAAGGCTGGTTACATGGCAGCAAAGTGTATGAGGGCTTATACAATCTTCTTTTGAGAGAACATATTTTTGAATAATTGTGTGTCTGACTTGTTACACCAGTACTTGGTAGACTCAGATCTGACCTCTCCATAAGAATTGGGAAATTTACAGACATATGAGCCAGAACAATGGTGAACAGAACAGCTCATACAGTGGGTAACAAGGACAAGAAGAACAATGGAAGAAGTCTCATGACATGAGTGGGGACAAAGATAAAAACAAAGAGTCTTCATCCGGCCCACAAAAACCTTATGGGGTGGGTCTAAATCCTCTTCAAACCATCAGAATAAAAAGCCTTGGTGCTATATCTGTTAGAATAAAGTCCATTGGGCAATTAATAGTACTTGTCCAAAGAAAAGCACCAAGATTCCCACCAGCACCACCCCCACTGCTTCAACTAGTGCCCCTAACAATCGCAGTGGTGGTGAGAAGAATAATACTGCCAATAGTTATTCCAAGGGTGGCAGGACTCACTCTGGGAAGTGTATTGGGGTTGATTTTGTTAGGGAAACCACTGAGGTGGTTTTAGTCTCTGATGGTTGCATTGACCTTGCCATCCATGTTACTTGTCCCTTTACTATGGGTAAGTACAAGCAATAGCCCCTAATAAATAGTGGTCAGGTTGAGGCCTACAGGGACACAGATGCCAATGTCACCATGGTGACTGAAAAACTGGTGGCCTCTGAACAACACATACTTGGTCATCAGTACCAAGTGACAGACTCCAATAACAGCACTGCAAGCCACCCCATGGCTGTTGTTAATCTCAACTGCGGTGGCGTTACTGGTCCAAAGAAAGTTGTGGCATCCACAGACCTACCTGAATGTCTGCTAGGAATAAACTTGAAGACTTCAGCTTGGGCTGAAATGGAGTTGGAGGGCCATGCTGCCATGCTGGGCATTCCTGGGCATATCTTTGCTTTGACAAGGGCTCAGGCTAAGAAGCAAAGAGGACAGGGAAACTTGGATCCTGGAACAATGGACCAAGAGCTTCCCAAAATAGGGGTAAAAAGGGTAAGAAGGTATCCACTATCCCTCCCTTCACTGAAGATTCCCCCTTAATCCCACTGCTTCCACCAATATAGGAGACGGACCTGGTATAAGGTGTAAGTACCTTAGGTACCCACTACAAACCAGGCCAGCCTCCTACACAAAAGATAACTTCTATTATGCGTTCAATGTCCCCTTCTAAGTGAATTGTTACTTTATACACCCTATCGGGTTTGGAGGCACTCATGTCCACAGTCTCGACTTGTAAAAAGTCATCAGTTGCTTTCACCGCCAGATGCTCTTGAAGATTCCAGCAAACGATTGTGACCTCTTCCTCACTGTCTAGCAGGGCCAGTGTCCATGTTCTGTTAATTAGTAAAGCTGTCATCCTGATTGGCTATTCATATAAAAACCACTGCCATTTTTTTCTTTTTGAATTGGGGTTTTTGTTGGGGAAGTTTCTCTTTTTTTTAATGGAAATGTCTGATGAGCGAGTGAGTCCCTTTTCAGTTTCAAGTACTTGATTCACAGGTCGGACCACCCACCTCTCTCACTGCGTTTATCCGGTGAGTTCCGAAAGGAACGAGATTGAAGTGTATCAGAATATTGATATCTATCTGGAGTTTATATGTAATCTCTATTTCTAAGATTATAGCGATTCTGAGGGGTCTCCGAATGCGGAGGGTCTCCCCTTTCTTTTTTTAGGTATTTGTTTTTGTTTATCCCAATGTTTTGTAGAACCCTCATGTGCTTGGTTGGTAGGATCCTTATTGGATGTACCATGCAATTGTGTTTTACTTGGTCTGGCTCCCAGACTATCCTGCCTAATGCTAGAGTAGGTCTCGGCAATTATCTTTGGCAACTCGTGTTCTTCATCCTGCAGCAGAACATCCCAGAGCCACATGCGCGCTGCTAGTGCTCCTGCTTCCCCTTAAAGATTACTCAAAATTATTGAAGACACAGTGGCAAAATTGCCCATCAATTATATCCCCAAATCCAGGGCCAGGGAAGCCCTGTTTTCATTTTGCATTTGTTGGCAAGTGTTGGTGTACTGTGTGGTGGTATAGACGTGGCAAATGTTGTACCCCATGTATTGCAGTTCTCCACTGAGGGAACCTTCCCAAATGGCAAGCACATAGTGAGTATTATATGTGTTTCCTGAGGTCCCGTATGGGGAAAGACTGCATCCAGCGTGTTTATTTTTGAAGCTAACCAAAACGGAATTTTTTCTCGTTTGGTGGGGACTTTGCCCATATTCGAATGGACAGTGGCAGGGTTAATGCCTGGTGTAACTGCATGTTGTTGCACTGTGCTGGATTAGTATTTAGGCTCATATTTGTGAAAAATGATGCAAAACTGTGCTACTGTAGTTTTGTGTCATTTTTCTTAACGTCATTCCTTAATGCCATCTTTGAGCCATATTTATTAAAAGTCGCAAGATGGTGCTAAGAAATGGATAGTGTCTAAAAAAAATACACTAGCTGGTCATAAGGGATAGCATAAGGGAAAATGGCACTAGGGAGTCTGAAGTGACATTAGGCTGGTTAGCGGCAAAAAATATATGCAGCTAACCAGCCAAGTGTAATTTTTTGATGCCCAGGCAGCCAAAACATTACTACTGTGTAAGTGCAGGCAGGAGTCATGCCTATCACAGGAGACTAGTGTCCCCTGGGCAAGCCCACCATACCCAATGCCAGGCAGGGGACTTATGCAGGGGCCCCCAATGGCACTTACAAAAAAAAAGTATACTTACCTAAACTTACTTGGAAGCGGGTCCCCCTCTATAGTGTCCCTGTGGTGTGGGTGGTCGTGTTTCTGGGGGTTGGGGTGGGCATCTTTGCTCCCATTCCATGGTGTTTAGTCATGGCAATGGTCCTACCTGCACCTTAACGCCTGATCTGACCCTGGCATTAAATAATGGCGATAAGCGGGCTTAGCACCATTATTAAGGCCCGCCTCCTCCTTGCGTGCCGTTTTCACGCTTGGAGATAAATATGGTGCTGGGGGTTAGCGTTATGTTTAGGACAGGAATGCCTACCTTGCATCTTACAGACGCAAGGTGGTTTCACGCATCCTAAACAATGGCACTAACTCCTATATTTTGACGTTAGGCAGCTCTAATGTCAAAATATAAATATAGAATTAGGTTAGCGCAGCTTTAGCGCCAAAATAAATGGTGCTAAGGTGACGCTAACCATCCATAAATATGGGGCCAGATGTATCAAAGGGTTTTACCCATTCTGTGTCAATGGGAAAATGCTTTGGTACATATGGTCCATGGTCCTTAATGTTTGCATTACAAACTGCAATAAGAGTCTATGTATGATGGTAAGCTCAACATATAAGCAGTGAACCTCCGCTACCGCTAAGGTGGCTGCATCAGGATTTGGTGTATATGTGGCCAATAAAGGCCAGGCAGGACCATCATTACTCAAAGGACCTAACCTAGCCTGTAGTATTGTGGGTGGTAGAGCCCCATCAAGCCAGTTGTTATAGTCATGATAAGATAGAGGTATCTCTAAATATGCATATGCTATATATTGTGCAGGTATGCTTGCAGGAGTATAGTGATAAAATGTGTTAGTGTCCTAATGACTGCTGGAAAAGTGATCCAAGAATAAAGGCCCTCATTACGACCCTGGTGGCAGGTGTTAAAGCGGAGTTAATACTGCCTACAGGCCGGCGGTAAAAAAAATTGGATTTTGACCCTGGTGGTAACAGCCATCACAGACAGCCACTTTAACACACCGACCGCCAGGGTGGTAATGGCCGCTGGGCTGGAGACTTCGGTCTCCAGCCCAGCGGCCATCACAGTCCCAACCTCGGGATTACGACCCGGCCTACCGCCATGGTTTTGGTGCAATCTTACCGCCACGAAAACCATGGCGGTAGGAACTATCAGTGCCAGGGAATTCCTGGCACTTATAGGGGTTGCCCCCACCCCCTCCCCAGAGTCCTCCCCCACCCTTCCCCTCCCTCCCCCACCCCCGCACATGTACACACCCCACGCATGCACACACCCCACGCACACCCATAGACACACATGCACACACGCATACCCACATCCACCCACACATGCCCACATACATTCCCACACACCAACATACTTTGTCGCACACATGCATTCACGACACACAACATACAGTCACATTCAGTCATTCACGTACTCATTCAACGTGACTCACACCTGCATGCACGCATACCAAAACACACACATACCCCCCACATACACACATGCACACCCACCCCCTCTCCTGTTGGAGAACCCGACTTACCTGCTTGCAGGGGGTCCTCTGGCTGGAGATGGGCCGTGGCACTGCTGTCAGCAGCAGTGTCCGCCAGCAAAACACCGCCAGGCCATATCATTGGTCATGATATGGTCGGCGGTGTTTTGCTGCCGTGGTGGTGCTGCTGTCAGCAGCGCCGCCTTACCGCCGTCCACCGCCATGACAGTCGGTGGTATTCCGCCAGCTTTTTGGCGGAATACCGTTGACAGTCATAATATGCGTAGATGGCTGGTAGCCATGGCGGCGGCATGTTGTCGGCTGTCACTTTGGTGGTAGGCGACAGTTACCGCCAAAGTTATAATGTTGGCCAAAATATTTCTGTTCTATAGGCTGGATGAGCCTCGACTACAAATGATACTGGAACCCTCTGGGCTGTGAGGTCATGAGCTAACAAATGAGCTGTAAGGGGAGTTTGCATATTTACTGCAATTGTTACCCATTGAGGGTTTGCTATGGTAAATGTAATTGTTCAGAGATAAGGACACCAAAAATGGGCATTGATCCTTTCTAAGGTTCAAGCTCGAACAGCCTACAGTGTACTACCTACCTAGCTGAGGAGGAAATCCTCAATACAACGAACATCTATGTATATATTATTGAGGGATCTTTAGCACGTAGTGAGACAGAGATACTCAGGAGGATCCGAGAATTAGTGTCTGACCAAACGTTGGTGGCACCATGTCAGGTTGGCTCTCATTATCCTAATGAGGCTGCTGGATTTGGGCGGCAGTATCACCTGGATCGTGGGTAATTGAGTCTAATCCTACACCATGGTTCAACTGTCCGCCCAATCCATGTTCAGCCAGTTAACAACACCTCATCACCACTCAAGACCTGGTATGATTTGTGGCTACCAGGCGCATAACAAGAACGACTTCTTAGGGAAATTGTGGTGAATCAGATCTCATTGTTTTTTCCTCAATTACATTAGTCTCAGACATGCAAAGACAAACAGAGGCAGACTATGGTTTAATGAGATTTATTGAATCAGCTGCATCTTAGATAGAATGGCATGAAATGCAATGTAAGAATGATGAAACATGCTAAAAGCAAAATTGTGACAAGAAAAGTGAAACCTGAACAAGTCTGACCATACTGACACTAAGTACTATAGACATATGTGGCTCCTACCTAAACTGGAGCACAACATACTAAACCCTAATCCACCCATGAGGATTACCCCTTGGGAAGACAGCATCATCCATACATGAGTGTGCCTTTTGTTTATAGAGACACCATTCCCAAGCAGGTCAGGGAACCGGTAATCTCATCAAGCAGCTGTGGCGAAGTCAGTCAGCATGAGATTGTGCTCATCTGGCTGGAGCCTCTCTCTAATGGGCATGGGACAAGGGAATGTTTTTATAATAAAAAAGCTGGTGTTCTAAGAAAATGTTCTCACATCAAAATATGTGTGTTTCTGTCTATTTTAGAGACACAGTGTACCACTTGTACCGAAAATGCCTCATTTGCTACAACCTTGAGGAACGAACAGGGTGAAAGAGTGTTGTGCTATAAAACGCAATGCTTTTCTAGGTGAAAGGGCAACTAGATGAAGAAAAGAAAATAGCACCACGAATGTGACCAATTCTAAAATAATAATATGAAGCAGAATAAAATGTAACTAGGCTAAAGGACACAAGCAGCAGGTCTAGTTGCTAAAATAATGGGCCCAGAGACATTACTAAAATGGCTATGCAACAGCACCACATCTTCTCCCCTACACTTAGGCCCAGATTTAAGAGAGCCTAGCGCCATTCCAACACCACATTTGTGTCATTTTCTTACACTAATGTGGCGTTGGAAGCCTGAAAACGCTGTGCCATATTTACAAAGTAGCACAATACTTGCATTGCGTCACTTTGTAATCCCTTGCGCCACATTATGCCTATGCCAGGCATGGTATATGCCACAGGGGCATTCCAGTGCTGGGGGGGAGGGGGAATAAATGTTGCAAAGAAATCTAAGAGATTTTTTGAGCAATTTTTATCTGCATTTTTAATGCCTGCTAAGAGCAGGTGTTAAAGGAAGGCTCCCATTGTTTTCAATGGGCCTCTAGGTGCTTTTCAGGATTTGCGTCATCATTTTTGCAAAGCACCGGACTAGCGAAAAAAATTATGCCGCTAGAACTCCTGTCTACCGCCATGGTGTACCGTATTTTAAATATGGTGGGATTAGGGGGCGCAAGAAAAGTGATGCTGCACTAGGTGCAGCGCCACTTTTCATCAATCTGCCCCTCAATGTATCTGTTATGCAAATGAAAGCAATTTAACAAACAAGTACTGGATTTATCCTTCTTTTCTCAAGATAAACCAGGCAGATGATCTATAAGAGGCAGCAGTGCAAATTATATCAATATCCACTATCCTATGGCACAGTAATAAGGCATCACAATAGGATGTTATTCCAAACTTACTAAAAGGGAGAGCAAAGCCAGTTCCGTTTTGGGGTGTGTAGGAAGTTGGCTCTGTATGTACTATTTCAAAGTAAGAAATAGCATGCACAGAGTCCAAGGGTTCCCCTTAGAGGTAAGATAGTGGCAAAAAGAGATAATTCTAATGCTCTATTTTGTGGTAGTGTGGTCGAGCGGTAGGCTTATCAGAGGGTAGTGTTAAGCATTTTTTGTACACACACAGGCAATAAATGAGGAACACACAGTCAAAGACAATTCCAGGCCAATAGGTTTTTATATAGAAAAATATATTTTCTTAGTTTATTTTAAGAACCACAGGTTCAAGATTTACAATCAATATTTCAAATGAAAGGTACTTCACGTAGGTATCATAGGAACTTTGAATCAGCAAAATAGCATATACAGTTTTGGCAAAAATGGCAATAAGCTATTTTAAAACTAGACACAGTGCAAATTTCAACAGTTCCTGGGGAAGGTAAGTATTTGTTAGTTTTGCAGGTAAGTAAACCACATACAGGGTTCAGAGTTGGGTGGACAAGGGAGAGGGCCACCTGGGGGTCGCTTCTGCACTGGAGATCAGATCCTTCAGGTCCTGGGGGCTGCGAGTGCAGTGTCTTTCCCAGGCGTTGGGTTTTTTGAAGCAGGCAGTCGCGGTCAGCGGGAGCCTCTGGATTCCCTCTGCAGGCGTCGCTGGAGGAGCTCAGGGGGGTCAACTCTGGCTACTCACAGGGTCGCAGTCGCCGGGGAGTCCTCCCTGTAGTGTTGATTCTTCGCAGGTTGAGCCGGGGGCATTGGGTGCAGAGTGGAAAGTCTCATGCTTCCGGCGGGAAACGTGCAGTCCTTTAAAGTTTGTTTCTTTGTTGCAAAGTTGTTTCTTCTTTGGAGCAGAGCCGCTGTCCTCGGGAGTTCTTGGTCCTTTTAGATGCAGGGGAGTCCTCTGAGGCTTCAGAGGTCGCTGGACCCTGGGGAACGCGTAGCTGTTGCAGTTTTTCTTGAAGTGGGGAGACAGGCCGGTAGGGCTGGGGCCAAAGCAGTTGGTGCCTCCGTCTTCTCTGCAGGGCTTTCAGGTCAGCAGTTCTTCTTCGTCTTCAGGTTGCAGGAATCTATCTTGCTTGGTTCTGGGGGGCCCTAAATACTCAATTTAGGGGGGTGTTTAGGTCTGGGGGGTTAGTAGCCAATGGCTACTAGCCCTGAGGGTGGCTACACCCTCTTTGGGCCTCCTCCCTGAGGGGAGGGCAGCACATCCCTAATCCTATTGGGGGAATCCTCCATCTGCAAGATGGAGGTTTTCTAGAAGTCAGAGTCACCTCAGCTCAGGACACCTTAGGGGTTGTCCTGACTGGCCAGTGACTCCTCCTTGTTTTTCTCATTATCTCCTCCGGCCTTGCCGCCAAAAGTGGGGCCGTGGCCGGAGGGGGCGGGCATCTTCACTAGCTGGAGTGCCCTGTGGCGCTGTAACAAAGGGGGTGAGCCTTTGAGGCTCACCGCCAGGTGTTACAGTTCCTGCAGGGGGAGGTGAGAAGCACCTCCACCCAGTACAGGCTTTGTTACTAGCCACAGAGTGACAAAGGCACTCTCCCCATGTGGCCAGCAACATGTCTGGTGTGTGGCAGGCTGGTAGAACTAGTCAGCCCACACTGGAAGTCGGGTATGTTTTCAGGGGGCATCTCTAAGATGCCCTCTGGGGTGTATTTCACAATAAAATGTACACTGGCATCAGTGTGCATTTATTGTGCTGAGAAGTTTGATACCAAACTTCCCAGTTTTTCAGTGTAGCCATTATGGTGCTGTGGAGTTTGTGTATGACATACTCCCAGACCAAATACTCTTATGGCTACCCTGCACTTACAATGTCTAAGGTTTTGCTTAGACACTGTAGGGGCATAGTGCTCATGCACCTATGCCCTCACCTATAGTATAGTGCACCCTGCCTTAGGGCTGTGAGGCCTGCTAGAGGGGTGACTTATCTATGCCATAGGCAGTGTGAGGTTGGCATGGCACCCTGAGGGGTCCCCAGGGTGGAACAAGACATGCTGTATCCCTTAGAGACCTTCCCTGGCATCAGGGGCCTTGGTACCAGGGGTACCAGTTACAAGGGACTTACCTGGATGCCAGGGTGTGCCAATTGTGGAAACAAAGGTACCGTTTTAGGGAAAGAACACTGGTGCTGGGGCCTGGTTAGCAGGCCTCAGCACACTTTCAAATCATAACTTGGCATCAGCAAAGGCAAAAAGTCAGGGGGTATCCATGCCAAGGATGCATTTCCTTACTTTCCTTACACTACCCCCTCCCCCCAAACGAAAGAGGATGAGACTAACGTTTCCCAAGAGAGTCTTCATTTTCTAAGTGGAAGAACCTGGAAAGGCCATCTGCATTGGCATGGGCAGTCCCAGGTCTGTGTTCCACTATAAAGTCCATTCCCTGTAGGGAGATGGACCACCTCAACAGTTTTGGATTTTCACCTTTCATTTCCATTAGCCATCTGAGAGGTCTGTGGTCAGTTTGAACTACAAAGTGAGTACCAAAGAGGTATGGTCTCAGCTTCTTCAGGGACCAAACCACACCAAAGGCCTCCCTCTCAATTGCACTCCAACGCTGCTCCCTGGGGAGTAACCTCCTGCTAATGAAAGCAACAGGCTAGTCAAGGCCATCATCATTTGTTTGGGACAATACTGCCCCTATCCCATGTTCAGAGTCATCAGTCTGCACAATGAACTGCTTGGAGTAATCTGGAGCTTTTAGAACTGGTGCTGTGCACATAGCTTGTTTTAGGGTGTCAAAGGCCTGTTGGCATTCTACAGTCCAGTTTACCTTCTTGGGCATTTTCTTGGAGGTAAGTTCTGTGAGGGGTGTCACTATTGATCCATATCCCTTCACAAACCTCCTGTAGTACCCAGTCAAGCCAAGGAATGCCCTGACTTGATGTAGGAAAGTACCACCTTGCCTGGCATGTTACCCCCATATTTCACTGTATATATGTTGTTTTAGTTGTATGTGTCACTGGGACCCTGCCAGCCAGGGCCCCAATGCTCATAAGTGTGCCCTGTATGTGTTACCTGTGTTAAGACTAACTGTCTCACTGAGGCTCTGCTAATCAGAACCTCAGTGGTTATGCTCTCTCATTTCTTTCCAAATTGTCACTAACAGGCTAGTGACCAATTTTACCAATTTACATTGGCATACTAGAACACCCTTATAATTCCCTAGTATATGGTACTGAGGTACCCAGGGTATTGGGGTTCCAGGAGATCCCTATGGGCTGCAGCATTTCTTTTGACACCCATAGGGAGCTCTGACAATTCTTACACAGGCCTGCCACTGCAGCCCGAGTGAAATAACGTCCACGTTATTTCACAGCCATTTTACACTGCACTTAAGTAACTTATAAGTCACCTATATGTCTAACCTTTACCTGGTAAAGGTTGGGTGCTAAGTTACTTAGTGTGTGGGCACCCTGGCACTAGCCAAGGTGCCCCCACATTGTTCAGGGCCAATTCCCCGGACTTTGTGAGTGCGGGGACACCATTACACGCGTGCACTACATATAGGTCACTACCTATGTGTAGCTTCACAATGGTAACTCCGAATATGGCCATGTAACATGTCTAAGATCATGGAATTGCCCCACCAATGCCATCCTGGTATTGGGGAGACAATCCCATGATTTCCCGGGACTCTAGCACAGACCCGGGTACTGCCAAACTGCCTTTCCCGGTGTTTTCACTGCAGCTGCTGCTTCTGCCAACCCCTCAGACAGGTTTCTGCCCTCTTGGGGCCCAGCCAGGCTTGGCCCAGGAAGGCAGAACAAAGGACTTCCTCAGAGAGAGGGTGTTACACCCTCTCCTCTTGGAAAAAGGTGTCCGGGCTGGGGAGGAGTAGCCTCCCCCCAGCCTCTGGAAATGCTTTGATGGGCACAGATGGTGCCCATCTCTGCATAAGCCAGTCTACACTGGTTCAGGGATCCCTCAGCCCTGCTCTGGCGCGAAACTGGACAAAGGAAAGGGGAGAGACCACTCCCCTGACCTGCACCTCCCCATGGAGGTGCCCAGAGCTCCTCCAGTGTGCTCCAGACCTCTGCCATCTTGGAAACAGAGGTGCTGCTGGCACACTGGACTGCTCTGAGTGGCCAGGGCCAGCAGGTGACGTCAGAGACTCCTTCTGTTAGGCTCCTTCAGGTGTTGCTAGCCTATCCTCTCTCCTAAGTAGCCAAACCCTCTTTTCTGGCTATTTAGGGTCTCTGCTTTGGGGAATTCCTTAGATAACGAATGCAAGAGCTCATCAGAGTTCCTCTGCATCTCTCTCTTCACCTTCTGCCAAGGAATCAACTGCTGACCGGGCTGGAAGCCTGCAAAACTGCAACAAAGAAGCAACGACGACTACTGCGACACTGTAACGCTGATCCAGCCGCCTTCTCAACTGTTTTCCTGGTGGTGCATGCTGTGGGGGTAGTCTGCCTCCTCTCTGCACTAGAAGCTCCGAAGAAATCTCCCGTGGGTCGACGGAATATTCCCCCTGCAACCGCAGGCACC